>NC_056740.1:503656776-503834276 GCF_019279795.1 Protopterus annectens | reverse complement strand
CCACCACACCCCATGCATAAGGGTAGACCTCTGGATCCCTTAATATAATTAACTAAGAGGTTACAAAACTTCAAGACAAGTTATATTGCATATAAGTTCATAGGTATGTACTAGACTAATGAACATGGGGGCCTTTTTATGCCAGGCCATGCATTCCAAATTTCTGACAAGTTCTTGCACCCTTGATTAGTGTAAGCAGAGACTTGGGAGATGAAATATTTACAAGTAGGGGCCTGGGAGATGAACCATTTACAGCCTGCCTATGTCCATTAGAGACAAAGGTGACAAACCAGGGGTGAATTTTTGGTTCCATATACAGTTTTCCAAGTTGCACTTAAAATGGGTTAGGAAGGAACTCCGCTTCACATGGATGAGGAGCCTGTTCCATGGAAGGGATAGTCTTTGAGATACATGCGTGTCTGCCCAGCAGGTTCTATTTATATAACAGACAAGGTTCAAGGCTTTAGAATGGGTAATTCCAGTGCTGTTTTGTGGATACACAGTAAAGTCCTTCAGAGTTGGGGTCGGATAATGCCTTGTATGCCAAGCATAGATCTCCCCTCAACAGCATGTAGGAGACAGAATGTAGGGATAGGGCTCTGAGGAAGTCTACATAGGAAATTTTATGTATACATTGTATTCTTTTAGTGAAGAACCTCTGTACGCATTCCAGTTCTTAGATGTGCCTTGCCAGGTACATAGCAAAAAGAGCATTGTACTCAATGATAGCTCTGATGACTGCCAAATACAGTGTAACAATGATCTCCTTGGACATAGATGTCATAACTTTGAATATGTTACCCAAGTGGAGGTGTCTTGATTCACATCACAAATAAATAAACCTCAAGTCAACTCAAGCAGGATGATGCACCTGAACATCTTTGGATTTCCTTGGTTTTGATTTGTTATGTTAGAAGGATTATCAGGTTTGCATTGGTTGAAAAAGGCATTATGGGGGAGAACAATGCTTTAGCCAATATTTGAAAAACCTAAAGGGGAGAGGTGTGGACCATACCTGGCAAAGCAGCATTGCCTGTTCATCATCTCTTTCCTTGCTGATAAATATTGCACCCATTTAGAATAATACCAGGAACTATAGTCAATTACTGAAGTCAGTCATCTTCTGTTTCTATTGTGCCGTTGTTCTTGGAGAAAGCAAAATGTTGTTCAATGGTAGGCACATACCAGCCTGGGACACATATTCCGAGAGCTCCATGATGTGTGTCTTCAGATTATGTGAGGAGGTACGTCTCATGTCATTTATACCCGCATAGACTATGACTGTCATTCTGGCACTTGTAGTCCAATGACCTGAGTGCATGCATAATACAGCAGCTCCTGGCCCCTGATAAGCAACTGAGAGTGACTTTCGCCTTACTCAGCCTTGTGAGGGGAACATCACAATGGAGTCTCCAATGATCAAAATGTTGGATTGTGTGGTGGCTTGCATTATGGGCTTAGAAATAGAGGCTGCATCAGATGTGGCTGTATGGGTTGATGTGGGTGTTGCTTTGAAAGAGTGCATTTGGGGCTATTAAGGGCATTTGTTATGTATGTCTTCAGGGTTTAGGAAGGTCGCATTTAAATGCCTCAGCATATGTGTATCTATGTGCCTGGTTCCTACTGTGTGCAATACGTGTGTGTGCGTACTACTGATAACCTGAGTGACATTAGGAGTGCTTCTATGTGCTTTTCCTCTAGTGATATTGTATAAATACAACTGTCACATACCGTATCAGTTTGAGAATTAGCTGGTTGTCAGTGAACATGAGGCAATTTGCGCCACTGGTCACATCCTCATTTAGCTGGCTAATCTCTGATAAGAAAGCTTCTTTTTACCTGGCCGTGGTCAAAAGAACTAACTCCCTTTGAAGAACATAGTTATATTTCCTGTCCATTTTCTATTAGACTATTAATTTATGACTTCCTACATCTTTAAGCAATCATATTTTTCAGCATTTGGTCACTCATATTTGAATATAAAAATAGCCTTATGTGTTTCTTTAAAAATAATTTGCTGGAAATAAACATGGTACTCAAAGTCGAGCCTTATCAGAGTTGGGTTTAATTGGAATAAATTGTCTTCCTGTTAAGTAAATGCTATTGGCAATGCTCCCTGGCATCAGTCTTGATGTCAGTATTACATATTACAAAAAGACCACAGTCTTTCATCTCACACCATCTTATACAGCTCCTGCAATCTCTTGCATTTCTCCTAAGCTTTCATAAGGTCCTCAATCCTAAAATGTAGTACTTTCAACAACTTATCATTAATTCAAACAGATTACCTTCCTCTCAAATGTAGTAAAATAAATCCTCAGCTGGTAGCACAGAATTAATGTCACCAGCCCTATGCAATGTCTGAAGTGAGGACCACTGGGTACTGTTCTATAGTGCCTCTCAAAATTTATTGACTACAGGCATGGGTCTTGATCTCAGTCCACTGACCATCATCATTTGCAGTCTACTTGTGACCACATTCTGTGACAAAGGCTGTAAGGCAAGTACCGAAACAACTTTTCTCAAAATTATGCAGGCGGTAAAAATTCTGTTCCTTGCCCTTTGCTCCAATAACGCACCAGAAGTACTGCATTAGTATGTCCAGTGAAATACTTCACTTCATGAAGTTATACTGAGTGGCATACTGAAGTTCTTTAGTGAGTGTAAATCATACACATTCATTCATTGTTGTCGCCGCCGTAACCTTTAGTAAGTATAAACCATACTAATTCATACGTAGTAGTCCCCATGTTGTTATATCTTTCGGCTTTTCCCGGTTCGGGGTCACCACAGCAGAACTCCAGTCCGCTAATGATTGGCAGTAGATTTTTATGTACCGAGTTGCCAGCCCTGATGCACAACCTTCAACGAAGGTATGCCCATTCACGCATGTCTGCACACAGAAGATGCTTTAGCTGAGAATCGAACAGGACAACGTCTTACTGTGAGGCGACAATGCTACCGCAGCAGCACCACCGCAGTTATACACTTAATCAGTATAAACCATATTAATTCATTCTTCATAGTCACTCCAGATGCCTTTAGTCAATAAACACCATATTACTTCATTCATCGCGGTCACTGCACTAACCTTTAATAAATGCTAATATGTTCATCATAGTCGTCATATTAACAATTCGTGATATTAACATTTAGTCAGTATAAACCAGACTAATTCATTCATCCTAGTTGCCACAGTAATGTTTGGTCAGTATAAGCCACAATAAGTTATTCATCGCAATTCCCACAGTGACCTTTAGTCAGTATGAAACATACAAATTAATTCACCGCAGTAACCTCTAGTCAGTATAAACCATACTAATTAATTTATTACAGTCACCACAGTAACCTTTAGATAGTATACACCATGTTACTTCATTCATCGCAATATCTGCAGTAACAATTAACCAGTGTGCACTCACACTAATTCAGTAACCTTTAGTCAGTATACACCATACTAATTCATTCAGCATAGCCACCGCAGCAACCTACTGTCAGCATACACCATACTAATTCATTCATCATAGCCACAGCAGTAACCTTTAGTCAGTATAAACCATACAAATTCATTCATCATAATCATATCAGTAACCTTTAGTCAGTATAAACTATACTAATCCATTCATCATAGTCACCTCAGTAACCTTTAGTCAGTATAAACCATACTAATCCATTCATCGTAGTCACCTCAGTAACCTTTAGTCAGTATAAACCATACTAATTCATTCATCATAGTCACATCACTAACCTTTAGTCAGTATAAACCATACTAATCCATTCATCGTAGTCACCTCAGTAACCTTTAGTCAGTATAAACCATACTAATTCATTCATCATAATCATATCAGTAACCTTTAGTCAGTATACACCATACTAATCCATTAGTTGCAGTCACCCCAGTAACCTTTATTCAGTATACACCATACTAATACATTCATCGTAGTCACTGCAGTAACCTTTAGTCAGTATAAAACATACTAATCCATTTGTCGTAGTCATCTCAGTAACCTTTAGTCAGTATAAACCATACTAATCCATTAGTTCCAGTCACCCCAGTAACCTTTATTCAGTATAAACCTTACTAATTCATTCATTCATTCATTGTAGTCGGTGCACTCAGTATACACCATACTAACTCATCCATCACAGTCAATGCAGTAAACTTTAGTCAGTATAAATCATACTAATTCATTCATCGTAGTCACTGCAGTAACCTTTAGTCAGTATACACTATACTAATTCATTCATCGTAGTCAGTGTTGTAACCTTTAATCAGTATAAACCATACTAAGTCATTTGTCGTAGTCACTGCAGTAACCTTTATTCAGTATACACCATACTAATTCATTAATCGTAGTCGCCGCAGTGACCTCTAATCAGTATAAACCATATTAATTAATTTATCACAGTTACCAGAGTAAACTTTAGATAGTATACACCATGTTAATTCATTCATCATAACCACCGCAGTAACCTACTGTCAGTATACACCATACTAATCCATTAGTTGTAGTCACCCCAGTAACTTTATTCAGTATATACCATACTAATTCATTCATCATAGTCACATCAGTAACCTTTAGTCAGTATAAACCATACTAAGTCATTTGTCGTAGTCACTGCAGTAACCTTTAGTCAGTATACACCATACTAATTCATTCATCATAGTCATCGCAGTAACCTTTAATCAGTATTAACCATACTAATATATTTATCACAGTTACCAGAGTTACCTTTAGATAGTATACACCATGTTAATTCATTCATCGCCATATCTGCAGTAACCATTAACCAGTGTGCACCCATACTAATTCATTCATCATAGCCACTGCAGTAACCTTTAGTCAGTATACACCATACTAATTCATTCATCATAGCCACCGCAGTAACCTACTGTCAGTATGGGTTCCCTACGGTAGACCCTCAGCTCAAAAGATCGACAATCACATCACCGATGCCAGAAGACTGACGGAGCAGATAACTGACAACTTTTAACCCCGACAGCGAAAACACCGACGTGGGTAAAGTGAGAGCGCGACTCGGTAAGTGTGCGATAGTGAGGGAATTAGGGTTAGGGTGCGGGTAAGGTAAGTGTGCGATAGTGAGGGACTTAGGGTTAGGGTGCAGGTAAGGTAAGTGTGCGATAGTGAGGGACTTGAGGGTTAGGGGCCGATTAAGTGAGTTAGGGTTAGGGTGTAGGTAAGGTAAGTGTGTGATAGTGACAGACCTTAGTGTTAGGGTTTGGGATAAGGTTAGTGCATAGATAGTTGTGTGTAAGGTGTAGTGTAGGTTTTTAGGTTGCTGTTGTGCTTTTGTTGTGTGTGTGTTGTGTGGAACACCGAACTTTTTGTTTTGTTAACTGTCGGGATTGTGGTTTGTCGGGCATGTGAACTTTCGTGTTTTTGCGGTTTCGTTCTTGTGGTGTCGGTATTGTGGTTGTCGGTGTTGTGTACTGTCAGTTTAGTGTAGTAGACCCGTCAGTATACATCATACTAATCCATTAGTTGTAGTCACCCCAGTAACTTTTTTCAGTATATACCATGCTACTTCATTCATCGTAGTCACATCAGTAACCTTTAGTCAGTATAAACCATACTAAGTCATTTGTCATAGTCACTGCAGTAACCTTTAGTCAGTATAGACCATACTAATTGATTCATTCATTGTTGTTGGTGCTGTCAATATACACCATACAAAGTCATCCATCATAGTCATTGCAGTAACATTTAGTCAGTGTATACCATACTAATTCACTCATCATAGTCACCCCAGTAACCTTTATTCAGTGTACACCATATTAATTCATTCATCATAGTCACCGGAGTAACCTTTAGTCAGTATAATACATACAAATTCATTCATCATACTCATTGCAGTAATCTTTAGTCAGTGTATACCATACTAATTCACTCATCATAGTCACTGGTGTAACCTTTAGTCAGTATACATTATACTAATTCATTCATCATACTCACTGCAGTAACCTTTAGTCAGTATAAACCATACTAATTGATTCATTCATTGTTGTTGGTGCTGTCAATATACACCATACTAAGTCATCCATCATAGTCACTGCAGTAACATTTAATCAGTATACACCATACTAATCCATTAGTTGCAGTCACCCCAGTAACCTTTACTCAGTATATACCATACTAATTCATTCATCGTAGTGATGTCAGTAACGTGTAGTCAGTATAAACTATACTAATGCATTCATCTTAGCCACTGCAGTAACCTTTAGTCGGTATAAACCATACTAAGTTATTTGTCGTAGTCACTGCAGTAACCTTTAGTCAGTATACACCATACTAATTCATTCATCATAGTTATAACAGTAACCTACTGTCAGTATACACCATACTAATTCATTCATCATAGCCACCGCAGTAACCTTTAGTCAGTATAAACCATACTAAGTAATTTGTCGTAGTCACTGCAGTAACCTTTATTCAGTATTCACCATATTAATTCATTCATCATACTCACTGCAGTAATCTTTCGTCAGTATATATCATACTAAGTCATTTGTCGTAGTCACCTCTGTAACCTTTAGATAGTCTATGTTAATAGTCTACATCATACTAATTCATTCATTCTCATTGCTGCAGTAATCTTTAGTCATTATACAGCATAATATTTCATTCATTGCAGTCAGCGTACTAACCTTTAGTCAGTATAAACCATACTAATACATTCATCATAGTTGCTGCAGTAACCTTTAGTCACTATAAACCATACTAATTCATTCATTGTAGTCAGTGCAGTAACCTTTAGCCAGTACATACCATATTAATTTATTCATTGTAGTTGCTGCAGTAATCTTTAGTCAGTATACACCATACTAAGTCATCAGTCATAATCATTGCAGTAACCTTTAGTCAGTGTATACCATATTAATTCATTCATGATAGTCGCCATAGTAACCTTTAGTCAGTATAAATCATAATTCAGTCACTGTAGTTGTCGCTCTAACCATTTGTCAATATATACCATACTAATTAATTCATAGTAATTGCTGCAGTAACCTTTAGTCAGCACACACTATACTATTTCATTAATTACATTCGCCTCAATAACCTTTAGTATTCATACACCATACTAATTCATTCATTGTAGTGATTTGCAGTAACCTTTAGTTAGTATAAGCCATAGTAATTCATTCATTGTAAATGCTGCAGTAACCTGTTGTCAGTATATTCATTCATTGTAGTCACTGCAGTAACCTTTAGTCAGTATAAACCATACTAAGTTATTTGTCAGTCACGGCAGTAACCTTTAGTCAGTATACACCATACTCTTTCATTCATCATAGTCACTACAGTAACCTTTAGTCAGTATACACCATACTCTTTCATTCATCATAGTCACTACAGTAACCTTTAGTCAGTATAAACCATACTTTAGTCAGTATAAACCATACTCTTTCATTCATCATAGTCACTACAGTAACCTATAGTCAGTATAAACCATACTCTTTCATTCATCATAGTCACTACAGTAACCTTTAGTCAGTATACACCATACTATTTCAATCATCATAGTCACTACAGTAACCTATAGTCAGTATAAACCATACTCTTTCATTCATCATAGTCACTACAGTAACCTTTAGTCAGTATACACCATACTATTTCATTCATCATAGTCACTACAGTAACCTTTAGTCAGTATAAACCATACTATTTAGTCGGTATAAACCATACTATTTCATTCATCATAGTCACTACAGTAACCTTTAGTCAGAATAAACCATACTAATGCTTAATTATTGGCCCTGCACTTTCAGCAAGTCTGGGTTTACTCTCTTTTATTTACAAGGTGTGAAAAAAAATATCTAATGTGTTTCACCTGTCGATCTCTGTCTTTTTCTCTCCTTCTGTCTCTCCCTCTATTGTAGCAGCAATGAATATTTTCCTACTATTCATGTCTTCATCTAAAGCTGTTTTTCTTCCATGGTACAGCTGACATTCTCACGTTTCCTTCAATAAACCTACTGAAAAGTAGTAGTTGTTTCAGTATTTAAATTTACCCTCAACAGTCACTATAATATCCTCATCTTTTCAGTCAGTTAAGGTCCTAAGAATGTACTTCTCATAGAGCAGTCTCTGTTATCCAACCTGCACCTCACATCATCTAAAGTGCTTTGCCAAATGGAATTCCTGAAACTGGATAGTAGAAAGAAATAATATCCACAATGAGTCTTGCAGCAACCCTCCAATCTTGAAGAATAACACGCATATTTTGATTAAAAATCATCATCATCAGCCCCCTTTTTTCCCCGTTGTCTATAGGGTTGGGGTATCATCTTAACTGTTGCCATCTCTCTTGATTTAATGGCACACTCTTGCCTTCTTCGACACTAATGCCTAACTGTCGCAGATCTTATTTCACATAGACCATCCACCTCTATTATGGACATCCTTGTTTTCTCTTACCTTCTTCCTGTGTGTTCCAAATATTCGTCACCAGCTTGTCTTCTGCTTTTCTGCACGTCTGAACCACTATAATCTGTTCTTTTTCATCTTTTCTGCAATTGGAGCTACTTTGGCTTCCGCTTTTATATCCTCACACTTTTTTATGTCTGTCCCACAGTGTGCATCCTACCACCTTTCTCAGGGCACTTCATTTCCATCACCTCTAGCTTCTTCATGTGTTCTACCTTTACTGCCCAGGTTTCTGTGCCATACAGTAGTACTGGTCACACCACTGTCTTATACACCTTACTTTTCATCTTTTTTGGCATTCTTCTTTTATATACTACACCTGAAACTCTATGCCAGTTGGCTGCAGCCCCTCTGATTCTAGCTTTGACCTCTTCATTCAGACTTCCCTTCTTCTCAACCACCCCTCCCAGATAATTGAAGCTATTTATCTGTTCCACTATCCTCCCTTCTATCTCAGTTCTCAGCTTCTTCTGATTTCCCTGATTTCTTGCCATTACCACTGTGTTATCTGTCCTTAGTTTCATCCCATACGCCTTCAGTTTTGCATTCCATTCCCCTATCCTTTGCTGAAGTTCTTGCTCAGCCTGTAATGCCAAATCATCTGCATGCAGCAGCTTTGTTAATCTGTTCCTTGCAACCTGTTTGCTAATGTAGTCCATCACCAGTATAAACAGCAGTGGGCTCAGAACTACACCCTGGTGTACATCCACTCCCACTGGGAAACCCTCTGTGAGGCTGAACACTGTTCATACTTGAGTCACTGGGTCCTTTTACATAGCATGCACTAATTCTAATAATGTTTCTGGGACTTTGAACAGACTCAGTACTGCCAAGATTAGCTTTCTTGGGACCTTGCCGTATGCTTTCTCCAAGTCTAGGAATGCCCAGCTGGACTTTTTTCCTCATCTCTAGCCTCATCTCAACTATCTGTCTCACTGCAAACATCAGGTCAGGTGTGCTGCATCCTGATCTGTATCCAAACTGCTCATCTCCCGTCTTACATTCTTCTACTCTGCGTATCCATTTACCAAGCACCCTCTCCAGAACATTCATGCAATGTGACAGGAGTTTGATACCTCTGTACTGCCCACAGTTGTGGATGTCCCCTTTGTTCTTGTACACTGGCATGAATATGACTATTCTCTAGTCATCTGGATATGCCTTTTTTGCCACACTGCTGTGAGTACCCTCAGGAACCACCCCCCCCCCATCTCACCTAGCATCTTTATCATATCTGCTGTGAGCTCATCTGAGCCTACTGCTTTCCCTAACTTCATTTTCCCTAGTGCTATTCTTACTTCTTCTAGGGTGGGCTCCTCTTCTTCTCTCATCGTAGGCTGTTTCTGTAGCAGTACACCTTCTGTGGGGTTTTCATCATTCAAAAGCTGCTGGAAATACTCCTTCCATCTGTTTTTGATGTCCTGTGGACTGGTGAGCAGGTTTTTGCTGGCATCTCTTATAAAGAGTATCTGACTACCTTTTTTCTCTTTCTGCCTTTGCCTTGCAACCTGATTTAGTTTCTTTGTGCCACCTACTGAGTCAATTTCCAGAAGTTGGTAGAGTGCCTCCGATGCCCTATTCTTTGCTATTACAGCTCCTTCCTTAGTTTCTTTGTTAGCCAACCAGTATTCCTTCCTAGCTTGGTTGGTCTTTTCTATCTCCCACTTTTTTCTGTATACCTTCTTTCTTTTGATGACTTTCACCACCAGCTTTCCTTATGTACCTTATTTCCATACCTGGCTTGGCCACAAATCTGTTCTGTAGTCGTCACACATGATGTTTTGAGGCACAGCCATTCTTCTTTAACACAACCTATTTCCTCCTCTTCTTGTGGTGTTAGAGCCTCAAGTAATTCCTTGAACTGCTTTCTCTACAGTCAGCTAATAGTTATTCAGCCTGGTCGCTGTTGACCTTAGAGCATTCTATGACCACTGCTTGCAGCTTATTGTGGCAAACAGTGGTTTATGCTGTGGGCTGGCTGTTTCACAGGGGAAGACTTTGCAGTTATTTGTTTCTACTGCAGTGTCTTTTACTTACTAGGAGAAAGTCTACCTTGTGTTGCATGTTGTCCACTCTTGTATATGATCTTGTAACTGGTTCTCTTGCTGAACCATGTATTGACTGCTATCAAGTCATTTGCCACACAGAAGTCCAGAATGACCTCTCCTTCTTTATTCCTGTTGCTCTACCCATGTAGATCCAGGCAGTCCTCATATCCTGTTCTGTCTACTTTTCTAGTAGGTCCTGCAAATGCTGTCTGAATGCACTATTTTCCTCACTATCACAACCCTGTTGTGGGGCATAGGCTGAGATTATGAATAGTGCCCTGTCATTACACTGGAGTCTGATTGCCATGAGCCTGTAATTAATTCTGATGATATCCCTCACTGCCTTCTGAAGCCTCTCTCTCACCGCAATTCCCACACCATGTCCCCCTCCTGAGTAGTAGACTCTGGATCTCAAGCCAACTGGCTTTGCTACACTGCTCTTCCATCTCATCTCTTGGATACATAGGATGTCCAGCCTCCTCCATATCATCATGTCATCTACTTCCAAGCTGTGTCCCGTCAGTCAACCTACATTAAGTGTGGCAATTCTCAGGTCATATTTGGTTGGTTGATTGGTTTTACATCCAGCGTTCACTCAGCAGAGCTATCGCAGGTAACACAGGCTGGGCAACTATATGCCAGCCAGCCATTAGCTTACTGACCCAGGATGGCTGGGCCTTGTGACAGGCACACCCTGGCCAATAGGGGCACATACACTCCTCTCAACAATAGCATTTGTCCCTGGATTAGGTCAGAGTAGGCCAGGCCCTCTCCCCACTTATCACCGGTAACTATCAATGCCCATTTTGGCAACATTAGTCAACATGACTGAATCACCCTGAACCATATTTAACATTGCCACAACGCGCAGTCTGTGATCTGTTTTCTCCTATCTTGAGGATACTGTGCACCATAGTAGATGGCCGAAGTGGTTGGTCTGTACAACTCTTCCACTTATAGGGCTCCATGTAGAGACTGTACTGCTGCCCACTGAGTTTGAGATAGAAACACTCAGCATTTTATTTTTCAGAGGTGGCAGAAACCCCACAGAGACACAGGGCGAGCATTCAAATTCCAAACAAGCATTGGTCAGAGGTCAGGATCAAACCTTGTGCATGGAAAGCAAAAACCTTAACCATTATGCCAGCTTGTTAAAAATCTCTTGTTTATTTACTTATTCATTCCCTAATGGATGACCATCCCTGTTTTAAGAACTTAAAGCATCTATTCAATTGAGAGACATATTTTTCCAGGTCCTTTTACCAATGTTTTTAAAACCACATTATTTTCTTCAGTTTTTATACAATTTCTGTCTTACTGGATAGCTTCCTCTCTAACTGCTCTCTGCTTCACATAATCATATACCTTATTCTTATGGCCCAGTTGTAAATAAACCCATCTTTAATATATACCTGCCTGCCTCTTCACCTGCAACAGCTTCTTGATCTCACCTGCAAATTGTGACTTTTTCCTTCTCATTTCCTTTAATCATCTTCCTCAGTTTTGTATAGTGTTTATTGATCATTTCCAACATTCATTAGACACTTGATGGTTATTCTTTGCCCCTTTAGCATATAGTGCCTTATACCACAACCCATCTTCTCTTTCGTCAGCCCCCATGACCCTGAAACCCACCCAACTGCAGTCCAGTGTCCTTTTCCTGTGGATATTACAGTCTATTTCATACCGACTTTAAACCACACATTATGCATTCCTGCTGCCTTTCTTTCTTCAATAAATGATGGAGCCTCTGAGCTAATTCATTTCAAGACGTCACATTTTCTTCTGTAATATTCTGTAATCAATAATCTGTAAAACAAAGGTCCAGAACTTCAGAATAACAGTAGCCAGCACTAAAAAAAACCCAAACTGATCTTGATGTGGACTTTGTACTGTCCAAAAAAACCCCACAGATCCCTATATATTCAGTCCAAAAATAAACCACTTTACCCCCCCCCCCCCAAGTGGCAGTGTTCAGAATTCAGGCATTAAGAGGCTGAGCAGTATGATCCAACATTCTTAGATGTTCAGAAAGATGGTGACTGTTATTTAATGAGAAAAAAAAATGTATGAGTAGAGATCTGGTGAAATGAATCCAAACAAAGCATACATCTTTGCAGTTGCGGTTACACAGAGAGAAAGTGATGCATAAAGAAGATCATAATAAAACATGCAAGGTGTTGTAAAAGGACAGAGGTGCAGGTAAACAGAATGAACAGGTGGGGTGCAATGCTTCCAGACTGCATTCCACAGAGGCTGAGTTTATTCTTCCCTTGTGACACCACTTGGCAAGGCTGTATCCAGAGTACTAGTTTGTCTCCTGAGGGAAATACAAAGGAAAGATATTTAGACATCTCCAAAACTTGCAGCACAAACTGGGATAAGTGTGGAACTGCTTAAGTAGGGGGTGGCACTTAAAAATTTGGGCATGTGTTCAAACCAAGAAAAGAAATGAAAGGCAAAGAATAGGATTTGAGTGTAAGGAATTGTTAAGATAATTAGAAAGGGTGATGCTGAAAAGGAAAACATTAGGTGAAACTAGGGTAAGTTTCATGGTTAAGGATGACATTTCAAGTAGTAAATTTTGCTTAATATGGAGGATGATAGGGCAATGAAATAAAGTACCTCAGGCAACAATACAATGAATACCAGAGGATAGGAGCAAATTAAAGACATCCAGCTAAGGGCTAGCTACAACATTTAAGTGGACTCAGCAAATGGCAGGGATTCTAATGTCATATGCATATGTATGCAACTTCATATTTCACTGCAGAAATATCATCACATCTATTTTTCTTTAATGTTAAAAATAATATCTGTAGTTTCTCTTATAAGGAAGTCAATATTGTTGCACAGCCAAAAAATGATATTTTGTAAAATATTGAGTTTACATGAAAATACAATTACATGAATCCAACTGGAACACATTACATAGCATACAGCAGCCCATGAACTTAAGGAAATGTATTTTTTGACAAGGTAGTTGGTTACAGAGAAATTACACGTGAATATGTGTAGGCCTGTATCAAAGAAAATAGAGGTATTGGGAAATAGAGTACCTGGGAAATGGAAGCTTTATAGGAGAGAAAGCACATAGAGTGTGGAGTGATAATCTGTTGAAGAACAGTGTAAATGACAGCTGTGGGAGATTATGCAGTAAGATGAATTAGTGACAGAGATATAAAGTTATGTACGGAAGATGAGGAGACGTAAAGGTTAAGTAAAAAGATTGTAACTTTGGTGGTGGAGTTTAGGTTGAGTATGGAGCGGGAGATACCTGAGCATAACCAGTTATTTAACGTGTTTATTTAGTGATGTTTTGAAGTCATGCAGTGTGTCTACTTGCCTTATTTCAGGGGGGGGGATTTGTTTCCAGATTTTTGCTACCTGGTTAGTGTATAGTGAGTCTCTTGCACAGTTATTTGATTTTCTGGTGGATAGAAAAGCTTTGCCGTTGGATCATTGGGTTCGATTAGTGGTATAGGGCTGTAGTATTCCTTTTACAGCTGAGCATTTTTCTGAGGAGTTTGTTTGTGGGTTGTAATAAGCTAATGGTTCTTGAGGTGGTTTTCAAGTTCTAGCCAGTGAGAATTTTGTTAGTGCTATGCAATGCTGTTTTTTTTTTATGATTGTTAGTAGCAAATTTTGAAATTTTGTTATAGGCTGTCTGTGTTTTTTTTTTTGATGGCTAAATTAAGATGGGTGAGGCATAGAGTAGGGATGGAAGTAAGTATGTTGGTTCTCTGTTTTTTTCTGGAGTTATTTGTCAGGAATTTCCTAACCCTGTAGAGGGATCCCAGTTTCCATTTTTATTTTTGATGGGTAGGGTATGAAAAGGGTGGTTTTGGTTTGAGTAGTTTTTAGGGGAGAAAGATGTGGGTTTTTTTAGCATTTAAGAGTAAGTCTGAGCTATCTAGCCAGGCTTTCATGGGTAGTAAGTCCACTGACTGTTTACTTGAAGGGAAGCTAATGTTTTTGGCTGAGCAGATGAGAGTGGTAATGTCTGCATATTGTACCAGGGTAGCTTGTTTACTGGTGCAATGCAGATTACTGATAAAGATATTGAAAAATAGCAAACCTATAATTGATCACAGAGGGACACTGGCTGTGACTGTGAGGAAATCGGAATAGTTTTGTTGCCTTTTCACAGCTTGTTTCCTATTAGATAAGCAGCTGTGGAACTAGGTTATAGATGCTGTATTGAGGCCTAGGGAGGTTAGTTCCTTCAAGGAATTTCTGGAGTGAGACAGTATCGAACATTTTGGATACGTCAGAAAGACTACTGAGAATAAGTTACCATTGTTTCAGAGTTGATTAACTGTGTTTGCAAAGTTTAAGAGGCTTGTTGTGGTGCTATAATTAGGCTGAAAGCCATATTGAGTCAAGGGGAGTTGTTTATGGTTGGTGAGATATTTGAGCAACTGGGTGTGGATACATTTTTCTAATATCTTGGATAAAGATGGAGGGATGACTTTTGGACAATAATTGGTTAGCTCGGTAGAATTTTTATGTAGGGGTATGATTTTTGATATTTTTCAGATGTTGGGAGCATGATTTTCTTTTATGGATCTGTTAATAAGTATGGAGCCTGGGAATGCTACAGCTTCTGCTGCTACTCTAAGGTATTTTGCTGGTAATATTATCTACTCAACTTTCCCTGGAACCCATCTGACCTGTCCTTTTGGACTGGCACCTTAAGTGGGAGGAATCTTTAAAAACTCTTTTTATACTGTCTAGATTATGGTCATCAATGCAGATTTTAACATAAAAATAAATTAAGTTTGGAAGCTGAGATTTAAGTTACAAAAATTTGCTTCTGCTTTACATTTCTCCTTATTTGCTCATATATATATATATATATATATATATATATATATATATATATATATATTTTTTTTTTTTTTTTTTTAAAGATGCAATCAAATTAAATAAGGTTGTTTTAAAAATAATTCTGAAGCAGATATATCTAATTTTTTAAACAGTTGTCTTTGAATTCCCTTGCATAGGTAGTGGCCTAAATGCATTCATACGTAATAAAGTTAACAAGTTGTGTGACATGAGCAGGTAAACTTAACTGACTGGACTACGAGGAAGCAGGTCTCTAGTCATAACCATGTTATTATATGTTCTCAACATGGATGCCAAAAAAGTCGCCTTGAGAGCAGAATCTTGACCTGGGTACTGTTGGATGCTCGATCATAATTCTTTGTAGCACATTGAGCTTTAACTTCTCCACGTTCTACTAGTACAGCACAGGAATCATTCTAGTTCCAACTTCACCACCACAATTTTGAGGAAAAAATAAAAAAACAGAAAAACTAGTGGTCTTAAAATTTTGTTGATGAGCTCAGTCACAATAATTTCTGAAAATCATGAAATCCAGAGAATGTTCCAAAGGACCAGCCTTTATTTGTCACTGACAAGTGATCCTCATTAACAAAAAATCTGAAATATTTTAAGAATGTTAAACATATCAGCTTTTATGTAGTTAAAAGTAGGTGTATTGTTTAATTTTAAAGCAGACATACTATAAATTGGGGTTGGGAGGATGGCTTAATGGCTAAGGTGTTTGCCTTACAAACACAAAGTGCAGGGTTTGAGTCTCACAAGGGATAATTGGCTAGGGTTAAAATGGCTCGCAAGGGCAGTTAGCTTAGTACTAAAAACTAAAACTAAATATATAAATACAGATGTCTAATAATATCATCTAGTAAATATCCACCATGTGCATTAGTATGCATAGTATGTTTTCTGAGTTCTGCCACTGTGGGTTGCTGGCCGGGACTGTCATTTCTTATATGCTTAGTGGGTGCTTAATAATTGTTTAGAGAAGGTCTCGTGGTATTGAAGCACTTAACCAGTTTTTTTCCCAGTATTGGAACATAATCATGCTCTACAATGCTCCATTGTACTACAGTAGTCCAAATGTGTTTACATAACTGTGAAAATGTTTGTATGCTTATATTATTGTGAAGTTTTTGCTATACTATTCACTGAATTTTATGATGTCTATAACATGTTTATTCAGTTTCTGAAAATGTGTATGTTTATATGTAAGTATGTATGTATGTATGTACGCTTGCATTATTGTGAAGCTTTTTATGTTTGTATTTTGTATTATTGTTGAACTTTCCTCCCTGGGCCTGTGCTAAAAATGGGCTCTTTAAAATCAGTCAGCCTTTCCCAGTAAACAGCTATGAATAAATAACTAAATAAAGTTGTTGATTTTGTGCCATAACGATAACATTCCATGCATTACATACATATAGGTTCATAGTTTCAAAGGTTCATAGGTAGGTACTAGGCTATCTGCCCGAGGGCATTTATAAGCCTAGCCAGAGTGTGTCAGCTTTCGCCGCCCCATCGATTAATTAACTGAGCCTCTGTCAAGAAGAGCCAATGAAGTGATCCCAGGGGTGTATTTTCTGTTACCCATCCACTCATCAAGGTTTCTCTTGAAGAGTGTTAGTGAGGGGCTCTGCCTAATGTAGTTAGGAATTTTGTTCCAAAGCATGGGGAGTCTCTGTGACAGGAATCTATCCCTCCAGCGTGTTCTATTTATTGTTGTGGCGAGGTTTAGCTCACTAGAACGAGTGGCTCGCAGTGACTTGGATTTCTTTAGGTGGAGCATGATCATCAATTCAGAGTTGGACATGGCTTTGTAAGTCAGGCAGAGATCACCTCTGAGTAAGCGATATGCCACTGAGTACAGCTGGAATTTTTTCAGTCGGGCTGCATAGGACATATGTTTGAGACCAGTAATCCTCTTGGTGAGGTACTTTTGTGGTCTTTCCAGCTGTTGGAAGTGTCTTGTGAGGTACATCCCAAATGGGGCATTGTACTCTATGATGGGTCTGATGAGTGACGAGTAGAGGGGGACTATAACCTCTTTATTTCTAGATGCGAACCCTTTAGTAATTAGATGGGCTACATAGAAGGATTTCCTAACTACTTTGGCAATATGATTGTCAAAGGAGAGATTACTATCTACCTGGGTCCCCAGATCTCTTATTACCTCTTCTGTATTAAGGGGGCTGCCACCTATGTGGTAATTCATGGGTGTTTTGTTTTTCCCAAATGGGATGACTATGCATTTTTTGGCATTTAGCTTGAGACCATGACTTTGACACCAGATATCCATCTCAGTAAGGCCCTTTTGGAGAATGTCTGTGTCAGCCGGAGAGTCAATTATGGCTCCCAGTTTGCAGTAATCGGTGAACTTAGTTAGCCATAGTCCTCCTGTGTTTGCCTGTACTTCTGAGAAGTATATGCCAAACAGTAGGGGTCCCAGGACTGAGCCTTGTGGGAAACCACTTGTGACTGGTTTAGAGTCGGACCTGGAGCCCGCTATTCTTACCGTGTGAGTTCTGTCTCTAAGCCAGTTGGCAACCCATCTTGTGACGTAGGGGTTTATGTTCAGACTGGTGAGTTTTTCTATAATTCCCAAGTGGAGAATGGTGTCAAAAGCCTTGGCGAGGTCAAGGTAGGCTGTGTGAACTACCTTCCCCTCACCTATGGCCTTGGTGACTGTCTCGAAGAAGTCAACCAGGTTTAGTAGGCATGATCTGCCCTTAAAAAAGCCGAACTGAGTCAGGTCAAGTGATTGCAGGTTCCCAATGTCTTTGTTAATGAGTTCCATAATGATGCACTCCATAGCCTCGCAGACCAGGCTAGTCAGGCTTATGGGGCAGGAGTTACCAGGGTCAGTTGTGGCCCCTCCTTTGTGGAGCAGAATAACCGTTGCTGTGCGCCATTCTATGGGCATGTAGCCTGCGGAGAGGCTGAGGTTGAACAGTGTGTTTAGGTGGGGGGTTAGTTCGTTCTGTAGTTTGTGCAAGACGCAGCCTGGGACACCATCTGGCCCCATTGACGCTGTGCTTTTGGCTTTTGAAAGGGCTGTTTTCACCTGTGCATCTGTGATTTCCGGGACACTACACTTTTCCGGTATTGTTGCGGGCCCTTTTGGGGGTAAGAGAGGGGAGAAGTTTGCACTGAATCTATCTGCCAGGATGTTGGCAATATCAGTGGGTTCAGTATATTTTGTGCTATTTTGCACTAGCTCAGAGCATATCTGCGAGTTACCACTAAGATTCTTGACATAGCTAAAGAAAGCTTTGTGGTTATCTTTCGAATCCTTGGCTATTTTTCTTTCGAAGTTAGCCTTGGAGGATGTTATGAGGGACCTTAGTTTCTTACTGATACTGATCAGGGATGTCTTTCCTTCTTGGGATTTGTGTTTTTTCTGAACTAGTTTCCTCCTTCTATTGTATAGCCTGTTTATGGCAAGGGTCCACCAGACTGGTTTCCTTCTCTTAGGGGAGTGAGTCTTGGTTTTGCTAGGGATGGCATGACCCATGCATCCTTGTAGGTGCTCATAGAGTGCATTTGTAAAGTTTTCTGCATCTTGGGCAGCATTACCCATTAGCGTGGGGGCTGTGAAACTTACCACCTCTGTTTTAAGTAAGGTGAAGTTTGCTTTAGAAAAGTTTTTTTACTGTGGTTTCCTTATTTGGGGGTGGTGGTGGGGTGTGGACATCCAGAGTGATTAGTTTATGGTCTGATCTAACCAGTGATGGGATGACCTCTGGTGTGGAACACCTGTTGCCCATGTTGGTGATGACCAGGTGCAATATGTTTTCACCTCTGGTAGGGGAGTTTACCAGCTGATCCAGGGCATTTGAGATGATAAATTCCAAGAAGCGCTGGACCTGGGAGTTTGTACTTGAGTAGTTTTCCCAGTTAATGGTAGGGTAATTGAAATTGCCCAATATCAGGGTGTTCAGTAGGACCTTCATGTTTTCCAGTGTATCCAGAAAGGCGGAGTGGTGGTCCTGGGTCATGGAGGGTGATCTGTAGCAGGCCACAATTTGCATTGCAGATTTGCCTGATGCTTGTTGCACATGGATGATCTTGGAGGTATCATGCTATGCCACTAACCTGGAGGTGTAGGTATCCTTGATGAATATGGATACACCCCCTCCTTTTGTGTTTCGGTCCATGTTCTGTGGCCAAAATGTGTGGTATGAGTTGCAGCCCAGTAGTGCTGGGATGCTCTGTGGAGCCTTGAACCAGGTTTCAGTTACTGCACAGATGTCGACATTTTCAAAACTGAGGAGTGCTTCGAGCGCATGCATTTTGAGATTTAAACCCCTGGCGTTGAGTGGCATAACCCTCATTTTTTTATTTGTGCTGTTTACGAAGGTGGGTTTGACTTTTGAGCCTTGCCTAAAAAAGGCACTATGGGGGCAGCAAGAGCCTTGGCCAGTATTCGAAAGCCTAGGGGTGACAGGTGCAAGCCATCTCTTGCGAAGCAACGAGGCCTGTCGAGCATGTCGTCCCAGGCTGACAGACAATGGATCCCCTTTGAATGACACCAGAAGTTTAGCCAATTGTTGAAACTGATTATTTTTATTTATACTGCGGTATCATTCTTAGTGAGGGCAGGATGCTACTCAGAGTCAGGGTCATACCCGCCTGGGCTACATGATCAGAGAGCTCTTCCATGTCTCTTTTCATGTAGTCCAGGGAGGTACATCTCAGGTCATTCACACCAACATGAACAATGACAGAGTCATATTTTTACTTGTTCTGGAGTGACCTGAGTGCTTGTGTTATGTGGCGGATTCTGGCTCCTGACAGGCAGCTAACAGTAACCTTCTGCTTGTCCAGCCTAGTGAGTGGGGCATCAGTGTGCCTGACTATTGAGTCACCTATTATTAGTGTGTTAGGTATGTTATATCGCCTTAAGGGCTGTGATTGTGCAGCATACTGATTTTGTGTTTTATGTGTTGCCTGGTTTGTGACAGGAGGTGCAGGTTTTTTGGGTGTCTGCTTTGGAGGTTTGTGATGCTTTTGCAGGTTTTTATTTAGAGCCTCTGAGTATGATTTTGTGTATTTATGTGTATTTTTTTGCCAGTGCTGGTTTAGTATGTCTATGTGAGGCTGGAAGTCTGGTGCAAGTGTTAACCTTCACCTCATGACTGCTTGTTCCAGTCTTGGGTGGAGAGAGCTTAGCCTTCAATTTGGCTATATAATTGCATCTCTCGCATATGTTTTGTGGTAGGAGGAGAAGGTTGTCTGTGTACATGAGGCAGTTGCAACATTGCCTCAGGATATCCAGGTTCACCAGCTGGACTGGAGAGTATACCTGAAATTGCCCTTTGGTCATGTCTGAATAGTAGGGTGAGCTGCTTAGTCGCTTGGTTGTTGAGGGATGAATAATGAGCCTTGCCCTGCTGGGCAATCAAGTGTCATAGGTTCATAGGTTCATAGGCTCATAGGTAGGTACTAGGCTATCGGCCCAAGGGCCTACGCAAGCCTAGCCAACAAGGTTCCCTGGCTTACGCCACCCAAGAAAGTTATTTTCCTGTGCCACTGACGAGCAGAGACACAGAAGTGATCCCCGGGGTGTATTTCCTATTTCCCATCCACTCATCAAGATTTTTCTTGAAGAGTGCTGATGAAGAACTTTGCTTGACATAGATGGGTAGCCTGTTCCAGAGTATGGGAAGTCTCTGGGATAGGAATCTATCCCTCCAGCATGTCCTGTTTATTGTGGTGACAAGGTTTAGGTCCCTAGAGCGTGTAGATCGCAGGGATTGGGATTTCTTTAGGTGTAGCATGCCCAACAGCTCTGGGTTTGACATAGCTTTATATGTTAGGCAGAGATCACCTCTGAGTAGGCAATATGCTATGGAGTAAAGCTGGAGTTTTTTGAGGCGGTCAGTGTAGGGCATTTGTTTGAGGCCAGTAATCCTCTTTGTGGGGTACTTCTGTGGCCTTTCCAGCTGCTGCAGATGTCTTGTGAGGTACATTCCAAAAGGGGTGTTGTACTCTATAATGGGTCTAATGAGTGATGAGTAGAGGGTAACGATGACCTCTTTTTTCCTGGATGAGAACCCTTTTATGATGAGGTGTGCCACGTAGAAGGACGTCCTGACTACTATGGCGATGTGACTATCAAAGGAGAGACTATTGTCCACCCTGGGTCCCAAGGTCTCTTATCACGCATTCGGTGTTAAGTAGATTGCTGCCTATGTGGTAGTTCATGGGTACAGAGTTTTTATCAAAGGGAATGACACTGCACTTTTTGGCACTGAGCTTGAGGCCATGGCTCTGACACCAGGCATCTGTCTCAGAGAGGCCCTTCTGTAGGATGTTCACATCATTTGGGGACTTGACTATGGCTCCTAGTTTGCAGTCATCTGCGAACTTCATTAGCCAGAGGCCTTCTGTGTTAGCCTGTACTTCAGAGAAGTAGATACCAAACAGGAGCAGTCCCAGGACGGAACCCTGTGGTACTCTACTTGTCACTGGTTTGAGGTCAGATCAGGAGTCTGCAACTTTTACAGTGTGGGTTCTGTCAGTGAGCCAGTTGGCAACCCATCTTGTGACATAGGGATTTATGCCTAGTTTATTGAGTTTAGCTATAATTCCAGAATGGGGGATGGTGTCGAAAGCCTTGGCGAAGTCATGATAGGCTGTGTGAACCACTTTACCCTCATCTATGGCTTTAGTGACTGCCTCAAAG
Source organism: Protopterus annectens (assembly GCF_019279795.1). NCBI lineage: Eukaryota > Metazoa > Chordata > Ceratodontiformes > Protopteridae > Protopterus > Protopterus annectens. The sequence goes on along the minus strand of NC_056740.1, from coordinate 503,812,251 downwards.
AAGTCGATCAGGTTCAGGAGGAATGATCTGCCTTTCACAAACCCGAACTGGGTGGGATCCAGAGTTTGGAGGTTACCAATGTCTTTGTTTATGAGTTCCATGATGATACATTGCATGGCTTTGCAGACCGGGCTCGTCAAGCTAATAGGTCTATAGTTCCTGGGATCAGTGGTGGCTCCCCCTTTGTGGAGTGGGATAACTGTTGCTGTGCACCATTCAGTGGGCACAAAGCCTGATGCGAGGCTATTATTGAACATGGTGCTTAAGTGGGGAGCCAGTTCATTCTGAAGTTCATGTAAAATGCAGCCTGGGATGTTGTCCGGTCCCATGGATGCTGTGTTTTTGGCTTTAGAGAGTGCAGCTTTCACCTGCGTAGTTGTGATTACAGGGACTCTGCATTCTTCCTGTATAGATATGGGCCCTTTAGGGGGTGAGGGGTGGGTAAAGTTAGCACTGAACCTATCTGCCAGGATGTTGGCAATATCAGTTTGTTCTGTAATTTTCATGCCATTTTTGCTGTAACTCAGAGCAGATCTGGGTGTTGCCATTGAGATTCTTGACATAGCTATAGAATGCTTTGTGGTTGTCCTTGGAATTAGTGGCAATTTTATTTTCATAGTTAGCTTTGGAGGATCTTATAAGGGATCTCAGCTTCTTACTGAGGCTTGACCAGGGAGCTCCTCCACTCATGGGATTTTACTCTCTTTTGCAACAGTTTCTTCCTTCTGTTGTACAGTTTGTTTATGGCAGGGGACCACCAGATTGGCTTCCTTTTTTTGGAGGATAGCGTCTTGGTTCTGTTTGGGATAGCACGATCCATGCACTCATGTAGGTGCTTATAGAGCACATCTGTGCAGGATTCAGCAGTCGTAACTGTATTGTTCATCTGCATGGGTGTCATGAAGTTCACTACTTCTGTCTTAAGAAGCATGAGGTTGGCTTTGGAGAAATTTCTTACTGTGGTTTCCTTAATGGGGGGTGGGGGTGGGATGTGGATATCAAGGGTGATTAGCTTATGGTCGGATTGGACCAACGAGGAGTTGACTTCATGTTGATAATGACTATGTCTAGGATTTTGTTGCCCCTGGTGGGGGTGTGGATAAGTTGATCTAGGGCATTGGAGTTTATGAATTCCAGAAAGCGTTGCGCTAAGGAGTTAGTACATGAGTAGTTTTCCCAGTTAATGGTGGGGTAGTTGAAGTTGCCCATTATTAGGGTGTTCGGTTGAACCCTAATATTTTCCAGTACATCAAGAAAAGAGGAGTGGGAATCCTGGGGCATGGTGGGGGATCTGTAGCAAGCTACAATTTGGATTGCAGTTTTGCCAAGAGTTAGTTGCACTTGGATAACCTCGGATGCATTATGCTGAGCAACTAGCCTGGAGGTGTGGATATCCTTAATGAATATGGACACATCCCCACCTTTGGTGTTTCGGTCCAGGTTAGATGGCCGAAAAGTGTGGTATGAGTTATAGCCTGGTAGTACAGGGGTGCTCTCTGGAGCCTTGAACCAGGTCTCAGTCACTGCACAGATATTGATGTTCTCCATTTTAAGGAGTGCCTCGAGTGAGTGCATTTTGAAATTTAGACTTCTAGCATTGAGTAGCATTATCCTCAGTTTTTGCTTGCCTGCTCCTGTTATGGTGGTGAATTTGTTACTTGAACCCTGCCTAAAAAAGGCACTATAGGGGCAGCAAGAGCCTTAGCCAGTATCTGGAATCCTAGTGTCGGGGTATATTAGTGCTTGCTATTAGGTCTGAGCAAGTGCTGGACTGTAGGATGCTTTTAAAGTGCTTAGGATGAGAGTTAGACTACTTTCAAGGGAAAAACTGAAGAGAAGACTTGGTGGAGCCTGGATAAATTTAGCCCTAGCTAACCGGCGCTGCCCAGATATGCAAAACTGTGAAAATGCGGTTTTTACAGCAGGGAAATGGAAGAGATAGAAATTGGCTCAAAATGGCCCACAAACTACTAACTTCTGGGCTGGAACCACTCCTCCAGGGACAGATGGCTGCTTGAAGCTTCCTCTCTCACAGGTGAACAGAGAAACCTCCCTCTATCCAAGTAAGGTATGGGCAACTCAGAAAATTGTAACAGCCCTGAATTCAGCACTAGCCTGGAAAATGGACTATACTAGCTTAGAAAGGTGGGAAACAAGGACATTTTTTTAAAAGATAAGGCAAAAACAGTAAAAATACACTTAAAACAGCTTTAAATTACTACAAACAGTAAAAAATAAATTTAAACAGCTTTAGATGACTACAAGCAATCAGAAAAGGCTTTTAGGCAAATTACCCAATTAACCAGTAAAAAAAAAATCTCAAAACTGAGCCCTGTTCCTGTAGTCTTCAATCAGATAAGATCTAACTGCACACTCCTGCCACTGGGGTACAGGGGAACCTTCTCCAAAAAAGGTCTGGATTAGTGCTCAAGTTATACAAACAAAGCTAGATTCAGCAGGCCTGGATCTAGTCTATGCTACAGCAAACAAGGCACACGAATTTCAGTAAGAAACAGTTCAAATATGCAGGCACTATAAGCCTTTAACCAGAAATTCCCAGCTCAGAAGGGCAGAGTCCAGCCTCTCCTCCCTCAAGAGTGCAGACCACGAATTTCTTAATGTCTGAAGACAGGAGCATGCTCAGTCTATATATATATATATATATATATATATATATATATATATATATATATATATATATATATATATATGTATAACTATACGTCTATGTTTATAGATAGATAGATATTCCTTCTCACCCTGGATGGTACTGACATCTGTGCAGTGACTGAGACATGATATGAAATAATGGAGAGGACTCCAGCTGTGCAGGGCTATAACACCTTCTACACGTTTAGACCAGCTACTGTGCAGGAAGGGAAATTTATGGAAGTGTTTCAATTTGCATCCAGAAAAGTCTAACATCAAGGCTGTTAAAGCAGCATAATGCACTGGAAAGTCCAAATGGCCATCAGATAAGTCCCATATCATATATTAGTTAGCTGCAGAGCTCCCTCTATTACATAAGAAAGCTACAATGCCTAGCTACAGGAACTACAATCACTCAGTATTAAACCAAATACCATTTTCCTAAGTGATATTAACTACCCAGCTATAAACTTGGAAACCAACACCACCACTAATGCACAAGTACAGAGATTCTTGGACTTTGTCAATACAAATGCCCTAGAACAACTGGTCAGAGTACCCACTGGGGGGGATAATATCTTGGATATTTTCTTTACTAATATGGAAGCATAGTGTACCATTCCTTGTGTATCTTCCTCACTTGTTAGGTCCGAGAATAAAGCAGAATCCTCAGAAATAAAACTGAACTACAGATCCCTTCAGCACTAGGTACCCTTAGAAATTTCTGTAAGACAAGCTACCTACTCCAAAATGATACACTGTGGGGCAAAGGCTGAAACTCACTATCAATTTTTATATATTGCTTCTGCACTCTTTTTCAGAAAGTTGATAGAATAACAGGTTTTGCATTTGCATCCATTTTCTGAAAGGTGTGAAGTCTGAAACACAAATGTCTGTCTATATTTAGTGACGTCAGTCCTCAAGGTTTTACCACAAATTTTATGATGAACAGACCAAAAATAGGAGGCAAAAATGCAAAAATGTGGACAAACTGTGAAACTCTTGTGCAGATGAAAGGTATCCACTAGATCCCATCAGATGTTGACTTGCATCAGTTTGCAGTGCCCTGCTTCAATGTAGCACTATACAGCCTGCTTTTCCAAACATTACGATGTTTGACACAGAAATGTAAAATATGTCTGACTGCAGCATTAGATCACACAACACTCTGCTGCCTTTTGGCATTCACTATAACATTTCTCCGTAACCGTAATCCTCTGAATTCCCTCAGTTAGACAGTTTCCTGTTCATTATACCAGTTTGGGTCCTGACACATTGCCATTAAATTTCCTTAACAACATCCTATCCCTAGGGATTTTGTTTTACAACATAGAGAGGAAAGCTAATTTAACAAATGAAAAAAATATTAATTTTTCCGGTCAAATATTTTGCTTTATTGCTTTATTGCTAGGGTAATCAGTGTTTGTTACACATTTCAAAAGTTTCAAACTGTGTAACAATCCACAAGGCAGAAATTAATTTAGCAGTGGCTTTGTACTTGTAGAGATCCTAAAGCTCCTTTACTAAGCAGACATAAGTGATACAGTATTACAGTTAGGCTAAAATCGGTCACAGTATACTCTTAGGACTATCAGGTGTCTAGTGACTTTCAGTAGAAATTTCCAAAGAGTAATGTAAAACCTAGTTGGACTTTTCTCTAGAACTTTTGTTGTTCACAACAGCCTGCATTTCAGTAATTGACATTTTTTTCTACAGAATTTTTCCATTAGTTTAGAACATATTCTTATTGTGTTACCCGTATTATATGTTTCCATTGCCAATATGGCTTATGTCATTTTTCTAACACCTTTATAAACAGATGATGAAGATCATATGTATGATAAGATTTATTGAAATGATTAATAATTTATTTCAAATTGTGGCTATTACCAAATCAGATGCTATTTGCATTAATATAGGATCAAAATAGAGCACAAATACTTGTTTCTTTCTTTCTGTATACCTTTTATAAGAAAACCTGCATTGTTTTAAAAGCAGATGGTTTACTAAATTCATTTTCAAGAAATTGACATTAATAAATGGATGCCTCATTTCCTCTGCAGTGTTTTTTGCTCACAAAAACATATCATGGCATACATTTTTCTTTCTCTTTGTGAGTGGTGTGCATTTCAAGGGTATAAATTAATCTTCAAAGCATTCTTGGGAATATTACTGCTTGACACTTCACTTATACATCAAGTTGCCCATGTTAGCAATCTAATCACAAACCTGTAATTCAGTGGGCAACAATCTCTTATTGTGAACAGCATAGCAGCTTTTACTATCATTTAGGTCAGCCGAAGACTGCTGATGCACCATATGTTTCTAGCCAGGAATGATGGATGACATAGACGGATGCCCAACCCTAAGTGATTGCAAAGATTGAAGACACACAATTCACTTAAGCTTGCTTACTATTATATCAAGTAATCAGAGAAATAGGCAAACCCTTACTCCTGTTGTCACATTGTTCTGGTTTCTGTAGAGACAGCATGTCAGAGAAAACATTTCAGAACACTTGTAAATGGCATGCCAGTTGCTAGGACAATCACTTAGAATCCCCATCCAGACCTACTTTTACTGAACAAATCTCTCAGATCTGTATATAACTTGAGAGAAGAGAATAAACTACATTTCTCTTGCAGTATTTTTGACATACGTGATCCTTTAGTGAGACATGTTTAACTAGTACCTTATTATATGGAGCCATTATGGTTATATATTTTTTCCTGACTGCACTTGTTATATTTCCATCGTACTGATGACGGTCTGTTGTTGCTGACCTTGCATCTCCTGACACAGCTCTTGCATACTATTAGCTAGGTGGCCAGTGGGGGGGGGGGGGGGGATTTCCTATTTAATATCTCATTGCTTCTCCACTGAGAATATCATGTGACATACACTATCACCTTGCTGCTGGGTGACAGTCCTACCTTATCTAGTTTTGTTGTCTTCCAGTTGTACACCCTGTTGTCCTATGTTATTTCACCATATAATGTGATAAAAACAGTGATGTGAAATATTGCTAGCCTTCCAAATGTTTCAGCTGTCCTGACTATGGGTCCACGAGGTGTCTGTGTACATGAAGGACCTCATATTTTCAAGTGATGGAGGATTTCCCAAAATGATTGTCTATATTTAGCAACATGCTTACCCCAAAAACAGTAAACACACCTCAAAGTTACAGATATGTAAGGCATGTGCTTGCAAACCTTTGGATTGATCAGAATATGATTTTTAATATTTTTAATAGTGGCAACATTTCTTTGCCTTTGCATAGTAGTTCACAAATGCATCTCACCTAAAACCACTGAAAACAGTGAGCGAATATTTGCATCTGATGACCAGCATGTATGCAACCTGAGTCCTTACAGACATGTGGACATTGTCGGCAGTGGTAAAAGTTCCTTTTCTAAAGTGTAAAAGATGGTTACTCTAGTAATTTGCTTGTTGTCATACAGTCGCTACTAAAGGTCCAGGTATGTACATTGGCAATAACCCATAAATGGATGTGGGTATGACATGATTAACCCACAGTTGGTGTGGTTTGATCGCAAGGGTGAAGCAGACATGGGTTAAATCCTGTGATATTCACATCCAGGAGTGGGCTAGTGCTATTATGCAATGACATTATTTAAGAAAGAAATTGCTTTAGTTTTCTATTTTTTTCCTTGTTTACTGACATACTGCATATGTATATGGCTCATACATGCACACACGTGCAAAGTATAACAGTACAGTGATAGGGAACTCCTGTGGAAAAGAAAATTCTCCTACCAGGTTGCCTCTCTGTCTGTAATGTTGGCTTGTTTTTCTTTTCCCTCTGAAACTGTAACAGCATTATGGGAATCATTTTCAGTTGTAAGAAAGTTTAAAAGTTTATGAGAGACAAGGCAAACATATGAGAGACATATGAGGCATTCTGCTAAAGTCTGGACAGTTGTAAGATGAAAAGCATTCTGGTCAGCTGGATTACCATTTCTATACCTTTTAATTGTCCAGAGTTTTGCAGAAAGTCCTGATTTTTTTTGTCATATTTTGCTTTCTTCCTCTTAAAATATATAACTATAATTTTTTCAGCATATCCTAATAGGATATCCAGCCACAAAACAATAGTAAAGGGGCTGGACTTCTTTCTATTGGAATATCCATGATTTACAACAGGCATGCTGATTGGGATGTCCAATCAGCATGCAAGTTCTAAAATAGTAATTACCTTTTATTGTATAATAGTTTCTAGCACAGGCCTCTAGTAGGGAACACAGGTTATCACAATCTCTGAAAGCATGCAGGCAGAAAGAGAAAGACTTGTTATAGGTGCTGACAGCAGCTGAAACAGCATGTTGAATAAATCACATAGATACTTTTCAGAAGTCATTGGACAGGAACTCATTATTTTCCTTTCAAAATGTGGAATAATTTCTTTCCACAACTACACATTTTTCATCTTGTTAATAAATACTTGTCAAACAAACAAGGCATGGGAGAGTGATCAGGAATTATTCCATCTTCTCCATGCTCCTGCCCTTCCATGCAGCAAATTTGAGAGAAAGATGTCCATCTTCTCCCAGTTGGCATAATGGTTAATATTTTTACCTCCAATGCAGAGGGTACAAGGTTCAAGCCTGACCTCCAACCAATGCCTGCTTGGAGTTTGCATGTTCTCCCTGTGTCTCTGTGGGATTTCTCCCACCTCAGAAAAACATGCTGAGTGTTCCATCTCAAACTCACCAATGAATGAAGCTTTGGGCAGTAGCACAAACTCTACATGGTGCCCCGTAGGGAAAAGAGTTGTACAGACTAACCGCTTTGGGCATCTACTGTAGTGTGCAGTATCCTCAAGATAGGATAACACAGATCACTGACTGAGTGCCATGGCAGGGCTTAGCACTTAACGGTGTAAAATATGGCTGTAGGTGATTTGGTCAAGTTGACTAATGTTGCCAAAATGGGCCTGGGTAGTTACTGGTGATAACGCAGCCTACTCTGACCTATGCCAGGAATGCTCTGTTGAGTGAAAGCTGGATGTAAAACCAATCAACCTGCCAAATGTGAACTGACAACTGGTATACTTAACGTAGGTTCACTGACAGGATGCAACTTGGATGACATGATAATGCAGCAAAGTGACTTGGCTTGGGATCCAGACTCTACTACTCAGGAGGGGGACAGGCTAGAAATTGTGTGGGAATTGTGGTGAGAGAGAGGCTTCAGACGGTATATTATCAGAATTAGTAACAGACTCATGGCAGTCAAAATCTAGTGTAATGACAGCAGTATTCATAATCTCAGCCTATGTCCCACAACAGGGTTATGATAGTGAGGAAAAGAGTGCATTCATACAGCAGTTACTGGACCTACTAGATAAAGCAGGACAGGAATTGGTGTTGATAATGGGTGACTTGAATGCATATATTGGGAGAGACAGAACAGGATATGAGGAGTGCCAAGGTCCACATGGATGGGGCAACAGGAATAAACAAGGAGAGGTCATTCTAGAATACCTGGCAAATGGCTTGATAGTAGCCAACACATGGCTCACAAAAGAGAGAGAATCACAAGATCCCATATAAGACACATGTAACTCAGGCAGACTTCCTCCTAGTAAGGAAAGAGCACTGGGGTAGAATCAATGATCGCAAAGTCATGCCCAGCGAACCAGCCAGCCCACAGCATAAACCACTGGTTACCAAAATCAGGTGCAAACAGTGGTCAGAGAAGGCTGTAGGTCAACAGAGACCAGGCTCAAGACCTGGAAGTTAACTGGAGAGAAAGCACAACAGTTCAAGGAATTAGTCAGGAATCTAGCATCCCAAGAAAAGGAGGAAATGGGTGGAGCTGAAGAAGAATGGCAGCACCTCAAAAGATCAAAACAGCACATGTGAGGACTACAGAACAGGTATGTGACCGAGCCAGGTATGAAGATAAGGTACACACGGAAAGCTAGTGGTGGAATGCAGAAGTCCAGGAAGTCATCAAAAGAAAGGAGGAGTGCAGGAAAAAGTGGGAGATATAAAAGAATGACCAGGCAAGGAAGGAATGCTGGCTGGCTAACAAAAAACTAACAAAGAAGCTGCAATAGCAAAAAATAAGGCATTGAAGGCACTGTACCAATTTCTGAAAAGTGACTCGGTAGGTGGTGCAAAGAAACTATATCATGTTGCAAGACAAAGACAGAAAGATAAAGAAGATAGTCAGACACCCTTCATAAGGGATGCCAGCAACAACCTGCTCACCAATCCACTGGACATCAAAGGCAGGTGGAAGGAGTGTCCCAGCAACTTTTGAATGAAGAAAACCTACAGAAGCTGTACTGCCCCAGAAACAGCTTATGATGAGAGAAGAAGAGGAGCCCACCCTAGAAGAAGTAATGCTAGCACTAAGGAAAATGAAGTCAGGGAAAGCAGCAGGGTCAGATGAGGTCACAGCAGATACGATAAATATGTCATGTTAGATAGGGGAGAAATAGCTCCTGAAGGTACTCATAGTAGTGTGGAGAGAAAGGCGTATCCTAGATGATTGCAGAATAAGCATACTCATGCCAGTGTACAAGAATAAAGGGGACTTCCACAACTGTGGGTTGTACAGAGACATCAACCTCCTATCACATTGCATGAAAGTTCTGGAGAGGGTAATTGATAAATGGATATGCAGGGTAGTAGAAAATAAGATGGGAAATGAGCAGTTTGGATTCAGATTAGGATGCAGAACAACTGACCCAGTGTTTGTAGTGAGACAGCTAGTTGAGAAGAAGCTATAGATGAGAAAAGAGTCCAACTGGGCAATCCTAGACTTGGAGAAAGCATATGGCAAGGTCCCAAAAAAGTTGATTTGTACAGTACTGCAGTGGTTCAAAGTCCCAGAAACATTGGTAGAATTATTGCAGGCTACATACAAGGACCCAATGACTTAAGTATAAACAGTGCTCAGCCTCACAGAGTGGTTGCCAGTGGGAATGAGTGTGCACCAGGGTTCAGCCCACTGTTGTTCATACTGATGATGGACTACATTAGCAGACAGGTTGAAGGGACAAATCAACAAAGTTGCTGTAGGCAGATGATGTGGCATTACAGGCAGATACTGAGCTAGAACCTCAGCCAAGGATAGGGGAAAGGAATGCAAAACTAAAGGCACATGGGATGAAACTAAGCACAGATAAGACAGTGGTAATTGAAGCAAATTTGGGAGATCAGAAGAAGCTGAGAACTGAGACAGAAGGGAAGATAGTGGAACAGGTAAATAGTCTCAAGTATCTGGGAGGGGTTGTTAAGGAGAAAGGAAGTCAGAATGAAGAGGTCAAAGCTAGAATCAGAGGGGCTGCCGCCAACTGGCATTTAATCTTAGGTGTAGTCTGTGACAGAAGAATACCAAAGAAGCTGAAAAGTTAGATGTACAAGACAGTGGTGTGACCAGTACAACTGTGTGGTACAGAAACCTGGGCAGTAAAAGCAGAGCAGATGAGGAAGCTAGTGATGGAAATGAAGTGCCTGAGAATGGTGTTAGGATGCACACTCTGGGACAGATGAAGAAATGAAGACGTAAGAGCATAAATAGCCCCGATTGCAGAAAAGATTAAAGAGAACAGATTATGATGGTTTGGTTACATATGCAGAAAAGCAGAAGACAATCTGGTGAAAAAGATTTGGAACAGACAGGAAGAAGGTAAGAAGAAATGAGGACATCTAGCAAAGAGGTGGATGGATTGTGTGAAGGAAAGTCTGCGACAGTCAGCCATGCGTGTCGAAGAAGGCAGGAGCGTGGCATTAAATCAAGAGAAATGGTGACAGTTAACACAATAACCCGACCCCATGTAGAAAATGAGGAAAAGGGGACTAATTATGAAGATGATAATGATGATGATGATAAATGTAGAATAATTCATTTTAATACATAGTCTGTACAACTTTCAGTGAAACACAATGGTCAGTACATTGTCCCGATGGTTTGGTAGCTCAGGAGTATTAGGCCTGTGCATGTGTCAATGCAGTGAAGGCCTTCTCTGAAATGTGTAGGTAGCATGTCAGCCCTCTCCACTCCAATTGTAGTGTGCATGCCACGTAAGCTAATTGTTTCTTAATCTTTTTAAACTTGTTTCTAACTGCAGTTTCTCACTATTTGTTTCTGTGATATCTAGCTATTGTTTTATACTGAATTTTGTCTAATTATTGTGCATGGATAATGTAGTACAATATTATGTGGTGATAACATGGTCCATTGCTAGAACATTGTCTTACTTCATGTAACAGTAGTGTGGAAGGCATATTATCATCATTGAATCAAATTTTTACCACTAACGCAATTAAATGCCATTGAAGTAGCTCTCATAGACTGATCCAAATGGTGATTTGTAGCCCTTAGAAAAGCCCAGCTGTGTAGGATTTTAGCATACTTGGTCAAAACACTTCATTTTAACTGTGCTACTCCTGAAGGTGTTTGCCATTCCCATGTTTACAACTATGTTGGTACTGCGACATGTCTTTTTCTTACTCTGCTAATTGTTTTGCTTTACATTGCCTACTTTTTTAAGGAGTCACTTTGTCTTGTTGTTACTATAAAACCATTTGCTTGCCCTATCCTTTCACTTACTCTATAGTCAGTACCACCAATAGTTATATAGGTAGAAGTAGACATCTATTAATAAGTTATCTACTACTGCGACTGCTAGCATCACCACTACTGTTGAATGCTCTTCCTCGGGTGTTGTTACTGCCACACCTTTTACATTGCCTTCCTTCCATTTCTTGCCATTTGTGACTACTCTTACTCTTGTTTTTCTTGTTTTTATTGTACCTGCCTCCTTATATACTGTAGAGCCACCATAGTTAGTCATAGCATTTCCATAGTACTTTTTTCCACCTGGCCACTTATTTCTTTTTCTTCTCTTTTTTCAGTCCCTTGAGGTCTGCTGCATGAAGCCTCCCCTTCCTTTTTTGGCTGGCGATCAATGCAACATGGCCCAGAAAGTGAAATGCCACAAAAAACATACTAAACCTAATTAAACCAAAGTGCTAGCAATGTACATTAACTAAACTTCATACCTGCTCATTAATGCGTTGTTTTTAGTGGTATGCACACTACTCCGGCAAGGAGTTTTTAGTATCCCCTTTCTTTTAGAACCAAACTAGTGATTGTTTCCTATCTTCAGCTACCTTGTATTGCATTAACAAAAGCTTTCTCCTGTGGTCTGTTATTTATAGCGTTGCTAACAGTATCTTAACCTGTAAATCCTGATAATACATGTTATCAACCTGAAGGTATAGCAGGATTTCTGTTAGCTGATAGTTAGTTAATTTTTTGTTTTTTGTCTTTCCATTGTCCAAGGCTCATCCAGCTCCATTTGCCCTTGCTCCACTCAGGCTCACTCTGCTCCTCTACCCTACCCCCTTTCCCACACACCCCAACATCATTTAATATATATACTCTATCCTCATTAATTTCTCAAGACCCCTTCTGCAGATACCTACGCCCAGTCTTTCTCAAGCTTACTGCAGAATCCATAGCTTACCATATCTCTATACTAATAAACGGATCTATTTAAGAAGGCCTAGTTCCAAATATCTGGAAATCCTTCTATGCTATACCACTGCACAAAGGAGGCAACTCCATTGTCTCCTCTAACTTTAGACCAATAGCCATCCTATCACCACTTTCTAACATTCTTGATAAGTGCATCCACTCTAAGCTTCTCAAATACCTAGCCCATGAAAACCTCTTAACCCCTGCATGACACTGCTTCCGGCCAAACCACAATACTTCTACATCTTTTTTTGTTTTTTATTCATACAGTTGCTAAGGCCAGAAATAATAATCAACTAGTGCCCTGTCTCTTCCTTGATATGTCAAAAGCATTTGATACTGTGTCTCACTCTAAAATAATAACAAAACTAACTGATCTTAACCTCTCTCCTCCAACTTTGTAGTGGTTCTCTAACTACCTTAACAACAAACTACAATCTGTCCGATGGCTTACCTCCTGCTCTCCCTCCTTGCCTGTATAAACTGGGGTTCCCTAGGGCTCTATCCTGGGCCCTCTTCTTTTCAATATCTTCACCAACTACCTCCACTCTCCCTGCAGCCACTCAACACTCATCCAGTACGCAGACGACCTCATCACCACCTCTGACATCATCACATCTTCTCTAACTCACACAAGACTTGTTCATCTCTGTAGAAAAGTGACTTAACAAGAATCAACTTATCCTAAACCCTAAAAATTAACAAACTCAAGCGCTTCCTACCAAGATCATTCTCACGCCACAGATCTACCTTTCCCATCTCTTCCCTAAATTACAGAATTATCAAAGTATATCAAGACACAAAACTCCTGGGCACCATTATAGATGACCAACTAAAATATCACCACCATATCCATCAGTGTATTAAAAAGACACAACAAAAACTGGGTTTACTGTATCGGAACAAAGAATTCCTTACACTAGAAGCCAAACTTTCCCTTGCTAGGCCCTTTCTCCTGCCATGCCTTCTCTATGCTGCCCCTAATCCTCACAAACTTACATTACAAATTACTCTCCCAACTTGAACAAACATATAATAAAGTCACCAGATTTGCAGCCTCATAAATCTCACCATCGATTTGCTTTAACAAAATGGAATGGCCAGAATTCCCTCACCAACTTTACTCTCAGCTACAAATCACACACTCCAACATACACAAACCTTCTGCATGCCCTTTTGTCTCCTCCCTCTTTTCCTTCTACACCCCAGCTATATCTCTCAGACGCTCTGATCACCAACTCCTTGAAATATATAAACCCAGCAAAAATATTGGCAAAGCACTGTACAATTACAATGTGTCTATAGCCTAGAACAAACTTCCTATAACACTCAGAAACATTTCTTATACAGATCAATTCAAAAAACAACTAAAACTTTATCTCTTAAACTGATGGATTTGCCCTTGCCAGGAACCCACATGAACCTTTCCATTTCTCCAACCGTGTCTCTCTTCCTTTAACTCACTTCACCCCCCCCCCCATTAAATGTATCACTACCTTCCTTTTCTCTCAATGTTAAGAAGTTTCACTCAAGTAGCAGCATAATTATTATATATCCTCTACAGCTAATAATCAATACAATTATGTATGTAGTTTATCTATTTTTTTTTATAGTTACTGATACTCATATGCTGCATTGTCAGAAATCTGCCTTTATGGTTTGTATTTTACTTGTCTTATCCATTTGTGCTTAGTTGAACTTGCCAGATTCTGTTTAGTTGTTCTCGGTCAACGTGTTTATGGGTACTGTATTATTTGTTCAACGTTTTGTGCATTTTCCATGTCCTACTATTTGTTTTTTATATGATCCAAGATTTTTTAGCTTGAGATTTATGTAAACTTGTATTGTAACTTCCTGGAGTTTTTCTCTTCGTGTCTCTACTTAAATGGGTTTTCAGCTCATTTGGAGCAACCCGGTTAACAAATGTAAAATAAAATAAAAAAATAAATAAAATAAAATGTGTTCATCATGTGCACATCTGGAGTATATGAGTGCAGACTTTGTTTGCCACCAGCAGATTAGGAGACAAGTTTGAAATTATTCTCACACTCTGTGTTTTGTACTTTTCCTATTTGATCCTGCCTTCGTGCAGAATGATACCACAATATAAGGACAAAATGAATGACTTCAACAATTGGCTAAGCTTCTGGTGTCATTCAAAGGGGATCCAGTATCTGTCTGCCTGGGATGACATGATTGACAGACCACGATGCCTTGCCAGAAATGGTCTGCACCTGTCGCCCCTGGGATTCGGGTTACTGGCTAAGGCTCTTGCCACCCCTATAGTGCCTTTTTTAGGCAAAGTTCAAAAGGCAAAACCACCGCCGTAACAGGTACAAGCATGCAAAATCTGAAGGTAATGCTACTCAATGCTAGAAGTCTAAACCTCAAAATGCACTCTCTTGAAGCACTCCTAAAAATAGAGAACATTGATATCTGAGCAGTAACTGAGACCTGGTTCAAGACTCCAGAGAGCACACCTGCAATACCAGGCTACAACTCTTACCACACTTTTCGGCCACCAAACCAGGACCGAAACACTAAAAGTGGAGGAGTGTCAATATTCACCAAGGATATTCACACCACCTGGCTAGTTGCCCAACACAATGCATCTGAAATTCTCCAGGTGCAACTAACGCTAGGTAAGACTGCAATCCAAATTGTAGCTTGCTACAGATCGCTCACCATACCCCAAAATTCTCACTACACCTTTCTAAACATACTGGAAAATATTAAGATAGAACCAAACACCCTAATACTGGGTGATTTTAACTATCCTCCCATTAACTGGGAAAACTACTCATGTACCAACACCTTTGCCCAACGGTTCTTGGAATTCATAAATTCCAACTCCCTGGATCAACTAATCCATAGTCCCACCAGGGGCTCCGATATCCTAGACCTGGTCATTACCAACATAGGAAATCGATGCTCCACACCTATGGTCATCCCCTCGTTAGTCAGGTTTGACCATAAGCTAATCACCCTTAACATCCACATCCCACCCCCACCCCCCAGTAAGGAAATTTCCATAAAAAACTTCTCCAAAGCCAACTTCATGCTACTCAAGTCAGAAGTGACAAACTTCAAGACACCCATGCAGATTTGAACTGAAAGTTCGACTGCTGAATCCTACAGTAAGGCAATGTATGAGCATATCCACTCATGCATGAATTGTGCCATCCCAAATAGAACCAAGATGCTCTCATCCAAAAAAAGGAAGCCAATTGGTGGTCCCCTGCCATAAACAAACTTTACAACAAAAGGAAGAAACTGTTGCAGAAAAGAGGAAAATATCAGGATGCAAAAAACTTCCTTACCAGCCTCAGTAAGAAACGGAGATCCCTCATAAAATCCTCCAAAGCTAGTTACAAAAATAAAATTGCCAAAGATTCCAAAGACAACCACAAGGCATTCTATAACTATGTCAAGAATCTAAATGGCAATGCTCAGATCTGCTCTGAGCTACAACAGAATGGCATTAAATATACTGATCCCAAGGATATTGCCAATATCCTGGCAGATCGATTCAGTGCCAACTTCACTCCCCTCTCACCCCCTAAATGGCCCATCTCACTACCGGAAAATTGCCAAGTTCCAGTAATAACGGCCACACAGGTAAAAAACGCACTCTCCAAAGCTAAGAATACAGCATCCATGGGACCAGATGACATTCCGGGCTGTGTACTACATGAACTACAATATGAACTGGCACCTCACCTAAGTGTCATGTTTAATCATAGCCTCACCTCAGGTTTCATGCCCACTGAGTGGTGCAGAGCTACAGTTATCCTACTCCACAAGGGGGGATCCACCTTGGATCCCGGAAACTACCGTCCCATCAGTCTGACAAGCCTTATCTGCAAGGCCATGGAGCATATTATCATGGAACTTATAAACAAAGACATTGGCAACCTTCAAACACTGGACCCCACCCAGTTTGGGTTCGTGAAGGGCCGATCTTGTCTCCTGAACCTGATTGGCTTATTCGAATCAGTCTCCAGAGCCATGGACAAGGGTAAGGTGGTCCACACAGCCTATCTAGACCTTGCCAAGGTCTTTGACACCATCCCCCACTCTGGAATCATAGATAAACTTACTAAGCTGGGCATTAATCCCTATGTCACCCAATGGGTTGCTAACTGGCTTACTGATAGAACCCACACTGTAAAAGTAGCCAACTCCAAATCCAGCTCCAGACAAGTGACAAGTGGAGTACCTCAGGGTTCAGTCCTGGGACCACTCTTGTTTGGCATCTACTTCTCTGAAGTACAGGCCAACACTAAGGGACTCTGGCTAACAAAGTTTGCAGATGACTGCAAACTGGGAGCCATTATTGAATCCCCAAATGATGTGGATACTCTACAAAAGGGCCTTACAGAAACAGATGCTTGGTGCCAGAGCCATGGGCTCAAGCTCAATGCCAAGAAATGTATAGTTATCCCCTTTGGGAAAAACATGTATCCGTGAATTGCCATATAGGTGGCAGTACACTAAACACTGAAAGTATGATAAGAGACTTAGGGACACAGGTGGACAGTGGTCTCACCTTCGATAACCACATCATCACAACAGTCAGGAAATCCGTCTATATGGCATACCTCATCACTAAGTGCTTTTCATCAAGAAAAAAGGAGGTCATTGTCCCACTGTATTCATCCCTCATTAGACCCATTATAGAATACAACGTCCCATTTGGTATGTACCTCTCAAGACATCTGCAACAACTGGAAAGGCCACAGAAATACCTCACTAAAAGAATCACAGGCCTAAAGCAGATGCCCTATGCTGACCACCTTAAAAAACTCCAGCTATACTCTGTCACATATCGTCTACTCAGAGGCGATCTCTGCTTAACATACAAGGCCATGTCAAACCCAGAGCTGTTGGACATGCTACACTTAGAGAAATCCCAGATGACTGCAAACTGGGAGCCATTATTGAATCCCCAAATGATGTGGATACTCTACAAAAAGGCCTTACAGAAACAGATGCTTGGTGCCAGAGCCATGGGCTCAAGCTCAATGCCAAGAAATGTATAGTTATCCCCTTTGGGAAAAAACATGTATCCGTGAATTGCCATATAGGTGGCAGTACACTAAACACTGAAAGTATGATAAGAGACTTAGGGACACAGGTGGACAGTGGTCTCACCTTCGATAACCACATCATCACAACAGTCAGGAAATCCGTCTATATGGCATACCTCATCACTAAGTGCTTTTCATCAAGAAAAAAGGAGGTCATTGTCCCACTGTATTCATCCCTCATTAGACCCATTATAGAATACAACGTCCCATTTGGTATGTACCTCTCAAGACATCTGCAACAACTGGAAAGGCCACAGAAATACCTCACTAAAAGAATCACAGGCCTAAAGCAGATGCCCTATGCTGACCACCTTAAAAAACTCCAGCTATACTCTGTCACATATCGTCTACTCAGAGGCGATCTCTGCTTAACATACAAGGCCATGTCAAACCCAGAGCTGTTGGACATGCTACACTTAGAGAAATCCCAATCCCTTAGAGCCACACGCTCCAGGGATCTAAACCTTGTCATCACAATAAACAAAACATGCTGGAGGGATAGGTTCCTGACCCAGAGACTCCCCAGACTCTGGAATAGATTACCCATACATGTCAAGCAGGGTGCCTCTTTGGCCCTCTTCAACAGGAACCTTGACGATTGGATGGGAGAAAGGAAATTCACCCCAGGGGTCATGTCAGTCGCCCTGCTAGGCAGGGGTCCAGGGAAGTAAATAGTGTGGGAAGAAATAGCTAGGGAATTGTTATGGCTAGACTTGTATAGGCCCTAGGGCTGATAGCCAAGTACCAACCTATGAACCTATGACTGGACACCCTGAAAAGCTAAATGTGAGGTGCTGTTCTTATGGGAAAAGATGGACATCTTTCTCTCAAGTTTGCTGCATGGAAAGGGAGGAGCATGGAGAAGATGAAATAATTCCTGATGTGTCACTCTCATTCCTTGTTTGTTTGACAAGTATCTCTTAGGAAGATGAAAATTGTGTAGTTGTGGAAAGAAAGCATTCTGAAGAACTTTTTCCATTTCAGTGACAGCCAAGCAGCACTTATTCAAGTGAAACAAAAATAAACAAAAAATATGACAGGAATATTATTACTCTACTGATTTTATTTTAAGTGTACCGTGTACCAGTTAGCAGTGTTGCCTCATAGTACTTGGTTCCTAGATTTTGTTCCTAGCAAGCATGCCTTCTCTATGGTGTTTGCATGCCCTATTTCCATTCAGGTTGGTTGTCACTGCATGCAAACTGCCCACATAATCCTGTTATCCTCTGCCTGATCTCCCCAGCATCCTTACCACAAGTTAAACATGGATCATCTAGAGTTTAGTCAGGACTTTATCCCCTCTGTGCCACAGGGCCACATTGATTGTTACTGTTTTTGATTTCCTTCCATAATCAATGGCCTGTCAATGCGTAGACTTGTAATCCTTCTAAATTGCAAATACACGTTTGTGGATTATGTATGACTATGTGATGATGTTCTGTAATGAACTGTTGTCCCATCCACGATCTGTTCTCAGCCTTATGTCTATTACCTAGCAGGACAAGTACTGCCTCCCCCTATGAGCCTGATTAGGATGAAACCAATAACAGAGAATAAATGAATCAATTAACATATTTTATTTTTATGGTAGGGAATGTACCACAGTTCTTACCATTAACCAAAGATTAAGGGAAAAATAAGTCAATGTATCCATCTGTCAGGAGAAATAAAAAACATATATTCATGTATAAAACAAATGTCATTTTAAGGAAAAATACACCGTTATAGTAGAAGGCAGCCCTTACCCTACATAGGCTATCATGATTTCTGAAAATACACATAATAAAAAATAAACTAATGTTTACAAAAAAATGATAAATCACAAGTTAAGAAAATCAGTTACAAATTTTAACCAGTACTACAAGCACTGGTTTTGTTTTCATTAAAAAAGTATGATTGATTGTATATTGCTTAGTTTAGATGTGATCAGTGGTTGTTAAAACATTGACCCGTACATAGTCAGACCTATATCATGGTCAAATGGGGCCTTAGCCAGGGTAGTGGATCACTCCCCCACACAGACATTCCAGTGTTCAGTTTACTTGGCTTTTTCTCCCCAATTAGCATAAATACTGTTCAGACCTCTCAGTGTGCATACAGATTTTAGCCTTACTTCTACAATGCTTATTTAGATTTCATTTCAATGTTTTACTTCACATAGCACAAACACTGATAGACATTTGTTAACCAATGCAATACAGTCTCACAATGAAAACACACATAGCATTAAAACTTCTCTGCCCCTGAAACTCACACTCATTGAAACAGCATTGAAACCCACATTCATAGAAAATGCATTTGGCCAGTGACAGATAAAGTTTACAACTTGGGGTTGTTTTCAAATCATAGGCTCCACTGAACACATTTGTTGAACCATGCATACATGCATGTATTCTTTAATTCACATTCCTGGTTGTATTAAATTATATTCCTTGCATAATACAGTTCTGCTGTGTTTTAAATTTGTAGTTTTGAACATTTTTCCAGTAAGCAATGAAACAAAATGTATGAACCGACAATGGCAATTCAGAATATTTCAAAAATAAAACTTTACTCAAACTTTTATCATTGCAATTCACTAATATCAGTCAATATGCACAATCTCTGCAGAAGTAAAAGTCATCTGGATAATTCCCCATTAAAGAGATCTGTAACTAATGAAGAGGTTGCTGCTAGTAAACAACTTTATACTTCAGTGTTTCATCTACAAATTCAGTGCCTGCTGCCCTTGAAAACTAAATTGCCTAAGTTATATTAAAAAAAGATAAACTGGTAATATTGCAAAAGGGAATGGATGGAAAATTGACATCAGGTTGACAGTTACTAGGCATTTGATCCAGAGGAGGACATAGTCAGGACTGCAGCACCCCACTCCACTTAAAGTACAACACAGTATCAGCAATCCGTCTACATACTATGGAAGTAGAATCCAAAGCCTTCTGCATCAAAACCAAGGATGTCACATGTTGTGCTACTAACTGTGCTTTTAAATGTATTAGTGCAATAGTGGTATCATTTGCTAAACAACAGCTGAACGTTATAAACAGATTTAGTTTGAGCAGCAGTAAACGTTTCTTCCCTTAAAGCTCACAATTCATACTTTTAAAATATTAGCACTATTAACTAGAGACACTGACAAAATAAGATAATGTGAATTAATATACAGAATCTGAAATAAAAGAAGTTTATAACGCTTAATTATTCTCATTATTTATCAAGTACATTTCACCCCCTTTTTTCCAAGAGAACAAGTTTTGAGAGGGATTAAAAGGGACCGAGCTAACGTTTGAGTCAAAATTGGGGACAGTTTAGAAGTATGCACTTGACACTCAACTCCTTGAAAATACACCTGAAGCTTGGTGGTTGGAGTAGATTGGGCTTGTTTCCTGTAACTAAGGTACAGAGCTTGAACCAGAGCTAACTACCTGCTATCCCTACATGGGGCATTTTACCCACACACACACACACACACACACACACACACACACACACACACACACACACACACCCACACCAACCCCATTTTGCTAAAGAAGAATCCATCCATTCGCATTCATTGCAGAAGCAGCAGAATGGAATATATTCCTGTATTTAAAGTCTGCTCATGCGGTAAAGAACAGGAGGTTTGTGCAATGACGCATGCACAGATTTTTTTTTTTTGTTCTTAAAAAATAAATGTGACAACCCCTTGGCAAACAGGTCCCCTCCCAGCCAGTGTAGGCTCCCTGACAGCCATTGAACCCAAGGTGGCTGTCTTGGTTGCCTAGTGCTGGAGCTGGCTCTGTACATAGTGTTACATTCTCAAACAATCGCTTCTAAAAAATCTGCATTCATTAGAAAATCATCATTTTTGTAGAGGGCATGCCTCCCTATGGGTCCCCTTCAGATAGTCGAACTTTTAAAAGCTCGAATGGTCTGAATGGACATCTCCATAGAGCGCGGAACAGAAAGATTTCCCATTTCCGCAATGTAGTGCGATTTCGAAGTTGGTATATTTAAGTTGCGTGGGGTGCAGGGGCCCCTGCTAGACACATTTAGGTTTTTTTTTTTGTATTTTCTATTTTTTTTTTTTGTTACATGATCGATGTTTCAAATGTTCGATCATATGGTCTCGGTCATATGAAAGTCGATCATTTGAGATTTCAATCATGGAAAGTAGACCCCTCTCTGCACCCCTCAGTTTGAAAGCTTTTGCCTACTTCTCTTTCAGATTGCACAAACTCATGGAAAATGTATAAAGAAAACAAACCTTTCCTCGTCTCTCTTCTCTGACTCAAGTAACCCCAAAAGAAGGCACAGAAATTGTAACAAAATAGTTTCCAATTATCTCAAATGCCAACAGAAAGAACACCTGGTATCTTGCTTCTGTGATTTATTAAAGTATTGCATGAATTTCGCAATTATAAATCCCAACCAGAACATTAATTAAAACTTATTTTAGCAATCACAACAACATGACAATAAGTTAAAATGCAAATGATTTATTAATAGTGCAGATATGTAGAACATGCCGGAGGGAAATCGACAGCCACTTTATTGAATAAAGTGGTTGTCGACTTCCCTCTGGCTGGTTCTTCATTTGAATATATTTTGGTGTTTCATTCTTGGCTAAAATGTCGACTGCAGATATGCAGCCAACCCAGATATGGAAATAGGGTACATAAGGAAAGCTGATAGTGGAATGCAGAAGTCCAGGAAGTTTTTAAAAGGGAAGGAGTGGGTAAAAATGTGCGATAGAAAAAGATGGGTCAGGCTAAGAAGAAATTCTGGTTGGCCAACAAATACATTAAGTGAACAGTCATAATGGCAAAGAACAAAGCACTGTAGACATACTACGAGCTTCTGGAAAGTCACTCACTGGATGGCAGAAAGAAACTCATATCAGGTTGTAAGGCAAAGACAGAAAAATAAAAAAGATGGTCATCAGACACCATTCATGATGAGTTCTAGCAACAACTTGTTCACCAGTCCAAAGGGCATAAAAAGGTAGATAGAGGGAGTACTTCCAGCAGTTTCTGAAAAAAAAAACACTAAAACTCTACCACCCCATACATGCCCTACAATAAAAGAGGAAGAGGAGCCACCCTAGAAGGAGGAAGAACAGCACTG
Source organism: Protopterus annectens (assembly GCF_019279795.1). Classification (NCBI taxonomy): domain Eukaryota; kingdom Metazoa; phylum Chordata; order Ceratodontiformes; family Protopteridae; genus Protopterus; species Protopterus annectens. Next base: position 503,789,887 of record NC_056740.1, on the reverse strand, counting down.
AAGTCAGGGAGAGCATTTATTTAATCAAGATGTGTAAGAACAGCACTGAAGTCAGGGAGAGCATTTATTTAATCAAGATGTGTGGAAAGTTAGAGGAGGAATGGCTTTTGAGGGTACCCACAGCAGTATGAAGACAGTGGTGGATAAGAGCAAAGGTTATATTCACAATCATGGGGAGTGCAGAAGTACCAAACTCATATCACACTGCATGATTTTAGGATCATAGGAGGATATTAGGCTAACAGTCCTAGAGTCGTTTTACTCTAGCCATTCAAAGACCAATTTTCCCAATTATTAATGTCCAAGGGCTAGAATGGTTTCGATATGTGCCCATGCCTTAGAGCATCTACAGACTGCCCCTGTCCATAAGGCTAAAGGTGACAATCCCAGGGTTGAAGTCTTGAAGAAGGTGATTGATAAACAAATGCACACAGCCTAGTATGACTTCTAATGAGTAGCATGTACACGAAGAGCTTGTGAAATTGGAAGTTATGTTTTTGGAGAGGGGTTACCCTTAGAACTAATTAGACGGATTATGGATTCAGTAGTCAGAGAATGGGGTCAAAATACAAACCTCCTTCTTGAAATAGGCTTAGAAGTGAATATAGACATCCTTAGTAATAGTGCAGATTCTATAGTAACAAGTGAGTTACCTTATGAATGCGCTATTTTTATTGAATATAATGAATGGGCTAATAAAATTCAATTAGTTATTAAAAATAACTGGAATATATTGAAAACTTGTTCTCAGGTTTACGAAGTTTTAGAGGTGAATCTCAGTTTTGTGTTTAAGATGGCATCTAATTTTAAAACTGTATTTGAACACGGTAATAATGACAAAGAGAGAGAAACAGTCTCACAGTCAGGAACTAATAAATGTGGCGCTTGCAAGCATTGCCCCTATATCCTGACCAAGAAAAGACTTGTACCGGATAATAGTTTACAAAGTAGAGTTAAACTAGTTAAGTTAGTTATGCAGGAAAAACAGAATGAACACTATATAAAAAGAATTTATGAATATCTGTATGATATTAGGACTGGTAATTCTACTAACACCTAATATCACCTTGTATAAGCATTCCATTGTATATAAAGCAACAAATAGTTATAAATTTGGCATTTTGGAGAAAGTTGTAGTTAATCCGAGGTAAAAAGTGACAATCCAGGCTTGAATTCAAAGAACTGTTGTGGCTTGGATGGAATGAACATACATGGATTAAATTATATGGTTTCAATACTTCTATTTTGAAATTGGGGGCAGCTAAGCTTTAAATATGCTTTTTGCACATATTTATTTTTTAACATTTTTTTATGTTTTCTTATTTTGTAGAATTATATTTGTGATATTATTTAAACTGAGTTTTATAGTACTATATTTATGAAATGGAAGTTAGTAAGGCATTTTATTTTTTTTATTTTATTGCATTTGTTTAGCAGGAAAGTGCACTGGGCCTAAAATAGACCATTTTTAGTGGAGGCCCAGGGAGGAAAGCTCTGACAAGAACATAGATACAGAAAAAATTAAACATTAATTGGTACAGAAGTAGAAACAATGTTACACATAGTGATTACAGCAATATATACAGAATATATACATAAAAGCAGGAATTTAGTTGGTTTGATTCCAGTAATATATACAGAATATATACATAAATGCAGGAATCTAGTTGATTTGATTACAGTAATATATACAGAATATATACATAAAAGCAGGAATTTAGTTGGTTATCAGATGAATTCAGAGAGTATGTTAATCAGCATTATTGTACCAATATCAACAAGTGGTGAAAAAATAATTAAGTTCTGTCAGTCAGTAGTAGCAAAAAGCATAGGAGTTTAGTTATCATATAAGGAGAGGGAGGAGGTTAGGTTACAGAGCAGGTACATAGCCAGGAAGGGTTGAGATGATTTTTCAGTGTTTGTTTGAAGATGGTGGTGCTGCCTATGTTTCTTATAGAAGGTGGAAGTGACTTCCATAGTTTGGCGGCAGTGAAGGAGTAGAGGAGTTGACCAGCAGGTAAGGTGGGCTTTTCTACTTTTAGAAGTAGATGATTTTCTGATCTTAGTTCCCTGCTGGGTTGGTATTTGGCCAGTAGAGTTGAGACAGCAAGACAGTCTGAGGGTCTGTAGATTATTTTGTGTGCTGTAGTTAGTTGGGTGAATGAGAGATGGTGGGGGAGTTCCAGCCAGCCTAATTGTTTCAGTAAGTTACAATGGTGGGATGAGAATCTGGCCTTGGTGGCAAATTTGGCTATTCTATTGTAACACATATCAAGTTTGGATTTTGTAGAATTTTGGATATTAGTGAGGAGAGGGGCACCATAAACGAGAGAGGGTAATAAAAAGGTAGTTACAAGGGTTTCTCTAGTAGAGAGGCTAAGAAAAAGTGTTGGTGCCTATAGAGCATACCAAGCTTTTGGTGTGTTTTTGTGATGTTATTGTTTATGTGTAGGTCAAAGTTAAGGTGTTCATCTATAATAATGCCTAGTAGTTTAGTGTTTGGGACAACTTCTATAGTGGTATTGTCTTGGGCTTGTATAGTGAAGTGGTTTTTTTATCTAGGGGAGTAGTTTTCTTAGGGGTAAAAATTACTAGTTTAGTTTTTTTCAGATTTTGGGCAAGATGATTGTTAAGAATTCAAGATTCAGTAGAGGGAAGGGCATTTTGAATGATTTGCTGGAGTTAAGAGCTGAAATATGCAATGCATATTATTGTAGAGTCATCAGCATACTGGATTACTGAGCATTGTGGGAGAGTGGAGTGAAAGTTGTTAATAAAGATCCTAAATAAGACAGGACCAAGTATGGAGCCTTGTGGTACCCATGTGGAAGTACTGAGGAAGGGAGAGTAAGATTGTTGAAATCTGGTAGATCATGGCCTATTGGAGAGATAGCTATTGAACCACTGTAGGGTAGTTGGGGAAATGTGGAGGGTGGATAGTATAGAGAGGAGGATGGTGTGGGAAATGGTATCAAAAGCTTTGAGAAGGTCAAGGAAAAGAGAAGTGATTATTTTGCCACAATCCCATGCCTGTTTAACTGTATCAAGGAAGAAGATGAAGGCAGTCGTGGTGCTGTGTCCTGGTCTGAAACCATGCTGAGTGGGTGATGGAATATGGTTTTCAAGCAGGTGGTTGAGGAGTTGGGCATGGATACATTTTTCCAGTATTTTAGAGAGGGGTGAGAGAATTGTTATGGGTCAAACGTTTGTGGTGTCTGTGTTGGTGCCACCTTTGTGTAAGAGGAGAATGAATGCTTTTTTCCAGATGACTGGGACAAGAGATTTTTTTAATCAGTCTGTTAATGAGTATGCTGATGGGATAAGCTATAGGGTTTGCAGCTAGCTGCAGAAGTGTGAGGGTAGATTGTCAGGGGCCAGTGTACAGGGTTTTAGCTTAAGTAAAAGTTTTTTATTTTGTTGGTGGGTATGGAGGAGAATTGTAGGTTGAAGTCGAGGGTAGAATTGTTTTCTGTGATGATTTAGTAATCAGCTGTCTTTGTCATGGTGTTGACTGTAGGAAAGATAGTGGTTAGGTTAGCTATGGTGTCAATGAAGTAGGAATTGAAAAGGGTGGCAAGTTCGGTAGAGGTTTTTGTGTGGGTCAGGGGTGGGTTGCTTTGAGAGGCTGGGTGTAATAGTTGCTTGATGGAGGACCAGAATTTTTGGGGATTATTTTTATGTTGGCTTTGTAGGTAGATATTAGATGTTTAGCCTGGTTACGGAGTTGTTTGTATTGTAGTAGAGTTGAGGGGTCTTTGTTTTTCTGCCATGATTTCCAGATTTTATCCCTTGTGGACATGACTTCTTTGGTGGATTTAGAGAGCCAGCTTGCATGGTTAGGTTTTATTCATTTTTGGTGGATGGGGTTTTTGCCTACAAAGGATGTCTAGGAATGTTGTGTTAAAGAACTCAACAGCCTCATTAAGTGGTAGAGATTTGAGGGTTTCCCAATTTACTTTAGCTAAAGTTTCATTAAATATGGATGGTTGGAACTTAGCTAAATTTCTGTTTGATTTGTATTGGTGTTAGCCTGGGGTTGGGGTAGTTTTGCGTAGGATATATGCTGGGTGGTGGTCGCTAATGGTGTTAGGTAGTATGCCTGCAGTGATGATATTGCTGGGGTGGGACACTAATATCCAGTCTATTATGGAGCCCCAATTGTTATTTTGTGGGGTCTGGTGATATCTTCAGTCACTTGGGAGAAGTTGTAAAGGTTTATGTTTTTTGAGAGGTTGTTGTGGGTGATGTCTAGCCAATCGATGTTTACATCACCTAGGATGATGGTTTCATTAACTATGTTTTGAGAAGTCCAGGGACGTATGTTTTCTAATATCTGTGTGTTATTTCATGGAGCAGTATACAGAGCAGTTATGGATTTGTTGATGGTTGTTAAGTTTTATTATAGAGATTAGTACTTCGGCTGGGGAGAAGTTGGGTGTTGGTTTTGAGTAGGGAATTAAAGTATATTTTCTAGGGAAGAGTATTGTTGCTCCTCCTCCTCTCTTGTGGGGCTGATCAGCTCTCAGGCATGAGTAGCCTACAGGGAGAAATTTGGTGTCCTTTACATATGATTTCAACAAGGTTCCGGCAGCTGCTATAATACCAGATTTTTTGGTGAAATCCATGCCTGGATTTCAGGTATCTTGTTTCTAAGGCTTTGGAAATTTATGGTTGATAGCATGAGAGATTTGTTAGGTTTGTTGGGGTTGGGTTGAGTTGCACATCACCACACTGGGATACAATGCTTTGGCAAATTATGTGGGTTATACTTATCAGATTTTCCTAAAAATAGTATAGTTGCTGCTGGTGTTGTGATAATAGGGGTGTCTTTGGAGAGGTAGAATTTTCAATTTGGATAATACAGATGTATTAGCTGTGAATAAGCTAGGGTGGATGCCTGACTAACTTGATAAATGTGGTTTATGTGTGTTGGTTGTACAGGTTAGTGTAGGATGTATGTTGGGTGTCTGGAAAGTTGTGATTATTGTTAGGAGAGAGAGAGTGTAAGTGGGAGAATTGAGATCATTGTAATAGTAGCGATGGACATGATGCTGGTTGAGTGCAGTGTGATAACAGAATCAATATGAGTAGGATAGTGATAGCTTAAGGGATGGAGCACTATATGGCCCTATGGATGGGAAGGTAGAGTAGTTAGGAGGTATGAAATGACTGGGGGAATAATTAGGGGGGTTATGGGATAGGTGGAAGAGAGGTGTGGGAGGGGTCAGGTTAGGTATAAGGTTGATGTTATGGGGGGAGGGTGGGAAGTGCAGTGAGCATATTGAACATAGCATGCCCGGCCCACACAGGGAGAAGAGCTGAAAAGTTTAGCGTGAGTAATAAGCTTAAAATATGAGTATCTAACAAAAGATTAATCTAAGTGGCTCTGGAATACTATAAATAATTATAACTGCAAGCACACAAACAGGGCTGTTGGACAGCTAGAGAGAGTTGTGATTAGTATAGAGACTATGGTGAAAGTAAAAGCAAAAATTTACTAATATAAACAGTAAGTGCTTGGGAGTGGAACATTTTGTGTGTGTGTGTGTGTGTGTGTGTGTGTGTGTGTGTGTGTGTGTGTGTGTGTGTGTGTGTGTGTGTGTGTGCGTGCGTGCGTGCGTGCGTGTGTGCGTGTGTGTGTGTGTGTGTGTGTGAGTGTGTGTGTGTGTGTGTCAGGCTAATTCAAGATATTGTGGCCCAGTCTAGTGGCAATTGCCTGGAACTCATCACTGATGTTGTGCATACACGTTTTAAGCCTTAAAACTTTACAGAAAATAAGTTGTAATTCACCTGTTACAGCAAAAATGCTGGAGGGTGTCAGGTCCTTGCTTCCCAGAGGTTTTATTTAGTTAAGATAGCCAGCTTCAGTGGATAAAGTAGATTTTGTTTTATGTAGTTAATCCCGGGGGGGGGGGGGTTGGAGTCACACAGAAAAGAAACCTGTGGAAACTGAAAAATAAAGTTGAATAAGGCAGAATTAGTGCAAAAGTTACAAGAATGTGAAGTGGAGACCATGCAAGGTATAGAAATAGACAGTAAAATCGGTGTATATTTATTGGTAAATTAGATGACTTAGACTGTGCACCTATATGAAACCTATGTATTACAATTTGATATATGTTTTTGTGTTGCATTTTAATGTAAACTGGTGAATTACTGCACTATCTTTTTTAAATTTAAGGTATTTAAGGAAGCGATGTAACAAGGACTGGTATTCTGAGGAAGTTTCGGGTTACAGAATAAAAGTGCTTAATCATTTTATTAAAATAGTGTATAAGAATGAAATTATACACTGGCATTATGTTTTCAAAATTATTTTTGGTTCCCAGAGCTTATTTTACTTGTTTATTGCCTTCACGGAGCTCCAAAGCTAGATGTCTGGCAAAAATAGACACATGGGCAAAAGGCAATAATATTTATTTATGTATTTATTTATTTAACATTTTTTGACCAGGAAAGTCTGACTAGGTTCAACAGATCCTGTTTTCAGCAGAGGCCCGGGGAGAAATGCTCCAGTTTAATGAAGACATTTTTAACTATGATAGAAACATCAAAAACAATGTCCAGCCTGTATTGAACTAATAATACTTGATATTGCATACTCAGACCCTGAGGACATATCCAGTCTACTAGCAGATAAACTTAGCTCTAACTTTGCCCCCCCCCCCCACTCTCTTCCACCTTACATTGTCAAAACACTTACCAGTATCTATATCACCCACAAATCTCTAAAGAAATATTCCTCAAAGCAATTTCCAGTGGGAAGAGCACTGATTTAATGGGTCCAGGTAACATGCTACTCTGCCTGCTGATCAGGTTGAAAGAGGACCTGTCAACCCACCCCAACAAAGTATATTCAATATAAGTTTCCAAACACGATTTGTGCCATACAAATAGAGGATAGCAACGGTCTGCACTTGCACAAAGGTGGAACATCAATGGACCTTGACTGTGTGTGCTTTAAAAAGTTTAAATTGCATTTGCCTTCTGCTTTTTACAGTTTTTACACTTGTTTTATATCAATTTAAGTTGTTTTTGTATTGTATAACTGTTGTAGGCTACACACTAAAGTACGCTAGCCTGTTTATCGCATTTACAGTGTTTTCTGTGTGTTTTTCTGCTGTTTCCTGAAGAAAAAAAAAAAAATTCTCTTTTCCCGCCTTTGCTGAACTAGATTAGTCCAGATTTCAGGTTTTGCTGAATTCCGGACTGTGGTATAGTTTCCTGTGTTGCCCTTATCCTTACTTGGACAGGAGGAAGCTTCTCTGTTCACCAGTGTGAGTGGGGAGTTTTGAGCAGCCTATCTGTCCCTGGAGGAGTGGTCTCAGCCCTGAAACTAGTAGCTTATTGGCCGTTTTGGCTCAATTCCTATCTCTTTCAGTTTCCCTGCTTTAAAACCCGCGTTTGCGCGGTTTTGCACGATTTTGCGCATAGCGCAGCATCGGGCAGTGCCGCTTAAAAGGATTTAAAGTATTCCCGGCTCCACAAAGTCTGCTCTTCACTTTTTCCCTTAGAACTGTTCTAAATCTCAAAGTAAGCACTCTATTTTCATTCTAAAGCCCTGCACTTGCTCGTATAAGTAATCTTATAAGTAAGCGCTAATAAACTACACCCTCTTATACTCCCTTTAAGTACTTGGCTCCCTATTGGTCCTTTTTGATCAGTCAAAAAGTAGTTCCTTATACTATTCTGGCATGCCCAAAAGTCAGTTTCAGGTTTACTCTCCAGTCCAGCTGGTGAATCTGGGAATCTTGAGTTAATGTTACAACTGCCTTATGTATACAGACCACCCTCTCCTCCTCCCAACAAGCTCAAATATATGTGAGAGATGCAACTATATAGCCAAACTGGAGGCTGACCTCTTTCAACCCAGTACTGATGCAGTCAGTCAGGAGGAGAAGATAACCACACACACCACAAATCCAGTCTCACATAGACCTATCGCAACAGCAAACCAAACACATAAACACACAAAAACATACTTGGAGGCTCTAAATAAAAATCTGCCTAAGCAGCAGAGACATCCAAAACAGACATTCAAGCAACCGCTACCCCACAACAATACCCACGTATCACATAGTTCACAAAGTCAGTGTGCCACACAGTCATAGCCTTTAAGGCTAAACAACACACCTAATACACTTCATATGTTCATAAGTTAGTACTAGGCTAACTGCCCTTGTGGACCATTTTAAGCCTAGCCAGTTGCCCCATGTGAGAATCAAACCCTGCACCTTGTGTCTGCAAGGTAAACACCTTAACCATTATGCCATCCTCCCACTTGTAATAGGTGACTCTATTGTCAGACACACTGACGTCCCACTCACCAGGCTGAACAAGGAGAAGGTCACTGTAAGCTGCCTGTCATGCGCCAGGATCCATCACATAACACAAGCACTCAGGTCCCGCCAAAGCAAGTACAAATATGACTCCGTCATTGTCCATGCTGGTGTGAATGATCTGAGATGTACCTCCCTGGACTACATGAAAAGAGACATAGAGGAGCTCTCTGATCATGTAGCCCAGGCCAGTATGACCCTGTCCTTGAGCAGCATCTTACCCTCACCAAGAATGATGCCACAGTATAAAGACAAAATGATCAATTTTAACAACTGGCTAAAGTATTGGTGTCATTCAAATGGGATTCAGTGTCTGTCAGCCTGGGATGACATGCTTGACAAGCCACGTTGCTTCGCTAGGGACGGCTTGCACCTGTCACCCCTGGGTTTTCGAATACTGGCTAAGGCTCTTGCCACCCCCATAGCGCCTTTTTTAGACAAGGCTCAAAAGACAAACCCACCCCCATAGACAACACAAGGAAAAAGAAACTAAGAGTAATGCTGCTCAACGCCAGAAGTCTAAACCTCAAGATGCACGCACTCGAGGCTCTCCTCAGTATGGAGAATATTGATATCTGTGCAGTAACAGAAACCTGGTTCAAGGGTCCCAGGAGCACCCCAGCACTACCAGGTTATACTTCATACCATGCTTTTCGGCCCCAAAACTCGGACCAAACCATAAAAGGAGGGGGAGTATCCATATTCATCAAAGATACCCACACCTCCAGGTTAGTGGCACTGCACGAAGCATAGGAGACCAGCCATGTGCAACTAACAGTGGGAAAAACTGCCTTTCAGTTTGTAGCCTGCTACAGACCACCCTCCCAGACTCAGGAACCCCACTCGGCTTTCCTGAGAACACTGGAGAATATGAAGGTCTCTCCAAACACCATTATATTGGGTGACTTCAACTACCCAAACATAGACTGGGAGCACTACTCAAGCCCCAACACTCTCGCCCAATGGTTCCTAGAATTTATAAACTCAAATGCTATGGAACAACTGGTCACCACTCCCACAAGAAGGGAAAGCATATTGGACCTGATCATCACCAACATGGGGACTCTATGTTCCATACCAGAGGTATACCCCTCTTTGGTAAGATCTGACCATAAATTAATCTTACTGGACATCCATATCCCATCCCCACCCCCAGCCAAGGAAACCACGGTGAAGAACTTCTCAAAAGCAAACTTCACACTTCTCAAAACCTAGGTGGAATCCTTCAAAGCCCCCGGGCCAGTGGAAAATACGGCCCAAACCGCAGAATCCTTTACAAACGCATTCTATGGACACCTACAGGAATGCATGGATCGTGCTATCCCAAATAAAACCAAGACTCACTCCTCCAAAGGCAGGAGACCTGTCTGGTGGACCCCAGCCATAAATAAGCTATACAAGAGAAGGAGAAAGCTACTACATGATAGAGCAAAATCCCAAAAAGGGAAGGCATCTCTGATCAGTACTAGCAAGAAACTATTATCCCTCATAAAATCCTTTAAGGCCAGCTTCGAAAGAAAAATTGCACAAGACGCTAAAGATAATCACAAGGCCTTCTTTAGTTATGTCAGGAACCTGGGTGGCAACTCCCAGATATGCTCTAAGTTAGTGCAAAATGACAAAAAATACACTATTTATACACTCTAGTAAGCACTTTTATGTGTTTTTACATCAAGCAGTCACTTGATTTTCCATCTAGTGGAAATGGTGGTAGCCTGGTCTGTATAGGTTAAGAAAACACAGTAGAAATTCCAGTATTTGTTTTATGGCTGGAGGACTTATTGATCATCTTAACTTGTTTTTAGGGCCTTTAAAAATTCTGTACAATTGAGTGGCTCTTGGCTCATTTCTACAAAGCCAAGTACTTTTATTGAATAATCACACTTTTATAAGTTGTTTAAAGTACACTGCTGTATTTATATCTTTTAAGTTTGTTTGTGGTAGCATTTCACTCCAGACACTGTTTTACTGTGCTTTTGCATTAGGAGGACTGGGATTGTTAAATTAGTGGCAGTAGACATTTACCTGGTCTATCTGAGTTGGAGAGCACACACAAGGGCTCTAAGTGCAGTCATTTTATTGGCCAGGGGGCTCAGTCAGTTTTTGTATTTCCAGTGCTGGTATAAATTCAGCATATTTGCACAGAGCTGCTCACTGTGCCAGTGCCCTGTACAGATGTAAAAATCTGGAAACATTGATTATTTATATTATACTGTGAATGTTTACAGTACTAGTTACCTTATTATAGCACACAGCACTATTGCTGCAAAGAGAGCATCTGAGTTGGCACTGAGCAGCATCGCTGGTTAGGTTAGCTGCAGATTACACCACGTGAGCACCCTTTCCTCATCCAGTTACAAATATTCTCTACTCCTATCCTTTCAAATACACATTAGGACCTGCAACCCTGGATGCACATCCAGTTTGGTGGATGTGGGTATTCAGAGGCAATGTAACAATTGTCTTTTGTACACTGACATCCACTTAATTCTCAAACAGACAAATGTATGTGAGAGATGTGGTTACACATTGACACTGGAGTCAGACTCTCACATAGAGACACAAAAACTTTAATAACTTCTCTAAGGTAAATTACCCCCTATTAATGGATGACATAGCTAGTTTCCAAGCTCACCCAAATCCAGAAAACACAGAAACGTGTGCAGAGGTATACATAAATGCTCTGTATGGCCTTATAAACAACTGCACTCAAATGGCAGTACCAGATCAAAATAAACCCAGGTCAAACTGCAAAAACAAGCCACACAAGTGGACCCCTGGTATTAAGTGGACCCCTGGTATTAATAGGTTGCACAGCAAAAGAAAGAAAATCCTGTCAAGAAGTAAGAAGGAATGTGCACAACAGAGCAGTACGTCCCTCAAAAAGTGAATCAGGGTACTGGTCAAGCCTCTAAAAAGCAGACTTTGAGGTAAAAATAGCATCCAAAGCTAAGGATAACCATAGGCATTTTTTAGTTATGTCTGCAATCTTAACAGCAATATCCAACAATGTGAAGAATAATTATGGACGGCATCTCCTATACTCAGATGGAAGATAAATCAAATCTGCTGACTGAAAAATTCAGCTCAAATTTCACCTCACTATCACCCCCAGTTCTCCCCCAAGAAATATCCTCTACCACTCCACCACCAATTATCACCAAAGAATGGGGTGCAACTGTGCTCTGTAAAGCTAAAAAACACAGCTTCAGTAGGGCCCAACAATATGCTGGGTTGCCTGCTAAATAACTTAAATCAGGACTTATCAGGACCAATTGGATCTCTGTTTAATCACAGCCTCCAGAATATCTTTGCCTTGATAGAGTGAAGGACAACAACAGCCGTCCCTTGGCATGAATGGGGACCATCTTCTGACCCATGAAATTACTGACCCATAAGTTTGACTAGTCTTATATGTAAGGCCATGGAAAGAATAATCACAAACCTGATAAATAATGACATAGGAGACCTCCTAACCTGGGACTTGACCCAATTCAGCTTTGTCAAGGAGGTGTCATGCCTACTGAATCTGGTGAATTTCTTTGAGAAAATCACTAAGGCCATGGATGAGGGTAAAAAAGTACATACCAACTCCTTCGACCTGGCCAAGCATTTGACACAATTCCCCAGTCAGGTATTATAAATAGACTCTCAAAACTGGACATAAATCCCTATGTCAGCAGATGGATAGTCATTTAGCTCATGGAGAGGACAGGACAACCTAATATTCTATTTTCTCTTATGACTAATATAATATAATATACTATTTTCTCTTATGACTAATATAATATTCTATTTTCTCTTATGACTAATATAATATTCTATTTTCTCTTATGACTAATATAATATAATATACTATTTTCTCTTATGACTAATATAATATACTATTTTCTCTTATGACTAATATAATATTCTATTTTCTCTTATGACTACTATAATATTCTATTTTCTCTTATGACTAATATACTATTCTATTTTCTCTTATGACTACTATAATATTCTATTTTCTCTTGTGACTAATATAATATACTATTTTCTCTTATGACTAATATAATATAATATACTATTTTCTCTTATGACTAATATAATATTCTATTTTCTCTTGTGACTAATATAATATTCCATTTTCTCTTATGACTAATATAATATACTATTTTCTCTTATGACTAATATAATATTACATTTCCTCTTATGACTAATATAATATACTATTTTCTCTTATGACTAATATAATATTACATTTTCTCTTATGACTAATATAATATACTATTTTCTCTTATGACTAATATAATATTCTATTTTCTCTTATGACTAATATAATATTCTATTTTCTCTTATGACTAATATACTATTTTCTCTTGTGACTAATATAATATTCTATTTTCTCTTATGACTAATATACTATTTTCTCTTGTGACTAATATAATATACTTTCTCTTATGACTAATATAATATTCCATTTTCTCTTATGACTAATATAATATTCTATTTTCTCTTATGACTAATATAATATTACATTTTCTCTTATGACTAATATAATATTCTATTTTCTCTTGTGACTAATATAATATTCCATTTTCTCTTATGACTAATATAATATTCTATTTTCTCTTGTGACTAATATAATATTCCATTTTCTCTTATGACTAATATAATATACTATTTTCTCTTATGACTAATATAATATTCCATTTTCTCTTATGACTAATATAATATTCTATTTTCTCATATTCTGCTTCTCTCCTTCCATGTTCCTACTACTACACCCCTAACATATTTCTTTTTCTAAACTACCTTCTCTAATACTACAAAATTTCCTTATGACTACTCCAATAATTTTGCCATGAATAGCAGGGTCCCTGCATGTAAAATAATGTATCTATACTATGTACGTAGTTTTGGTTATATTTTTGGTACTGATTAGGTGAAATTATTATTTTTGCTACTGTCAATTGAGCATTTTTGTTTATATTACTACAATTTATCTTTTGTTGAACTTTTTGTGGAGCTTTTCTCCCCAGGCCTGCACTGAAAATGTTTTTTTATGGCCCATTTGGACTTTCCTGGTAAACAAATGTCAAATAAATAAATAAACATGATTAAAGTGGATGAATCCAGATCCAGCAAGAGACCGGTTACTAGTGGTGTGCCACAGAACTCAGTACTGGGTCCTGTTAGGAATATATTTCTCTGAAGTTGAAGCTAAAGTGGATGTCCTCTAGATGACAAAGTTTGCCAATGACTGCAAGATGGAGGCAATCATTGAATCTCCCAGTGATGTAGATGTCCTTCAGGAGGGTCTAGATCAGGCAAATGATTGGTGCCAGAACCATGGACTAAAACTAAATGCAAAGAAATGCATTATCTTACCCTTTAGGAAGTCAAATACCCATGCAAATTACAACATCAATCGCACACCCCTTAGACTAGACTCAAAGGTGAAATATTGAGGTACGCAGATAGATAGTGGCCTGAACTTTGACTACCATCTGTCCACAGTGGTGAGAAAATCCTTTTATGTGGCACAACTTATAAGTAAAAGTATTGCATCCATATCCAAGGAAATTATATACTCACTACACTCAGCCCTCCTTAGACCAATAATTGAGTACAGTGCACCATTTTACATGTACTTGACTAGGCACTTACAGCAGCTGGAGTGACCTCATAGGTTCCTCACAAAGAAAATACAGGGTGTAAACAATGTGAACTATGTGGCTAGACTAAAAGCACTTTACTCTGTCACTACTAACTATTAAGAGATGACCTATGCATGACCTACAAGGCACTCACAAACCCAGCTCTGATGGAGCTGCTACACATCCACAAGTCAAACAGCACATGGGTCACCCAATCTAGGGATCTAAACTTAGTCAACAACTCAAAAAAATGTGCTAGAGAGACAGATATGGATCTCAGAGATTGCCCCTTCTTTGGAACAGTCTTCCTATTCACATTAAGAAGAGTTCTTACCTGGCCCTCTTCAAATGCAGTTTGGATCAATGGATGGGGAACTGCAAATTCACAACTGGGATAGTGCTTATGTCCCTTATGGGCAGGGGCAATCTGTAGGATGCTCAGTGTGCAGGCACAAGTCTATGTTATCCTGTTGCCCCAGGGGCCATATATTGGGTAAAATCATGATATATTAGCTTGGCTTGTAAGGATGTTTAAGCTGTTAGTCTAGTTGTTGTTGTTGTCTTTCGGCTTTTCCCAGTTAGGGGTCGCCACAGCGGAACTCAGGTCCGCTAATGATTGGCAGCAGATTTTCACGCACGCCGAGGTGCCAGCTCAATGTTCAACCTTCAAAGAAGGCACGCCCATTTATGCATGTCTTTCGAACACCCACCCAACCGCGGGGAGGACATGCAGACTCCACACAGAAGGCACTCCCCGCACTCCAGCTGAGAATCAAACGTGAGAACCTCTTGCTGTGAGGCAACAACACTACTGCTGCACCACCACGGAAGTTAGTCTAGTAATCTGCTATATACCTATATGAGAAATGGCATCAGGATGTACTCTGCAAGTATAGTCCTACAAGCAAGGAGACATACAGGCTACAGTACATTAAGGTGTACTTTATGCCTCTGTTTGTGTGTCTGTTGCAGTCTTCATGATTACAGACATTTGAAATACTTACGTACTTTTGCATGAAATCCATTCAAAACTGCTGGGGGTATCCTGTTACAGGGATACCATCAGGCATATGCTATGTGCACTATAGTGTACATTTGCTCAGCCAATGGAGTAGAAAATGCAGTTTAAAAGTTTCCTAAGCATTGAGGTTCTCAGCTGTCTGAGTACTAAAAAGCTGCAGGATCAATTAAAATGTCTTTTGTTTGTAGGAAAAAATTATTAAACCCTGTTCACGTCTTTCATTTATAATTAGAATTTGGTGCTTAGATGAAAGGGGGCCATCTCTATAAAAAAGTAACTACCTAATTTTGGTTGTAAGGTGCAGAAGGACAGTATGCAAAAGTGAACAAAGTCATGTGACCTTTTAATAACTATGGGGCATGACTTGGAAGTGTGGGAAATGTATTTGTTATTGGCTGCAGCTATATTGGTAGGGTGTGTAATTTCACTAAATGTAGCTCATGTAGTAATTCTTTTGTTTGTGCTTTATGAATGGATATTGCCTTTCTGAGATGCCAGCTCTAGAGCTCATTACAATGCTGGTAGCCTAGCCTTATTCCTTAATTATCAGTATAATTATCTGGATTTTTTTTTATTAGGTCTAGCCTAATATTGGTGTTTCTGCAGGGTTTGCTGCTCTTTTTGTAGGAGGGAGAGAAAAGATTTTAATGTTATTTCTTGTTTTCATGTTCAGAAAGGCAGTCACAGCATACATAACTCACTGATATAATGTCAATTTGGTACTGGGAAAGTTAACTCAAGTCAAGCTTATAGCACCTTTTTTCTATACTTCCTACAAACACCTGCAGTTCTTTATATGTCATATAGACATTTTTTTTTTGTGGGGCAGGCTTTTTGTTTTATGTTTTTTATTTTGTAGTAAGGTGTTGAGATGTAAGCATGCATGTCTGTGTAGTCTGTCAGTTAATCAGTTCATTTATATTTTGTACTGTTGCTATCCATTCTGATGTTTCTATATAATAAAGAATATAAACAAACTACCCCACCTGTTTGCCTTCAATTGTAAACCAAGACAAGTGACGCAGTGTTAGAATGGGATCCAGATTCAAGACCAAGAGGCACTCAATGTTGGAGGAATATACAGGAGTGGATCATCTCTACTGCACATATAACTCGCAAAAACAGGTCAGAATGAATTTCAGGTGTCAAAACTTACTTAAATTACTTCTTATTTGGAAAATACAAAACAAAGCACACAGAACACTCAAAATAAACTTCTAATTAAAGAAATGTCCGAAACTGTGTCATATTTATAAAAATATTCTAAATAGTTAAAAAAATGTTTGAAATAATGTCCGAATCTCATAAATTATATAAAATAATGAAAATTACCACATTTTTTTTTCACTCTGAGCTATTTGAGATATCTGAGGTGTATGAAGTGTTTGCAAGTTTGTGTAGTATTATAGTACAGTTATTTTTCAAAAATACAGCCATTTCAAAGCATAGTTCCCAAAGTACAGTATTTCAAAGTGTTTATTGTGCATTTTAATGTTATTAGAAGTACTGGCTGTATGAGCATGTTCGTATAATTATAAGGGCCATATTTTCAGTGGGTTTGGGCATACTTTGTTGGCATGGCTGAAGGATTTTGAAAACCAGGTCCTCTTGTATTTGATAATAATATTGCTGAGAATTGGAGAGTGTTTGAGCAAAAGTATGATATTTTCATACAAGCTGCATTTTCTGATAAAGATGACCATACAAAAGCATTTATTATGCTTAATTTAGTTGGGTCGGAAGCCATAGAAAGAGAACATTCATTTGTGTATATACCTGCTGTATTTGCAGGGGAGGGGGGAAACCATCATATAGTAGTACCAGCTGAGTCAAGGGAAGACACTGATAAATTTAGAGAAATGTGTAACCCCCAAATGAATATTACAATGAAAAGGCACTTGTTTTACACAAGGGATCAAAAGTCTGGTGAAACGTTTGCAGGATATATAACTGACTTGAAAAATAAAGCTAAAACATGCAGATTTGGTGATTTAAGGGATGAGCTGATAAAAGACAGACTTGTGTGTGGTATTACAGATGATGCTGTGAGAAAGATTTTGCCTCAAGACAGTGAGTTAACATTGAACAAGGCCATTGAATTTGTCAGATACATGAGCTTACAGAAAAGCACACAAATATGCTTACAAATGTGAAGAGCATCTTCTAAGGCCAATGTTGATAGCATGCAGCACATGGTTAAAAAACAGACCCAAGCACATGGCAGTAACTGTGAGCCCTGCAGCAGTCACTGGGAAACCCTGTATCTTTCTAGTAAATTCCAGACTGTGCACAGTCTCAGTGAGGCATAAGAGAGAGTCAGCAAACTCAAAGCATGTCCTCTCACATAGTCTCATAGTCAGTTGTCATAATTGTGGTGGTAATCATGTGTCTAAAAGAGAAAAGTGCTTAGCTTTTGGTCAGCAATGCCACAGATGTAAAAAGTGGAATTATTTCCAAAGATTTTTGTAAATCAAAAAAGGCACATTATTTTATTAAAAGAGAACATTCCAAGAGACAAGTCAATCAATTAGAAAGCTTTAACCCTCATTTTTATGTTGCTGGTGTGTCTATGCTTAGTGAAACAGTAAATGCAGTAGTGTTATAGGCAAATAATGAAATATATTGTACTGTTTGGACAAATGGAAGACCCATCGAGCTCAAAGTTGATACAGAATCAAAGTGCAATGATATATCAGCAGAAACATTTGCTAGAGTATGTGCTGGGGAGAAGCATGAACTGGCAAAGTGTGCAAAGCTTGTTGCTTATGGTTGTGAAGAAATTCAAACAGAAGGTTCAGTAGTGTTTTCATGTTGTTCTGCTAGGAACAGCTATGACTTGCAATTTTATGTAGTCAAAGGCACGTACAGTCATTATTAGGCCTCATTATTAGGCCTCAGTCACAGTTTGAAAATGGGACTGCTTTTATTTAATAAGGAAGTCCATCATGTAAGCTTAAAAGATCACTATTCCAATTTCGCACAGTCTATTTTCTTTACCTATGTTGATCTTTTTGAAGACAATCTAGGCTGACTCCCAGATGTGTACTCCATGAAGTTAGACCCAGAGGTTAGCCCAGTTATCAGACCAGCCTGGAAAGTTCCAGTAGCTATGCAAAACAAAGTCAAAGCCGAGCTAGATAAAATGGTGCAGCAAGGTGTACAAGTTGATGAACCTACTGAATGGGTATTTTCCATAGCCGTAGCTCATTAGAAAAGCTCAGATGAAATCAGAATATGTATTGTTCCATGAGATTTTAACAAAGCACTGAAAAGACATCATCATCCAATGCATGCAGTCGAAGAAGTCACTGCTGTTATGCCAAATGTCACCTTTTTTCTGTCTTAGATGCAAAGAGCTCATTTTGGCAAATTTTGCTTGACTGAAAATCTTCATTGCTAACTACTTTCAGTATTCCTTTTGGTAGGTACAGATTTTTGAGAATGTGTTTGGGATAAATTCTGCCAGTGAAGTCTTCCAGTGTGCAATGGAGCAAACTTTTTTCTGGGTATCCGTGTGCTGTTATAGTAGATAATATTTTAGTAAGAGGTAATGTTGAAGGTAAGCATGACAGAAACCTCAAGAAAGTTCTGAAAAGAACACGTAAAGTGAATCTTAAGCTGAATCCTCAGAAATGTAAATTCAGGCTATGAGAAATTATTTATGTTGGTCATTTATTTATCACTTCAGGCTTATGACCAGATCCTTCCAAGCAAACTGCAATTCTTGAGATGCCAATTCCAGACAATGTTCAAGCCCTGCAATGTTGTCTTGGTATGGTTAACTATCATAGCAAGTTCATTCCAGACTTAAGCCAACTTTCAGCACTGCTCAGAGAGTTGGGACACAAAGATTTATCTTGATCTTGGTCAAAACAACACCAGAGAGTGTTTGATGCCCTGAAACAGAGAATTGCCAGTCTATCAACTCTAGATACTATGATGTTCACAAACCAGTTACTCTTTCTTGTGATGCTTTGAAATTTGCTCTTGGTGCAGTCATTCCTCAAGAGGGTAGACCAGTAGCCTATGTATCCAGAATTTTAACCCAAACTGAAATGCAGTATGCATAGACTGAGGAAGAGCTCTTGGCAATTGTGTTTGCATGTTCAAAGTTCCATGATTATATTTATGGCCAACCTATCAAGATTGAAACTGATCACCGACCTCTAGTCACTATTTTGAGAAAGGCTATGCATACAGCTCCTGCCAGATTGCAATGCATGATGTTGAAATTACAAAAGTATAATTTCAATCCTGTCTACACAAAAGGCAGACTTCTTTATCTTGCTGATACTTTGTCCAGATAGCCCAGAAATACCGCTGAACAGCATGAAAATGAGAAACTTGATTTTGAAGTCATGGAAGTGAGAAATCTTTCTTCCACATGTCTTGATGAGCTTACATGTCATACAGCCTCAGAACCAGTTCTTCAGAAGCTCAACCACTTTATCAGTCAAGGATGGCCGCCAAAGCAATCTTGCTCACCAGTTGACCTGCAACCTTATTTTCCCTACAGAGATGAGATCTTGTCTGACAATAGTATCATCATGAAAGGTCCAAAAGTGATTGTTACAAAGTCCTTGCAACAAGAGTATATTACTGTTTTGCATTGTGGCCACCCAGGAACGCATTCTGACAAAAGAAGCGTGAGAGGTCTAGTATTTTGGCCTTCTATGTCAAGGGATATTGAGAGGCTACTTTCATCTTGTTTTGTATGTAACAGTACTAAGCCACATCAACCAAAAGAACCACTTCAGCTAAACCAGATTACTGAACTACCTTGGTCGAAAGTAGCTGTGGACATTTTCCAGTGGAATGGCCAACATTACTTGGTGTTAGTAGACTCTTACTCTAATTGGTTAGAGATTGCCCTACTTCCTAATCTAGCATCCAGTACTGTCATTACTAAGAAGAAGCATCATTTTGTAGTCCATGGTAGTCCGCACAAAGTTATTTCTGGCAATGGTACACAGTTTACAAGCCAGCAGTTCAAGAAATTTGCTGAAGTGTGAGACGTTATTCATGTTATAAGTAGCCCTGAGTATCCACAGTCAAATGGTTTGTCAGAATATGCAGTTCAAAGCGTGAAACAATTACCAAAGTCAAAATGAGACAATTGCAATGTTTTCTTGAATCTCTTGAATCTCAAAATATTCCTTGTGATAAACATCTTCGTTCACCTGCACAGTGACTTCTGTTGAGACAAACCAGAACCACGTTACCAATTAGCAGTGATCTATTGGTTCCATCCATCAAGAACAACAGATCAGTGAAAGCCTATCTGTTGAAGAAGCACTTATCCCAGAAGTCCTATTATGATAAGAACAGCAAACTGCTCAATCCATTAAGAGTAGGGGAGAGAGTGAGGATGCACACAACAAAATGTTTTGATCGGATTGGAATTGTGAAAAGTGTATGTCCAGAGCTGAGATTATACATTGCAGAATTTCAGGGATTAGAATTTAGTTAGAATCGAAAACATTTGATCCCAGTGTCCGAGCCTGTGTTGCAGTATCATACCTGAGAGAAAGAGTCTAAATCTCAGAATAAGTTATCCAGGGTTCTAGTTCCAGAGGACGTTACAGTAAATATCCATATTCCTGAGATAAATCCCGAAACTCCAGAAACTGTTTGTTCACCAATGACTGTCCCTGTTGCTAAACCCAATTCTGGATGCAATATCACTAGATCAAGTCACATTTCCAGACCATGTTCCAGATACACAGCAACTTGGACATAAGGACATAAGTATTGTATCTATTTCTTATTGTCTGTACAACGGCATGCCTTTTTTAAATGTCACTTTATCATGGGCAGTTCATAAAATAGGGAGGATGTAGCTCAATATGTATGTAAGAAGCTTTCCATTGGGCTTGCACATGTGTATCGCTCCTGAGCATGTGCGAGTCTGACTAACATTTTGTAGTAAGCTGTTGAGATGTAAGCATGCATGTCTGTATAGTCTATCAATTAATCAGTTCATTTATATTTTGTACTGCTGCTATCCATCCTAATGTGTTTCTGTATAATAAGGCATATAAATGAACTACCCCGCCTGTTTGTCTTCAATTATAAACCAAGACAAGTGACACTTAATACATCCAAAACCAATTAAAAGCTAGAGCATAGCACCAGGTGAGAGCATAGTTGCTGGTGTTAAATGTACTGCAAACTGTGCATCTTTAGACATTTTAAATTGTTTATATTGCTAATTATGCAATTAACCGTCATTTTTCATACATCTGCACATACCTTAATAAGCATGCATTCAGATAATAATTTCTTGTTGTCATGTGGACATCCATGTCCGGCTAACAAAAGTGCTATGATAATATAAAATATAATCATTCTGGGTCTGTGTGCATTAGAACATATAATAGTATTCAGGTAAAGAATGAATGCACATTCATCACTGAAAAGACTTTTTACTGACAACATTGCTGTCTGTACCTTTTTAATAGTTTATCTATACTCACATTTCTTTGTTTAATGCTTTTTAGCTTGATTTATTAGAACTGCAAGGGTGAGTGTAGTCTACCAGAGAAGTAACATTCCGCAGTTTAGAGGTGCTAATAAGTTAGGAAACAAGCAGATTAACCTGCTTAGGCATTCAGAAACACCTGTTTTCAGCTTTGCTTATTTGGTCCATAGATTAGTACTAAGCTAACTGCCCTTGCAAGCCATTTTAAACCTAGCCAGTTATCCCTTGTGAGACTCAAACTCTGCACCTTGTGTTTGTAAGGCAAACACCTTAACCATTAGGCCACCTGGTCCAAGTTGCTAAGTTAGGCTGCAATAAAGTGCGTGTGTGATAGCTTTCAATTTAATTGTCCAAGAATCAGAGACAAGGTCAAAAATAATGGGTGAGGGGAGATGGAGTCTGAGAATCAGTGACAAATTGTGAATATTACACATTACCACAAAAACATGTTTTTACATCAATATGCATTTCCTAAGCAATACCAAGTAAGAAACTTTAGTAAGTGACATTATAAATTGACTGAAATCCTTAATAATTTACAAGAAAATCAAAAATTTTACAAGGGGAAAGGGCACAAATATAAAGCAAAATCAACAAAATCAAGAACAGTCAAGGTGTGTGTGTTTGTGTGTGTGTGTGTGTGTGTGTGTGTGTGTGTGTGTGTGTGTGTGTGTGTGTGTGTGTGTGTGTGTGTGAACAGCAGCTTTTTGATTATTAAGAGGTTCTTTATTTTATTTTGAAGGAGATTACAATAGTGGTTTTGAATGCATTTGTAGTGTACCTTTATGTTATGCAGTTACACAATCTCATAATGGCTATTGATATGGTTTGGATGTGGGTAACAGCACAACATAAAGGACTTTGTATCCTTTTTCAGCTCCAAAGCAGCCCATTAAATGTATTTATTCATTTATGTTTTGCATATGTAATCATTATTAGATGTGTTTGGATATCTTAGTAGGGGTTTCCACCAGAGGCTATTTGACCTCTGCACAAAAGCCAGAGTAAAATTAATGTCCATAATATGTATACATTTATCCTGTCTGAGTAGTAAAAATCCTATATATATCACTAGCAAAATAAATATTATTTCTCTTGTAACATGCTGTGACTAAAATGTCAAGCTATAAAATGGGATGGCTAAAGCTGTGGCATCTGAACTATGCTGCTGGGGAACCTCTCAGGATCGAAGAGCAGCGTTACATTTGTTTTGTATCTAAGTACCCTGTTGCTCTTATGTCAAAGTTTTATAATTAAATCTTGGAAGACATAGTGACAGAGAAAGAGAGAGAGAGAGACTTGTCCTAGGAGTGTTAGTTCAACTGCCTTTAGTGACGCAGTCTGACATATTGTATTATCTTTGGCATTCCTTTTGGGTGCTATGGTGAAGAACTGGTCAGCACACTGCATGCAATAATGGTATAAAAGAAGTTTTTTTACTGAGTTGTCAATAGTCATGAGCCAAAATGTCATTATATATCACACCCAAAATATATTTGTAAAGTTGTAACCTGCATTAGCTATACTTGCATACTTTGTCCCTTCTAAAACTGGATATTATTTTGAGAAGCTCTAACTTAATAGTGCTAGGATTAAAAAAATGTCTTCTGACTTTTCCCCTAATTATTTTTTGTTTTGCCCATAACTTTGGAGTTAAAAATTGAGAGGTATGTGTGTTTTGTATATTAATAACCTGTTTCTACTGAAAAGTTTGTAATGAGGTATCAGAAGGGACAGAAATATAACCTTTCAAAAACTAGGCCCGGTGGCTTTAGTTCGTCTGCCTTTAGCGCTGCAGTCTGAAATTTTGCAGCTCATCATAATCGCAGTGAATGGTGTCACCATCTCACAGTGCTTGGCTCAGGTTAAGTCCTTGGCTGTGGCTTCTTCTGTATGACAACTGCATGTCCTGCCTGTCGCTGTGTAGATTTATCTATGTGCTAAGATTTTTAAATACCACAAAAATATCCTATAGGAGAATCAGTGTTACTTGACTTTGCCTGTAGGTAAACATGCAGTCTGTACATGTGTGTAAGCTTGTGTATTTTGTAATTAATTTAGCTTACCTGGAGCAGTGTCAGTATGTGTAATCATGTGTGAAAAATCAATGCGACCAGCTTGTCTGGTATAGTGTGAATGTGTTTGCATGACATTACATGAAGATATCGCTGATTTTTCTGTGGACACACATACGATATTTACTGGGCTCATACATAACTTTTTGGAGTAGTAGTAAAACAAAAGAAGAGTTAACAATTTGCTTTCTGTCAAAAAAAACAAAAGACATAAAATGCACCCCATAAGTTCTAGCCTCTCAGAGCTACTGGAAGTCTTCAATCCCCACCACTTAGATTGTATAGGTGGATTTTGTCACAAGCTTAGCACAGGGCTTTGCTACAGCCTTGCTCAGAGGTGTGCACAGGCTACTACACCTTTTGTGGAGGTGTAAAGACATTGTTATCAATATGTCTGGTTGGGATAACCTTAAAATCAGGGAAGGTATGAGGCAGCAAATATGAAGGGGGAGGCAGAAGGACTAGATCTTGAGTTCAATTTGATAAAGCCTGTCTACATCCCTGTCTTATTTGTTTACTGTTGTTTAGTGCTTGGAAGATATTTAACTTTCGTCTAAATTTAGGTTTGCTTTGTTGCTTAACATAAGTAAACATTAGAACAGTAAGATTGTATCACATAGACTTTTTTGTTTTTTTTTGTAGCTACTAGACATTTTGGTGCTTTTTTAACCTCCTGAGTGGACTATAAAATGTCTCTTGCTATACATGTCAGTTTTTTTTTTCTGATTGGCAAGTATGCTGCCTCACAGCACTGAATAAGAGCACATCTTATGTAAGCATTTATATATGTATATTACTGGGATAACCAAAATGAGCTCTTGAGCAGGTGCCTGGGGAGAAAAAGATCCACAAGCATTATATATTGTACGTATATACACTAATAAATTTACTCCATTAAAAAAAAGACAAAATATACAATGCAGTAAAAAGACATTGAAGACAAAGATATACACTGTGGACAAGACATGGTTGTAAGTGTGCAGTAAAACAAATTTAGTGAAATATCAAAATGTGCATTGGATTTATAGTTATATTAATATCTTCTGTATCCATGTCTAGGGGTTTGACTGGCCTAAAAGGAAAGAAATAAGTTAAGAGTATGGATCCAGTAGTAAGATCAGGAGTATATGTAGATGGAAAACTGTATATATGATATCATAAAAAGAATAAAAAGTCATATATTAGAGAGGAAAATAGTTATAGAGAGGAAACGACAATGGGCACAAAGATATTAAGTTTAGGTGAAAGAGAGTACTATGTTTGAAAAGAAAAAAAGAAGTAGATTTTCCAGTAAATCCCAATCTTTAAGCCCAACTTTTACATGAATTGGCTTATGTGAATGGAAGGCCAGTATTTTGAGGCCATAATATCCCTATGGTGTTGGGGACCTTTCCTTTTCCAAGTCCTCATATATTCTTTCATTTGGTTAGCAAAGTTTAAGAAATCCACACAAAACACACACTGCACCAAATGATGAATTTCAGGTAGTCATCCAATAGAGGCTGTCCATATATATATATTTACAACATAATAGTATATATTTATTTATTCATTTGTACTACTAATAATAATGAGCAATATATGTTTTTTGTTTTTAGTTTGAGGAAGTACATTTAAGTAATGGCATCAATGCATAGAAAGGATGTGATATGTTGTTTTACAAGCAGAGCTTTTGCACTTTAATTGTAAATGCACAATTTATCAATTGTATACTTAACCAATGAAGTGGATGCTTGTGCAATAGATTGATTATTTAAATGAACTTGCCTTGTAGGTATTTGATTCTGATGAAGTCTCTGGATAAGAGATGAAAGTGCTTAATTTGATATCTTTTGTGCTGTGTGTTTTTTAATAAACTGCTGAAGCAAACGGCTGAGACTTGAGGATTTTTGAATTGGACAGCCTCTATTGGATGACTACCTGAAAGTTTAGGAAATGATTAACCATAAGTGGAGGGAGGAAACATGAGTTGAGCATTTGTGGATTTGCTTATCCATTTTAGATTGGCCTCGTTTCACTGTCCTAACAAAGTATAGCTTGCAATAGTCTGTCCTCAATCCATAGGCATGGAAGAACTGTGCAGCCTGTGTAATTAATGACTACAATAACTTGTCTAAATTACCATGAAACTGTCTCACATACCTAATCCTCCATTATCCCTTGTCAGCAGCAATTCAGTTAACTGGAGTCCGGACTGTGAAAAACTCAAAGACAGCTAAACATCTTTCCTTTAAGGAAGTCCCCACCACTTACTTATGGGTCTATATTAGATCATTGAAATGGCAGAATTTTGAATGTTCTAATTTTAAACCCAATATCGTGAATGCTGAAAACAGTGAAGCTGCACAAAACCAAATTCTTTCCTAGGGAAAGAATTTGGTTGGCCGTTGTTGTGGCTTCGCTGTTTCAGCGATGCGCTGGAAAGTTACGGGTTGGATTAAAGTAAGTCTGTGATTGTGCGGACGTTTGGGTTAGGGTGCAGGTTGAGTGAGTTAAGGTTAGGGCGTCGGTCAGGTAAGTGTGTGACTGTGACAGAATTTGGGGTTTGGGGCGGGTTAAGTGAGTTAGGGTTTGGGCGCGAGTGAGATGAGTTTGCGATAGTGAGAATTTGGGGTTAGGGTGGGTTAAGTGAGTTAGGGTTAGGGCGCGGGTGAGTTGAGTGTGCGATAGTGAGAATTTGGGGTTGGGGCAGGTTAAGTGAGTTAGGGTTAGGGCGCGGGTGAGGTGAGTGTGCGATAGTGAGAATTTGGGGTTTGGACGGGTTAAGTGAGTTAGGGTTAGTGCGCGTGTGAGGTGAGTGTGCAATAGTGACGGACCTTAAGGTTAGGGTCTGGGTTAAGGTAAGTGGATAGCTAGTAGTGTATGTGCAGTGTAGTGTAGGGTTAGATGTAACTTTTAAATGTATGTGTGTGGATTGCTGATTTTTAGTGTGCTTGTGGTGTGTGTGTGTTTCTCGGAAACGCAAATTTTTTCCCTGGGAAAAAATTTGCTGTTTTGAGGTTTTGATATTGTTAGGGTTCGGGTTTTGCAGTTCGACGTTACAGAATTCGATAATGAGCTGTTTTGATGATCTGATATAGACCCCTTACTTACTCAATCGAGAGGTGACTAGCTACAGTAAATGTTTTGGTATTGTTGTTTTTTATATTAATCTTACTCTCCACCTGAGATAAACAAGACTGAGTTAATTTCATAATAGTTTTTGTAATTTCACATTCATGACTTTATAACTGAATGCTTAGAGCATAGCTCTTAACCTTCCATATCCAAAATGAGGAACACTAGACCTCATAATGTGGAACAAATTGGCAAAATGTGGAACACGTGCTAAGAGCTTACTAACAACGTCAACTAGAAAGGTCATAGGATGGTCAAAATATGTTGGTTTTATTTATAAAAACGTTTTTAAATGAATTAATATGATTCATTTCTATTTACTATGGATATCAGTTAAAAATTCCTAACACTGAATATCTGACAGACCCTTTCAGTGTGGAACTTCGAGGAACATGAACTTTTTAACACCCCAAATGAGGTACGTTCCATGTAATGCGGGACACTTAAGATGTATGGCTTAGAAGGATATATGTCTTAATTCTAGATACTCAGATCTGTACAGAAGGGTTGAAAGCTAAAGTCTGCTATTAAATGTCAGTGGTGCAAAAGGTAGCATGCTCGCCTTTGTTGCTGAAGGCTGTGGGTTGTATTCTCACACCAGGCAGATCAGTTACGGACACTGTAGTGCAGCATGGGGGGGGGGGTGCTACACTCTTAAGTGTGTCTTCACTTAGATGAGATATTAAACTAAAGACACATGTGCTTGAGTTAGTGGTAGCTAAAGTAGATGTAATACATTCCACAGCACCTGAAGAAAAGAGTAGAGGTCCTTTATTTTTACACAACACAAAAACTACTATTTATGTATTTACATATTTACAAAATGTACACATTTACAGGCAAATATATACGTTTCTATTTTTTTACTTTTTATCATTTTTCTTATTACATCTTCATTGTTATTCTTCCATAATTGACCCCCACCTGTACTTCCATAACCATAATCTAATTTTTCCCCAATATATTTGTAAAAATCCATTTAACATTAATGTATGTTTATGCATGTCTGTACTTTGCATTCATTAGTGATATAAATAAACACATACTCATCAGGCATTCCTGTTTTACTCCTGCCTTAATACTTATTTTTTTGTCATCCATCCATTTATCATAACTTAAACCCATTAATTTTCATAACATTTCTTTATTACGTTAATAATTGTTCTCCCATTCCATATGCATCTAAAAACTGCCACATTGCTTCATGGCTTTAGCTATGTCACATTCTGTCATTCTTACTTCTTTATTTTCTTTCAGCATCATCTCTGCTACGCCTTTTACTATAATTAACAATTCTTTCACCTCTCCTCTTTTTATACCATAAATCCCTTATCCTAGTACCTCATCTTCATTCAATATTTTCCCATCTTTTTGTGGTACTTTCATAATATTTTATAGTCAGTATTCACTGGTGTTATGGGCCTCCACTTTTATGTATCTTTTCTTTCATCCTTTTCCATATAGGTTCATAGGTTCATAGGTAGATACTAGGCTATCTGCCCTAGGGCATTTATAAGCCTAGCCAGAGTGTATTTGGCTTCCGCCTCCTTTTCAGATTAGCCTACTGTGCCTCTGTAAAGTAGGTCACAGAAGGTACCCTTTTAAGATTAGTTTACTGTGCCTCTGTCTAGCAGGGACACAGAAGAGATCCCAGGGGTGAATTTGCAATTTTCCATCCACGCGTCCAGATTTCGCTTGAAGAGGATCAGCGAGGGGCTATGTCTAACATGAATTGGATTCTATTCCAGAGTGAGGGGAGCCTCTGGGAAATGAATCTGTCCCTCCAGCTTGTCCTATTTATTTTTGTGCTGAGGTTTAGGTCCCTGGAACGTGTAGCTGTAAGGGACTTGGATTTTTTGAGGTGGAGCATGTCCATTAATTCTGGGTTTGACATGGCTTTGTACGTCAGGCATAGATCGCCTCTGAGTAGGCGGTAAGCAACTGAGTAGAGCTGGAGTTTCTCTAGTCGAGCTGCATAGGACATCTGTTTGTAGCCCATGATCCTCTTGGTGAGGTACTTTTGGGGTCTCTCCAGTTGCTGCAGGTGTAGGGTAAGGTACATCCCAAAAGGGGCA
Organism: Protopterus annectens; assembly: GCF_019279795.1. Taxonomy (NCBI): domain Eukaryota; kingdom Metazoa; phylum Chordata; order Ceratodontiformes; family Protopteridae; genus Protopterus; species Protopterus annectens. The sequence goes on along the minus strand of NC_056740.1, from coordinate 503,761,140 downwards.
TTGTATTCAATTATGGGCCTGATTAGTGATGAGTAGAGGGGCATAATGACCTCTCTTGATCTAGATGCGAACCCTTTCATGATAAGGTGGGCTATATAGAAGGTCTTTCTAACCACTTTGACAACGTGATTATCAAAGAAGATATTACTATCTACGTTGGTCCCCAAATCTCTAATTACTTCTTCCATACTTAATGGATTACCACCTATGTGGTAATTTGTGAGCACCTTGTTTTTCCCAAAGGGGATGACTATGCACTTTTTGGCATTTAGCTTGAGGCCATGGCTCTGGCACCAAGCATCCATCTCTGTGAGACCCTTTTGGAGGATGCTTGTGTCAGCTGGAGATTCGATCATGGCCCCCAGTTTGCAGTAATCTGCGAATTTTGTCAGCCATAATCCCCCCGTGTTAGCCTGAACCTCAGAGAAGTATATACCGAACAAGAGAGGTCCCAGAACTGAGCCCTGTGGCATGCCACTTGTAACTGGTTTGGATTCGGACATGGCACCTGCGATTCTGACCATGTGGGTTCTATCCCTGAGCCAGTTTGCAACCCATCTTGTGATATAGGGGTTGATATTTAAGCTGGTAAGCTTATTTATGATGTCCGAGTGGGGTATTGTGTCGAAGGCTTTTGCGAGGTCCAGATAGGCTGTGTGGACTACCTTGACCTCATCTATGGCTTTGGTAACTGTTTCAAAGAAATCAACTAGGTTTAAGAGACAAGATCTGCCCTTAACAAAGCCGAATTGGGTAGGATCCAGTGTCTGGAGGCTCCCAATGTCTTTGCTTATGAGTTCCATGATAATACGCTCCATAGCTTTACAGACCAGATTAGTCAGGCTTATGGGGCGATAGCTTCCAGGGTCCGTTGTGGCAACACCTTTGTGGAGTGGGACCACTGTAGCTGTACGCCATTCTTTGGGTACATATCCTGTAGTAAGGCTAAGTTTGAACAGTGACTTAATGTGAGGGTTCAGTTCTTCTTGGAGCTCATGTAAGACACAGCCTGGGACACCGTCCGGTCCCATAGATGCTGTGTTTTTTGCTTTGGAGAGGGCAGCTTTCATCTGTGCATCTGTGATGTCAGGAAGGTTACATTCAGTTGGGATAGGCATTTGCTCCTTTGGGGGGGAAGGGAGGAGAAGTTTGCGCTGAATCTGTCTGCCAGGATGTCGGCTATGTCTGTAGGTTCGGTATATTTTGTACCGTTATGCAACAATTCAGAGCATATCTGGAAATTTCCACCCATGTTCCTGACATAACTAAAGAAGGCCTTGTGATTATCTTTAGTGTCTAGGGCAATTTTTCTTTCAAAACTGGCCTTTGATGATTTTATGAGGGATCGAAGTTTCTTGCTAATACTGATCAGAGATGCCTTCCCTTTTTGGGAATTTGCTCTGTCATGTAGTAGCTTCCTCCTTCTGTTGTATAGTTTATTTATGGCCGGGGTCCACCAGACCGGTCTCCTGTTTTTGGAGGAGTGAGTCTTGGTTTTATTTGGGATAGCATGATCCATGCATTCCTGCAGGTGCTCATAGAATGCATTTGTAAAGGATTCTGTGGATTGGGCTGTATTATCCTCTGGCCCAGGGGCTTTGAAAGATTCCACCTCAGTCTTGAGAAGTGCAAAGTTGGCTTTTGAGAATTACAGTGATTTCCTTGGCTGGGGGTGGGGACGGGATATGGATGCCCAGGGAAATTTATTTATGGTCTGATCTTACCAATGAAGGGTTTACCTCTGGTGTGGAACATAGAGTCCCCATGTTGGTGATGACCAGGTCCAATATGTTGCTCCCTCTTGTGGGAGTGTTGACCAGTTGTTCCATTGCGTTAGAGCTTATAAATTCAAGGAACCGTTGGGTGAGGGAGTTTGGGCTTGAGTAGTTTTCCCAGTCAATGTTTGGGTAGTTGAAGTCACCCAGTAACATAGTGTTTGGAGAGACCTTCATATTCTCCAGTGTTCTCAGGAATGCCAAGTGGGGTTCCTGTAAGAGGGAGGGTGTTCTGTAGCAGGCTACAAACTGAAAGGCAGTTTTGCCCACTGTTAGTTGCACATGGATGGTTTCTGATGCTTCGTGCAGTGCCACTAACCTGGAGGTGTAGGTGTCTTTGATGAATATAGATACTCCCCCTCCTTTTGTGCTTTGGTCGGAGTTTTGGGGCCGAAACACATGGTATGAGTTATAACCTGGTAGTGCTGGGGTACTCTCAGGAGCCTTGAACCAAGTTTCTGTTACTGCACTGACATCGATTTTCTCCATACTGAGGAGAGCCTCGAGTGTGTGCATCTTGAGGTTTAGACTTCTGGCATTGAGTAGCATTACCTTTAGTTTTTTTATCCTTGGGTTGTCTATGGAGGTGGGTTTGTCCTTTGCGCCTTGCCTAAAAAAGGCACTATGGGGGTGGCAAGAGCCTTGGCCAGTATACGAAAGCCTAAGGGTGATAGGTGCAAGCTGGCCCTAGCGAAGCAACGTGGCTTGTCGAGCATGTCATCCCAGGCTAACAGACACTGGATCCCCTTTGAATGACACCAATACTTTAGCCAGTTGTTGAAACTGATCATTTTGTCTTTATACTGTGACATCATTCTTGGTGAGGGCAAGATGCTACTCAAGGTCAGGGTCATACCAGCCTGGGCTACATGGTCAGAGAGCTCCTCTATGTCTCATTTCATGTAGTCCAGGGAGGTACATCTCAGGTCATTCACACCAGCATGGACAATGACGGAGTCATACTTGTACTTGCTTTGGAGTGACCTGAGTGCTTGCATTATGTGGCGGATCCTGGCACCCAACAGGCAGCTTACAGTGACCTTCTCCTTGTTCAGTCTGGTGAGCGGGACGTCAGTGTGCCGGACAATAGAGTCCCCTATAACAAGTGTATTTGGTGTGTTTATATGTTTATAAATTATTTTACTCTGCCATGTCTTATTCCACTATTTCTTGATCCATTCATTTAATATTTTTTAAAACAAACTTATTTTTAGTCTTTATTCATTTCCTTATAATGCTCATAATTTTTACTGTCTATTCCCAGTGCTGATTTATTGTTACTTCTTTTACCACATTCACTATTTCTTTTATTGTTATATCATTTTCTAAAAAAAAAAAATCCTTACTTTTCAGATATTTTTTCATTTAACATTCTTCTTGCCCATCCATTTCCTATTTTTTATACAGTTTTACTACCTCCATAATCAAGCTCTCTCTCTATCCCTCCCAGGTCTTCCCCTGCACAGCGTGAGGCAGAAAAGAACTTTGCCCTTTTTGAGCGACTACTCTACTATTGCCCACAACCTGTAAAAACAAAACAGGTCATTATCTGGTCATTTTAGTATAGACTTTAAAGTAAAGTATTATTTAAGGGTCCTCAGCACTAGCACGAATCTCCCTAGGCTTACCCAAACAAAAAATCCAAGCTTGTTTGCATATACTCCACTTAAACTACAGAACACACTCTAAAACTAAGGCAAACAGCTATAAAATTTTAAAAACAAGCTCCCAAAGCATAGGAATTGAACCTGATGTTTGTTTAGACGAGATTACTCACCTGCAAGTTAATTATTCAGGAGTTACATCTTGAAACCTGGGCTCTGGTGGCTTAGTGTAAACCCCACTCCGCGAGCACTCACTTTGCTCCCTGCCCTGCCCCCTATTCCCACCCGCCCCCAGTACTCGTACTTTTATAACCTCAAACCACTCCCCCTACTGTCCACTAACTTCCTGTACCTCATTACCGCCCTCTAAGATCAAATGGAATATGACACCACCCAGGAAGCTTATCATACTAACTCTTTTTCCCCTCCTACTTGTCCCTTACCTAGCTACCCTATATGAAACCTGGTCTTACATAGGCTTCCACCACCCAGGCTACCAAACCAACCCCTCCCCCATAATTAACAACAGAGGCCATGACTCAACTCCCTACTCACCCTCCTTGTTAGAACTCAAACGCTATGTAATTATCAAACCTACCAATATTAGGCCAAATGATAAACATTACTACAAACTTCTACTCAAAGCCCTCAAATTCATTACCACTCTGAATCACAGACTAGCCACAGATGGTGATATCCACCCCAACCCTGGCCCTTCCCTCCACTCAATTCTAATTCCACCCTATCCTCCCTCCACTTCTCAATCTAAACTCTAGACCCTTTAACTCTCTTCTGACCTGTCATCTAAACATCAGAAGTGTAAACAATAAGATTCACAACCCACGTGCCCTTTTAGCTACTTGTTCCCCAGACCTACTATGTCTCACAGAAACCTGGCTTAAACCAAGTATGAAAGACACACAGATAATCCCACCAAGGTATGATATACTAAGAGCAGACCGAATAACTCAGAAGGTGGTGGTGTAGCCATACTCTACAAAAATACATTACAAATCTCCCTTGCCTCTCCACAACCCTCCTAACAAACAATGCCGAAATTCTACTTGTAAAACTTCAACCAAACAAACATAAAAGCATAAATATAGCATGCATTTACATCCCCCCCAGGCAACAATAATAACAAAACCTTAGAGGACTTTCTCCACTGGTTAACTCAAACTCACCCCCAGGAATCCATAGTGTTAGGTGACTTCAGCATCGATTGGAATTCCTTCTCATCTAGCTCCCCATCTAGCAGCATAAATCTACATGGCTTTTCTCAGCTCATATCCACTCCTACCAGACTAGGTAAACCCCAAAACAAAGACAGCATCCTGGACTGGATCCTTACTAATAAAGATCCTGACCAGTACTCAGCAGGTACTCACCCAGAGGACATGAGTGATCACTTACTCACCTATGTTATCAAATTCAAGAAAATCACCCCCTTCTTACAACCATAAAAAAATCAGGAACAATAATAAATTCACCGCCTCCATTTTTCAAACTGAACTTAAAGCCCACAACTGGACAATACTCAAGTCTCTTCCTCTTGAAGAGGCAGTTATCTACTTCAACACCACCTTCCTCAAGATTCTAGATTCCCATGCTCCAATACGGTCCATTAGAACTAAAACCAAAACCGCACCATGGCTCTCTAAGGAAACAAAATCCAAAATCCTATCTAGAAACAAGATGTGGGTCACATGGCATACCTCTAAAGACCCACACTCCCACCAAACCTTCCGCAACTTAGAAATGAAACTAAAAGAATGATCTTAAATGATAAAAACTTCTTCCTCCACCTCCAACACAAACACCTTAATAATCCACAAAAATTCTGGGCAGGCTTAAACAAGCTCCTGCACCCAGGCCAGGCAACCACCCCCACTCCAACAACTTCCAAACAACAGTGCCCTGTAAACATTGCTAACACATTCAATAGTTTCTTCACAGAAACTATACAATCCCTGGCCACACAATTCAAACAAACAACCAGCCCACTCCACTACCCATGCCAGCAGAATACTACAACTACATCAGATCATCTATTTACCTTCGATCCAGTACCCATATCCTCTATAACATCTCTTCTTAAAAACTAAAACCCACTAAGCTAGCAGCTGACCTTCTCCCAGCTGAGTTTCTGCAAAAAGCAGCTGAGGCCATTTCCTATCCTGTCTCCATAATCATAAACCGTACCTTGTCATAAGCCTTCATCCCCTCCATATGGAAAATGTCCCACATTATTCCTCTCCATAAAGGTGGTAGCTCACTAGAGCTAACCAACTACAGACCTATAGCTATACTCTCACCCCTGGCCAAAATTATGGAAAAGTGTGTCCACAAACAGCTGATGGAACACCTCACCAAAAATAAAATTCTAGCCAACTCCCAACATGGCTTCAGGCCAAATCACAGTACCACATCAGCCCTACTATCCTTTTCTAATACCATCAATAACTTCAGAAACAATAATAAACTATCATCTGCTCTTTTCTTAGACCTCTCCAAGGCCTTTGATATGGTGAACCACATTCAACTCCTCCATACATTAAAAACTATCACTCAGCAATTCCACGCTGAAATGGTTCCAATCCTACCTGTCCAATAGGCAACAAGCTGTTCTATGGCAGGACAAATTATCCACATGCCTACCTGTTACACTTGGAGTTCCCCAAGGATCTATTCTTGGCCCTCTTCTCTTCACCATCTTTCTTAATGACCTGCCCACAATCACCCCCCATGCCACATGCATTCAATATGCAGACGATTCGACTATCATCAGCACTGCCTCCAACCTGGCAGACCTCACTGCTTCAACCCAAGATACCTTCAACCTAATAGAAAAATGGTTCTCGAGTCGTCAACTAGTTCTCAACCCCAACAAAACAAAACTACTCACTTTCTCACCCACTAACAAGACTCTTCCCCCCACCTTCTCTATTACATCCTCCAATGGAATCACTATATCACCAGAAGCTCACACAAAGCTATTAGGTGTTACCATTGATAACTCCCTTAAATTTGACACCCATTTCAATCTAACCATCAAAACCGTCAATAAAAAGCTTGGCTCTCTCTATAAAGTAAAACACTTTCTCACTCCTCACGCTAAAATTACAACTGCCAGCACACACCTACTACCAACTCCTTTCTATGCCTCCCCCCTTTTTACAAACCTAAACAAGACAACCCTTAACAAACTTGCTTCTTGTTACAATCACATAGCTAGATTTGCCACAAATTCCACCTTTAGAATGCACCACTGCACTAACTTGAAGCAACTAGGGTGGTTAGAGTTTTCCAGCCAACTCCATTTCAACCAACTCAAAATGGCTCACCAGATACTGTATCACCCAAAGAAAACACCAGCTCTGAAAAACATCATTCACCCCTATATTAACCTGCAATATTTACACTCCTCCAATAAGATCTTAGCTCAAACTACCAAAGCCAATAATTCTGCTGGGGATTCTCTATTCTCAAACTTTGTAGGTAAAATGTGGAACTCCCTACCGACCATGCTCACCTCAGAACCTTCACTCCTACAATTCAAAAAAAAGCTTGAACCCCATCTCAATACTCTCTGGCAATGTCCCTGTTCCAAACCTGATTAACCACTATCATTTACCCTTCTCTTACCTCACTATCCTTAACTGCTTTTTAACAAGGCGCCTCGCCTTTGTAACTGACCTATGTTTTTTTTTTATATGCTGCTGTTATTTTTTTCCCAAGATGTGATGTATCTTTATATTATATTTAGAACTCAACTATCTTCTTTTTTTGCATTAACAATGTTCATATGTCTGTTATGTACCTGGAGCTTTTCTCCCCGGGCCTCCACTGAAAATGGACATCTATCCAGTCGGACTCTCCCGGTTAACAAATGTAAAATAATAAATAAAATAAAATAAAATAATATCATCTTGTTTGTATTTTATATTTCCTTTGCCATCTAAGGAAGCATCCATGCTCCCTTCCTTCTCTCATTTTTACTTCTTTTACTAAATATGGGGAGACATTCTCTTTCCATCCTTCTAGAAAAAATTCCTATGTAACATCATTTTTAATTGTCCTCTATTCTTTTCATATAGCTGCTTTTCTCTTTCCCTTAATGTGTCACTTTCTTTTTCTATTTCTTTTTTTTATTAATCTGAAAAATGATTTTTATATTTCATCAAATTTCATTTTTAATTTTCTTTCCACTTTTAAATATATTTTTATGCTTCCATTTATATAACTCCACCACTGTGTCCAGTTTTTACAAATGCTGTCATTGCCATATAATTTTTTTTATATTTAATTTTCTCTCTCTCACCATTTCTTCCTCCTTTTTAAATTCTACAGTTAATCTCTTTAACCCTTTTCCCTCCTTTATTATTTTACTGTCTTCCCCTGCTCTAGCCCTTACTGGTCTATGATCTGAAAACTCTGCAGATGTAGACACCTGTTATTTCTTTCATATAATCAATTTCAGTTGTAAAAATTCTCCTTCTATATGGTCATTCTCAGTTCTTTCCTACTTTTAAATCTTGGGAGAAAAAGATCCACAACCATTATATATTGTGCGTATATACACTGATAAATTTCCCCCATTTAAAAAAAGACAAAATATACAATGCAGTAAAAAGTCATTGGAGACAAAGATATACACTGTGGACAAGACATGGTTGTAAGTGTGCAGTAAAACAAATTTAGTGAAATATCAAAATGTGCATTGGATTTATAGTTATATTAATATCTTCTGTATCCATGTCTAGGGGTTTGATTGGCCTAAAAGGAAAGAGATAAGTTAAGAGTAGGGATCCAGTAGTAAAATCAGGAGTATATGTAGATGGAAAACTGTACATATGATATCATAAAAAGAAAAAAGTCATATATTAGAGAGGAAAATAGTTATAGAGAGGAAACAACAATGGGTATAAAGATATTAAGTTTAGGTGAAAGAGAGTATTATGTTTGAAAAGAAAAAACTACATAGATTTTCCAGTAAATCCCAATGTTTAAGCCCAACTTTTCCATGAATTGGCTTATGTGAATGGAAAGGCAGTATTTTGAGGCCATAATATCCCTATGATGTTGAGGACATTTTCCTTTTCCAAGTCCTCATATATTCTTTCATTTGGTTAACAAAGTTTAGGAAATGCTGTCGCAAGCGGCTATACCTTGTAGTCACAATTCAGGAAGGCTTAGTGTATTCTTCCAAATGTCTTAGATACTACTCCCAACAAAGGAAATCGTAGTCAGCAATACCAGAATAAAATTAAATCCGTTGATACTACTCCCAAACAGGAAATGGTAGTCAATAATCCAAGTTAAGTAGAAAAAACACAACTTTATTCACAGGATGCATAAAAAGTGAGCACTTTCGCCGTTAGGCTTCATCAGACTATATAAAATACATTCGGTAACAGTCATTTAAATAGTCCGCCCTATTCAATGATGGGTGGACACTAATTAAGGCTTAAAGCGCCCCAACAAACATAAAAACACAAAAAACAAACTATTAAGTATTTAAAACCATATTAATAAATAAAAAATTATGTTAAAGTGTAACATCTAAAACTTTAACATACTTATAAAAATGTTACAGCTCATTTATAAATAACTACCTCACGGTAGTGTATTAATATATAGAAAATGATATTTAAAACAATTATTAATTATCTTGGTCTAGGGATCCTTCTACCTTTCAAAAAAGGTTTAATGTGAACTTTATCATTAAGGCCCGGTGGGTCATCAGCTCTAAATCTGATGATCCACCTAAGTTCACATTCTAAAGTGCGGTATGGTATGGTAACTGAACTTTTATGTGTTTATTTTTATACGCTGTCAGCTGGCTCTTTCGGTTTGCTGTGCTCTCTTTTGTCTTACTTCAAAGTTTAGGAAATGATTAACCATAAGTGGAGAGACGAAACATTAGTTGAGCATTTGCGGATTTGCTTATCCTTGGGTACATATCCTTTATTTTACACAACATAAAAACTACTATTTATGTATTTACATATTTACAAAATGTACACATTTACAGGCAAATATATATGTTTCTATTTTTGCTATTTATCATTTTTCTTATAACAGCTTCATTTTTATTTTTCCATAATTGACCCCCACCTGTACTTCCATAACCATAATCTAATTTTTCCCCAATATATTTGTAAAAATCCATTTAACATTAATGCATGTATATGCATGTCTGTACTTTTGCATTCATTAGTGATATAAATAAGCACATACTCATCTGGCATTCCTGTTTTACTCCTGCCTTAATACTTATTTTTTTGTCATCCATCCATTTATCATAACTTAAACCCATTAATTTTCATAACATTTCTTTATTACGTTAATAATTGTTCTCCCATTCCATATGCATCTAAAAACTGCCACATTGCTTCATGGCTTTAGCTATGTCACATTCTGTCATTCTTACTTCTTTATTTTCTTTCAGCATCATCTCTGTTACTTATTTTACTATAATTAACACTTCTTTCACCTCTCCTCTTTTCATACCATAAATCCCTTATCCTAGTACCTCATCCTCATTCAATATTTTTCCATCTTTTTGTGGTACTTTCATAATATTTTATAGTCAATATTCACTGGTGTTATGGGTATCCAGTTTTATGTAGCTTTTCTTTCATCCTTTTCCATATAAATTATTTTACTCTGCCGTGTCTTATTCCACTATTTCTTGATCCATTCATTTAATATTTTTTTAAAACAAACTTATTTTTAGTCTTTATTTATTTCCTTATAATGCTCATAATGTTTACTGTCTATTCCCAGTGCTGATTTATTCTTACTTCTTTTATCACATTCTCTATTTCTTTTATTGTTATATCATTTTTAAAAAAAAATCCTTACTTTTCAGATATTTTTTCATTTTACATTCTTCTTGCCCATCCATTTCCCATTTTTATACAGTTTTACCACCTCTATAATATCATCTTGTTTGTATTTTATATTTCCTTTACCATCTAAGGAAGCATCCATGCTCCCTTCCTTCTCTCATTTTTACTTCTTTTCCTAAATATGGGGAGACATCCTCTTTCCATCTTTTTAGAAAAAATTCCTATGTAACATCATTTTTAATTGTCCTCTGTTCTTTTCATATAGCTGCTTTTCTCTTTCCCTTAATGTGTCACTTCCTTTTTCTATTTCTTTTTTTTATTAATCTGAAAAATGCCTTTATATTTCATCAAACTTCATTTTTAATTTTCTTTCCACTTTTAAATATATTTTTATGCTTCCATTTATATAACTCCACCACTGTGTCCAGTTTTTACAAATGCTGTCATTGCCATATAATCATTTTTATATTTCATTCTCTCTCTCACCATTTCTTCCTCCTTTTTAAATTCTGCAGTTAATCTCTTTAACCCTTTTCCCTCCTTTATTATTTTGCTGTCTTCCCCTGCTCTAGCCCTTACTGGTCTATGATCTGAAAAGTCTGCAGATGTATACGCCTGTTATTTCTTTCATATAATCAATTTCAGTTGTAAAAATTCTCCTTCTATATGGTCATTCTCAGTTCTTTCCTACTTTTAAATCTTCATTTTCAATCTTCATTGATTAATATTATCTTCCCATAAATAATGTACAACAACTATACCTACTGACTATAACTTAATAATCCTTCAAATGCATGTACTATATGTATATATGATTTACTTTCTCTGCCAGTACTTAAATAATGTATAACAAATATAACTACTCACTATATTACAAAGCTCCTTTAATAGATTGTACCAATAACTTAAATCCAGATTGTATAATATGTAGTGTACCTATATGTTTTTGATTTCCTCTGATAATCTTCAAATACTGTTTTTTTTGTCTCTTTTCCTATAACTGCAAGAATTTATGATGCATTCTGTTGTTTGTACTGTTGGAGCTTTTCTCCTTGGGCCTCCACTGAAAATGAATTCTTTGGACCTAGACGGACCATCCCAGTAAACATATATCAACTAACTCACTAACTCACTAACTAACTAACTCACTAACTAACTCAGTAACTCACTAACTCACTCACTAACTCACTAACTCACTAACTCACTAAATGAATAAATAAATAAATCACATGTTATTAAGTCTCTTAACATCTTGTGTTATTTTTCCCACATCTTTATGTTGTATCTTTCGGCTTTTCCCAGTTAGGGGTCGCCACAGCGGAACTCCAGTCCACTAATGATTGGCAGTAGATTTTTATGTACCGAGTTGCCAGCTCTGATGCACAACCTTCAATGAAGGTATACCCATTCATGCATGTCTCCATACAGAAGATGCTTTAGTTGAGAATCGAACAGGACAACGTCTTTCTGTGAGGCGACAATGCTACCGCAGCACCACCACCGCAGTACCTACAGGTCACAATTAAAATCTCCTATCATCACAACTGGCATATTTATTAACAGAATTTTGATTTTTTTTCACATAACTGTTTTCTTTCCATCATATTAGTAAATGCATAAATGACTTTTAATCTCTTACATTTTTGTCTTATTCTCATATCACATATCACCACTCTTCCTGGTACTACTATTGTTACATCTAAAATTATTACTTCTTCAATTTTATAAGAATTCCTATTCTAGAACCTGTCTTATTTCATACCAACCAAACAATCTGACCCTTCCAGGCTGCCTATATTATTTTCCTTTTTAGTTTTTTGTTACATCAGGTATTCAAAAATTAAAAATGTCCATTTTTATTTTATTTTTTTCTTCTTCTTTTCACAATTCCACACTACCACTTTTTTGTAAATCTTTCACTTCTACTTCTTATTTTTTATTTTTATTTTCTTTTTCCTAAGACTTCCACAAATTGATTTTTTTTTTACAATCTTGTGCTTTTTTTTCTGTCCCAATTCTCCCTCTTCTTCCTCTTCATTTGCTAAAATTGCAAATCTTTTCTCTTCTTGTGCATTAATAACCTCACTTTTAACTATTTCTTCTCTAAGTATGTCTTCATTCAGTAGCCCCCTCCTCAAACCACTTTCTCTTTCAACATTTTCTGTAGTAATATTTTATTATGTTTGCCTTCGTTCTGTGATTTCCTCTTCATCTGCTCTTTTCTCTTCTAATATGGGGCAGTCAAACCAGAAGTGCCCACATTTTTTGCATTTTCTACAAAAGGCTCACAGTTTTTCTGTATGTCATCTTTCCCCACATAGGCCACAACTTCATTTGTTACAGTCTTGTACTAAATGATTTTCATCCCCACACAAATAACATACTTTCAGTTGATCCCAGTACTTAATAAATCCTCTCATACCATTCACATGTATTGTATTTGAAATATGTTGAATTTTGTCATCTTTAACATCCATTGTTCCCCACATTTCCAACCCCCAGTCTATACATTTCTTTCATCACATATATATATATTTTTTAATTTCATATCCTTTACTACAGAGTGAACGGGAAACAAATATTTGAATTCATTTTCATCCATATCTGAAGTCCTAAATTGCTCATTCATTTTTATTTTTAGTTGTCGTTGAAGCTGTGAAATAAATAGTCTTCCCATGGTGCCGCTGCATTTCTTTTTCAGTCTCAGTCGTAAAGGTTTTCCAGCAAGTTAAAGCTTTCAAATGTAATAAAAACTTTCAGATCCCATATAAAATAACAATCTTTTGCCTTTTAATGTTAAATCCTAATGGCAAAATAATACTATCCATAATGTCACACCTGTTCAAACTGCCAGCACATTTACTTTTTATCCTTACCACTGATCATCTTCTCTGTGGTGGTTGAGAAACTGCATCTGTCTAGCTCATCTCAATTCCATCCTCTATTCTTCCTTGCTTTTCTGTATCTACATAAAATCTCTTTTTTTGTAACCTGTTGCAGAGGTAAATACTAAAACTGGCTACTTCACCATCTGAGAATACCTGCATCATTTACCCTTCACCAGCAGTTGTTTGTGTTTCTGGTCTCTTTTGCAGAAATAAACCCTGAAAACTGGCTACTTCACCAGATGAGAATACCTGCATTTTTTTCCTTCACTAGCAGTTGTTCATGTCTTTGGTCTCTCATTTTCTTTTTCCTGCAATACTTTCTCCACCATATCACTCCATCTAGCTTCTAATCCTTCCTTTGGTTCTGTCTGGTTCATCAGATTTATCAGCATTTGCATCTGCAGTCTTCAATTTTCTAGTTCTGTAATGTTTATTCCATCTCCTTATCCTACCTTTAGTAAGTTTTCTCATGCTCCTCTCTTTAGATCTGCTGCACTCTACTTCATCATTTAATTACTGGAACTGCAATACCCACCGCCCATTACCATCTAGCAGCTGCAGAAAGTGCTTCACTTCCTCTCTTACAAAGAATAGTGGAAGTTCCCTGATGTCTTGACCAAATTTGCCCTAGTAGTATAAATACCATCACATATCTCCCCTGAAGAGAGGACCCTAGCCTAGTGGGACTAACCAGGTCGACAATGGATAAATAAATAAAAAACATATTACAATTCGTTGCTGTTGTATATGTGCATCCTGCATAACTCTTTGTCCCTACCCCTAAAAGATAACCACCCATATTCAAGTATAATGTTCAGTTGTATAGAAAGTTAAAAAATAATGATCACAGTAATGTATTACAACTTGCTTTTTTTTCCTTAAACAGTATATTACACCTAGACTAGCTTTGATAACACTTGGTACACACATTTCAGGTTTGTTTATGAAGAAAGTGAAAGAATGAATGTACACACATACCCCAGTGCCCACACATGGTGATCTTCTGTGCACAACCCTGAGATTTGATTATAGGGATACTTTAAGGAAAAAAATTATCACAGTACCCCATCCCGCACACAGTTTCTTGCCATCTTCTCCATGCATCTCTGAGTTTTGATTTTGAAAAGCATTAATGAAAAAATATCCATACCATTCCAGTCTCAGGCACAAGCTGTAGTAAACTTCTGTGTACATATTTGAGGTTTGATTGTGAGGAATGCTAAAGAAATAATACCTAGACTGCCCCATCTCTCCTCATAAGCTTCAGTGATCTTCTGTGCTAACCCCTAAGCAGACCCAGTTTTAGACTGGGTGGGCTCTAAAGTAGATACCTTGTGTTATCCTGGGGCACAATATCTTTATACAACCTGGTATGCGGGGGCTTCCAGACCCAGAACCTTTTAGAGTCTAGATTTTCTGTGATACGTTTTATGTTTTATTTTTGAAATTTAATAACTTGTTATTTTTTTCCTACCAGAAGATTTATGCAAGTAGCATGACAAAGAGGGAGCATTGATGGTATTTGGCAAGTTGTAGGCCAGTTATTTTAAGGCCTTGTTCAAGGGTTCTCAATGGTGAGAACAGCCTCCCTTGTGGAGGCCTAAACATGTTTCAAGGTAGGCCCAAGCAAGTGTAAGAATGCTACAAACTTACAAAGTAAATAGTTCAGTATGAATTCTATATGGAATCAGTCTAATAGTGAATAATTGAGTGTATGTGACTGCAAATCAGTAGTTCAAGAATAATACACAGACAAATGTAGATTATTTTCAAAGATTTGTGTTGAGGGGTAGTTTTAATTTATATTCTGCATATTGCAGCATATATATTTATAGCATAGATAGGCCCAAAGTATTCATAGGTTCATAGGTTCATAGGTAGGTACTAGGCTATTGGCCCTAGGGCCTGTACAAGCCTAGCCAAAAAGGTACCCTGGCTTTCGTCACCCAAGAAAATTATTTTCCTGTGCCCCTGTCAAGCAGAACCACAGAAGTGATCCCCGGGGTTAATTTCCTATTACCCATCCAATCATCAATATTTTTCTTGAAGAGTGCTAATGATGAGCTCTGTTTGACATAGATAGGTAGTCTGTTCCAGAGTATGGGAAGTCTCTGGGAAAGCAGTCTATCCCTCCAGCATGTTCTGTTTATTGTGGTGACAAGGTTTAGGTCCCTAGAGTGTGTAGTTCTGAGGGATTGGGATTTCTTTAAGTGGGGCATGTCCAACAGCTCTGGGTTTGACATAACTTTGTATGTTAGGCAGAGATTGCTACGGAGTAAAGCTGGAGTTTTTTGAGATGGTCTGCATAAGGCATCTGTTTGAGGCCAGTAATCTTCTTTGTGAGGTATTTTTGCGGCCTTTCCAGTTGTTGTAGATGTCTTGTGAGGTACATACCAAAAGGGGTGTTGTACTCTATAATGGGTCTAATGAGTGATGAGTAGAGGGGAACAATGACCTCTTTTTTTCCTGGATGAGAAACCTTTTGTGATGAGGTGTGCCTCGTAGAAGGATTTCCTGACCACTGTGGCCATGTGATTATCAAAGGAGAGACTACTGTTTACCTGTGTCCCAAGGTCTCTTATCACACTTTCAGTGTAAAGTAGACTACTGCCTATGTGGTAGTTCATGGGTACAGAGTTTTTACCAAAGTGGATGACAATGCACTTTTTGGCACTGAGCTTGAGACCATGTCTTTGACACCAGGCATCTGTCTCAGTGAGGCCCTTTTGTAGGATGGCCACATCATTAAGAGTTTCGATTATGGCTCCTAGTTTGCAGTCATCTGCAAATTTAGTTAGCCAAAGACCTTCTGTGTTAGCCTGTACTTCAGAGAAGTAGATACCAAATAGGAGAGGACCCAGGACTTAACCATATGGTACTCGACTTGTCACTGGTCTGAAGTCTGATTTGGAGTCTGCTACTTTCAAAGTGTGGGTTCTGTCAGTAAGCCAGTTGGCAACCCATCTTGGGACATAGGGATTTATACCTAGTTTAGTGAGTTTATCTATAATTCCAGAGTGGGGGATGGTTTTGAATGCCTTGGCGAGATCTAGATAGGCTGTGTGAACCATATTTCCTTCATCTATGGCTTTGGTGACTACTTCAAAGAAGTCTATCAGGTTTAGGAGACATGATCTACCTTTTACAAACCCAAACTGTATGGGGTCCAGAGTTTTGAGATCTCCAATGTCTTTGTTTATGCGTTCCATGATGATACATTCCATGGCCTTGCAGACTAGGCTCGTCAGGCTAATAGGGAGGTAGTTCCCAGGGTCTGTTGTGACCCCCCCTTTGTGGAGTGGGATAACTGTTCCAGTATGCCATTCAATGGGTACAAAGCCTGAGGTGAGGCTATGATTGAACATGGTACTTAGGTGGGGTGCCAGTTCATTCTGTAGTTCATGCAGAAGGCAGCCTGGGATGTTGTCAGGTCCCATGGATGCTGTGTTCTTGGCTTTGGAGTGTGAGGTTTTTACCTGTGGAGCCATGATTACAGGAACTTTGCATTCTTCCAGTATAAAGATGAGCCCTTTAGGGGTGAGAGGGGGGGTAAATTTAGCACTGAACCTATCTGCCAGGATGTTGAAAATATCAGTTGGTTCTGTATATTTAGTGTCATTGTGCTGTAACTCAAAGCAGATTTGAGTGTTGCCATTGAGATTCTTGACATAGTTATAGAATGCTTTGTGGTTGTCTTTAGAATCAGTGGCAATTTTGTTTTCATAACTAGCTTTGGAGGATTTTATGAGGGATCTCAACTTCTTACTGAGGCTGACCAGGGAGTTCCTCCAATCATGGGATTTTACTCTTTTTTGCAACAGTTTCTTTCTTCTGTTGTAGAGTTTGTTTATGGCAGAAGACCACCAGACTGGCTTCCTTTTTTTGGAGGATAGCATCTTGGTTCTGTTAGGGATAGCATGACCCATGCACACGTGTAAGTGCTTATAAAGTGCATTTGTGTAGGATTCAGCAGTTGTACCTCTATTGTCCATCTGCATGGGTGTCGTGAAGTTTGCCACTTCTGTCTTAAGAAGCGTGAAGTTGGCTTTGGAGACATTTTTTACGGTTGTTTCCCTAATGGGTGGGTGGGGGCAGGATGTGGATGTCTAGGGTGATTAGCTTGTGGTCAGATCTGACCAACAAGGAGCTGACCTCTGGTGTGGAACACCGGCCACCCATGTTGGTGATTACCAGGTCTAGGATATTGCTGCTCATGGTGGGGGTGTGGATAAGTTGATCCAAGGCATTGGAATTGCTGATTTCTAGAAAACATTGAGCAAAAGTGTTGGTACATGAGTAGTTTAACCAGTTAATGGTAGGGTAGTTGAAATCACTCATTATTAGAGTGTTGGGTTGTACTTTAATATTTTCCAGTGTATCAAGAAAAGAGGAGTGGGAATCCTGGGGCATGGTGGGGGGTCTGTAGCAAGCTACAATCTGGATTGCAGTTTTGCCCAGAGTTAGTTAAACTTGGATAATCTCAGATGCATTATGCTGAGCAACTAGCTTGGAGGTGTGGATATCCTTAATGAATATGGACACACCTCCACCTTTAGTGTTTCGGTCCGGGTTTTGTGGCCAAAAGGTGTGGTATGAATTATAGCCTGGTAATGCAGGGGTGCTCTCTGGAGCTTTAAACCAGGTCTCTGTCACTGCACAGTTGTTAATGTTCTCCATTTTAAGGAGTGCGTCGAGTGAGTGCATTTTGAGGTTTAGACTTCTAGCGTTGAGTAGCATTACCCTCAGATTCTTTGATTCTTGATCAAAGTATTCTTTGATATTCAATGGTGTCATAAGAGTTTTTCCTCACTAGAAGGAGTATAAGAACTAATATGAAGCAGTGGGCTCTGAATTTATCCAGACTATAGACATGGTCTGTCCATAAGTTTGTGGTTCATATTTATTGCTTATGCAGTCAGCACAAATGTAATCTAGGAGGGTGGGGTTGCCAAAGAGAAGACTGGAAATGATGAATACATTTGGTGGGCTCAGGTTGAGTTCAGTGATAATGTATTGTTGTTGAGTTATTCAACTGAATCTTGATCATTGTGATCTCAAAGACGTTAGCACAGTGGTCAAGTCTACAAAAACTGCTTCTTTAAGTTTTTGCAAATTCTTATTTATTGCTTCAGTGATGTTGTTTATTCATCGTATCCTGTGCTGCCACTTCTTCTTTTGCCTTTGATCTTCCTCAGCATCAATGTCTTCTGCAGAGAATCATACCATTGCATCATGTGACAGAGTGTATGAGCTTAAGTTTTACTATCAGGCCTCCCAGGGAACATCTTAGGTTTATTAATGTAAGTATTGACTGATTTGATCTTCTTGTAGTCCATAGAATTCTCAAATGTTTTAACTAACATCTCATTCAGAAGCATACATTTTCTGGTGCATAGCTTTACATAGAGTCTAACACTCAGAAATGTATGTTATTAATAGGAAAAACATACCTTAAGTATATGAACCATTTTTAACACCACTGTGCTATACTTGATCTTTGAATTCTTATCATTTGTCATTGCTTTCGTTCTGCAAGACATCTTTGCTGTAATCACTGTATATAGATAAATTTAGCCAGGAAAATATTACTGCCTCCACTTCTTCCCCACCTTTTAGTGTGAATAATTTGAGGATGAGTCTAAGCTATGATATGAGAAAAGTAGATTGCATCAGGGTGAGGGAAAAGGCTGGACTGGATGGCTAGAAAGAATGCCCTACTGCACATTTTACTGCCAAGGTGTCAGATATCCAGTCCTTTGGCTGTATAGGCCTTAGCATAGAATGATAAACTGCATGACTTAATTGAGAGATGATAATATGAAAGAAAGCAGAAGAAAGTGGAACTCACTCTGAAGTCAGAGTATAGAGGTAACTCACTTCTCAGCTGCGAAAATTAGGAGCTGGAAAGAAGGTAGTAGTATGCCTGAGGACCAGGAGAAGACATAACAGTGCAGATTCACTTTGGACAGAAATACCAGATCCTCAAACACAGAGAGTATTTTATTATTAAATTCTTTGAAACACTCATTGAGTTAATGTCTAGATGGGGTATGGGTGAACTTTTCACAACTGATCAATACGAACTACATTAGACAGCTTTAAGAGGCAGAAGCTGAGTCTACTAATGGAAGAACACTTTAGCATAACTGTACACCACTGCAGATTAAGAGCTGTTAAAAACTGCAATATTTCAAACTCAACTCAGTTTTCTACAGAGCATAATATTGAGCTTCACCCAGTAAGTCGTTCTTGTGATATTAACTACATACTTTTTTTCAACATAAACCATACGCATTATTTACACAATTAGAAACATGATTAGGCACCACAGGCTGAAATGCAGTGTCTCTCTTGGCAACGTGTTCATTAGATTAGATGCTTGGATAGTGAATTAAATAGCTTGGCTTTAAATTTCCACTTTATATATAAAGTTTACCTTTACAGAGATGAAGTTATACTGACCTATGAAACTGCAGGTGGATATCCAGTTCTTCACAAAAATGTAATGTCTCTCAAGCTGTCATTACTGTAATATGAATTAAAACAAAGCAATATGGTGTGATTTTATTAATGGCTCTGCCCAATTGATTTGTATTACATATTTCACTTTTTTAATTCTTTTTATTATAACATTTTACCAATATAATACATCATTACACTGAAACATAGATTACTATCTCAGCAGTGTATACACCATTATTTCATACTACAACTCTGTCACTAACAAGAGTAAAACAAAAACAACTGTCAAAATACCAATACAATATTTAAAATAATACAATATTTAAAAATAAGTTTATCTAATATATCCTCCCCAGCCACAGCAAATAATAAACTCTCACCTTAGGCCAGTCCTGGTGCACTTGAAATGTTTTGGATTGCAGCTCTTGAGCATTCAAAACTCTCCTCTCTTTTTGTGTGTGACATCGTGTTTGATACTTGGTCTGATGTTGGATCATGAATCTGCTTTCAGGCAATCATGTATTTCTAATGTTAATCTATTAGGGAAGTTCAGTACTGGAATGAATAGCAAACATCCCTGCAAAACTAACTGCTGAAGTGCAGCATTCAGGCAATGAGTGGAGAAGCGTTTGTCCATATAGATAAATTTTTGGTCAAATAATTTCAAGAACTTGTCAGGGCAACTATGTTGCATCAAAGGATGTGCTTTACAACATTACACCACCTTTTTTTAGCAGGGTTTGAATATAGCATAATGTAGTTCATCTAGATTTCTTACAATTTATCTGTTTCATCCCAGAAAAAATACACTTGCAAATACCACACTGCAACTAGTGGCTATAAAGATAAATGCACACACACACAAACACACACACACACACGCACACACACACACACACACACACACACACTCACATGCGCGCGCACATACATTACTGAGTTGCCACTTTTAAGCATTTTATGTATTTTAAACATTCTTAAATGTGACATCTGTTAACAAGGTCAGTTATACATGTATACATATCTGTGAGGGTTATTGAGTTATAATAAAAAGTACCCTTCTAGATCACTGTTGAAATCAGTTACACCTTTCACATGAAAGAAAATGTGTAAAAAATGAAATGGAAAATATTGCATTACATGTTTTAGAGAAACATTTTCTGAGCTCCTGAAAAATTAGTTTTATCAGTATCAAGCTAGATAACATTAAATCATTTGTTGCCATCAGTGTAAAAAGTTGTTTTTTTCTTACTGAACGATTTCCTAAGCAAAAAGTTGTGACCACTAGGAACTTTTAAATACTATCTCTGTTTTAAGGAAAACATGCATTCAACATCCAGTTCAAAATCTCAACTAGACTTCCTTTCCCAAGTGAAAGGTTTGAAAAATTAATAATGCCTGATGAGAGTGTATCTTCCATTTATGGCAATAATTGTATACCATCATTTCTCAGTTCTTTGTGGATCAGAACAAAATTCTATTTTTTTTTTAATGTTTTCACCAAAACTGTAAAATGACAGTTTCTTTTTTCTTTTTTGTGTAGTCTTATTTAACCTTTTTTGGCAAAATATTCCTGTCATGCAATAGGCATTTCTGGACTTATATTCCTGAACAAATTGAAAAGTGTTGTCTCTATTGTGGGAGGACTTTCTGTTTGTTATAATCATACTGTCTTTACAAAATGTAGCTCCCTCTGGCTAGTCTAATGGCTGTGGCTATGTTCCCCATAAAAACTTTCAACCATTCCATTTCCCTGTGACCACAGAGGGTGTTAATGTTCTATCCAAATATGTTAGATTTCAGTGATGGAGCCTAGATGACATAGAGATAATGGCTCTTTTCAGAGCTCTGCAGTAACTCATATAATTTGACAGGAAATTCCTATAACACTAATATTATTTTCATTCGATTAAAAATGTCCTGTCGAAATATCTTTGGGAATTAAATCTTCCACTGAGAAAGGATGAGCAGCTCAAAGAATAGTCACACAGACTCTTCTGTTCATGAGTTCATAGATGTGTGCTAGGCTAATGGCCCTGGGGCCTTTACAAGCCTAGCCATAGGATTACCCTGGCATAGTGCCACCTGACCTTAGTTCCCAGTGCCTCTGTCGAGTAGAGCCGCTGGAGTTATCCCCGGGGTGAATTTTCTGTTTCCCATCCACTCATCAAGATTTCTCTTGAAGAGGGTCAGTGAGGCGCTCTGCTTGAAATGTATAGAAAGTCTATTCCATAGCATAGGCAGTCTCTGGGTTATGAACCTGTCCCTCCAGCACGTTCT
This sequence comes from Protopterus annectens, assembly GCF_019279795.1. Taxonomy (NCBI): domain Eukaryota; kingdom Metazoa; phylum Chordata; order Ceratodontiformes; family Protopteridae; genus Protopterus; species Protopterus annectens. The sequence continues at coordinate 503,739,277 of NC_056740.1, read as the reverse complement.
GTTAATCGTGGTAATGAGGTTGAGGTCTCTGGAGCATGTGGTGTGGAGGGATTGGAATTTCTTTAGATGTAGCACTTTTAACATAGCTGGGTCAGACATGGCTTTGTAAATCAAGCAGATGTTGCCTCTAAGTAGGCGACATGAGATAGAGAACAGTTGGAGTTTTTTGAGCCTGTCCATATTGGACAAGTGTTTAAGGCCTAGGATCCTCTTTGTGAGGTACTTTTTGACCTCTCCAGTTGGTGCAGGTGTTTAGTGAGGTACATGCCAAATGGGGCATTGTACTCGATGATTGGTCTAATGAGGGAAGAGTAGAGGGAGACAATGACCTCATTCTTCCTGGATGCAGAACCTTTAGTAATGAGATGTGCCACATAGAAGGACTTTCTGACCACAGTAGCAGTGTAATGATCAAAAGAGAGGTTGCTGTCAACTTGTGTTCCCAGATCTCTTATAACTCCTTCTGTGTTCAGTGGACTACCACCAATGTGTAATTCATGGGAACTGTTTTTTTTTTTCCAAAGGAGATGATGACACATTTTTTGGCATTCAGCTTAAGGACATGGTTCTGACACCAGTCATCGGTTTCAGTGAGGCCTTTCTATAGGATGTCGACATCACTGGGGGAGTTAATTATGGCTCCCAACTTGAAATCATCTGTGAACTTGTTAGTCAGAGTCCCTTCATGTTGGCCTGGACTTCAGAGAAGTAGATACCAAACAGCAGAGGACCCAGGACCAAACCCTGTGGGACTCCACTTGTGCCTAGTCAGCAGTCTGACTTGGAGTCAGCTACTTTCACACTGTGGGTTTTATCTGTGAGCCAGTTTGCAACCCACCTAGTGATATAGGGGTTGATGCCTAGCTTAGTGAGTTTTTCTATGATTCCTGAGTAGGGAATGGTATCAAAAGACTTGGCCAGATCAAGGTAGGCTGTATGAACCACCCTGCCTTCATCCACAGCTCTGGTGACTGAGTCAAAGAAGTCGAACAAGTTGAGCAGGCATGATCTACCCTGTCCTTGTTTATTAGGTCCATGATGATGTGTTCCATAGTTTGCATATCAGACTCATCAGGCTAATGGGGCGATAGTTCCCAGGGTCTTTAGTCGCGCCTCCTTTGTGGAAGAAGGAACTATAACAAGTAGTGTATACTCTACAAGATTTATCTATTAAAAATAGATGGATTTCAAGAAAATCTTTTAGAAGTTAAAGAAAATAGCCTTATGCTAACCAATATTCTCAAGTATCTATATCAGCAATTGCAAACTAAGGTATCACATCTTGAATAAGCTTTAACTGACATTGATAACAGACTTAAAGAAAATGACTCTCAAACAGAATCTTTAAAAAAAAATATAATACCTGGCTACTGGAAAAAATAGATGAGCTGGAAAATCGTGAAAGAAGAAATAACATAAGAATTTTTGGCTTACATGGAAAAAATGAAGGTGATGAAATTGTCTCGTTTTTGACAACCTGGTTACCAAATATACTTAGTCTTCAAGAAAGTTTCTCATTTGTTATCAAAAGAGCTCATGGATCATTTGGAAAAACACTTTCCACGGATTCTTCTGTTCACCCCACATCAATAGTAGTCAAATTTATCCCAGTTTGAATAAAGAGTGGTGTTAAAATCTGCCTGATCAAAAGCCACAGTGAAATTTGGACAGTCAGCTATTTGATTTGATAACAACTATTCATCTAAGACAGTGGAATTTAGAAAGAAAACCTGGTCACTACTTAAGTCACTTAAAATAATATCAGAGCTCAATTAATTTTTCGAACAAAACTAACATTTCATTTGCTGTGTGATATCAGAATTTTCAGCACTATAGAAGAGGCACACTCCTTCATCAAAATAATAATACCAACTTTTTACAGAAGACACAGATTGGATTTCATCTACACCTATTAGATCTTCAGAAAAGTCCAATTGGTCTGATGTTAAGAGGAAGAAACAAAAACAGATTTAACCACTGACTTATCTACAAAAAGACTATAAAACTTTAATTGTTTGTATTTTTTATTTTTTGCTAAAGGAAATAAATACTATATAAAAGTACCTTTTTTACTCATAGGTTAAAGCCTTTAACTTGTTATACTCTCATTTTATATGTCATGTACTTTGCTTTACATTTTATTTCTTCAATATGTACTTTAGTATGTCTCGTTTTAATATTTTCCTCAAATAACTATTAACTTTACTTTTTTTCCATGTCTTGCTTGGTTTTTTAGCTTCCTTCTTCCTCTCTTTATTGTATATTATCTACTAGCTATGAAGTTCCTTTTCCCTCTTAATCTTTCATATAATTTGTCAAAATATACATAGAGGGGTTCAACTTTTGTATATACTCTCATTTGTTTCTTTTTTTGCCATTCCTCCCTGGATTTCTTGATATGATATATTAGTTGAAGATGTTGAGATATTATTATAGACAGATGTTGCTAGAGTTTTGTTTTATTGAGATGCATAAATGTGACTGTGATCTTGCTTGTGAGATTGTTATTTATTGAGTGATTTTTTTTTTTTTTTTTTTTTTTTTTTTTTAAGAACGCCTTGGAGTTTGGGAGTGTTTCTTTAGATGTTAAAAGGGTATGTGATGTATAAGATTGTTGTGATTTCTCTTTACTTTTTTGTATCTCATGATGCTTTTATATGCTTTCATATGTTACCAGGGAAGGGTTTACCTTTTGGTACATGATATGTGAAATGGGACCAGTGATCTATCGAGTGAATTTCCTATGCAATTGGTTTTAAACTTTTCTTTTGAATTAATGGACTTATGGTTTTGTACATATTTGGGCAGTTACATTTTTGAAATAGTGAAGCAGTGATTATTTGTCTCATGCATGATTCTTTCTGTGTAATGTATGAGAATGTACATAGCCACTTGTACTGAACTTGTCTCTATATGTGACTAATAATAGATTAAAAGAGAGAAGAAAGCTTTTATTTAACTATAAAATATTTTTAAAAATTTTAAAAGAGGGAAGGGGAGAAGAGAGGCATATATTAGAAATTAGAGCGTGGCATTTTAATGCTGAGTTTTTTTTAAACAACTTATACTCAAGCTGCTGAACTAAACATTTATTTATAACTAAGTTGATTATAATTCATCATATAGTTTTTGCACACCTTTCATTACCATTGTATATAGGAATTCTTTGAATGATCTGTTATATGACATCTGTGCTTGATTGTAGATTTTTGCATTCTGTTATAGATATGCATATAGTGGGCAGTGATGTTGCTTATCACTTGCTCTTTTCTTTCCACATAACATGAAAGTTTGTGATTTTCATTTCATCTAAAGTTTTTATTATTTATGAGTAGCAAGATATAAGGAGGGAGAAAAACATTTTGTTTAGTTATAAAAATATCTTATATAAATAAAAGATAGAGGATGGACTATAGCAGCTTATTATTAAGAGTTTTCCAATTTTTTTCTCTCCTCTAGGGTGTTATCTATGACATGTCAAATATAACTGAATTAGAATTGATTATATTATTCTGAGTTTGGGTCTCACTTCTTAATGTTAACATTTTTGTAGCAGCATTTCTGAACTGTCTATCCTTATTACAACTACTGTTATGAATGTATATACAATACAATTAGTTTTTCTCATAGGGATACCCTGAATATTTTAAATTATTGTTTAGACATTGATGTCTAAGATGACCCATAAACTATTGTAAGGTTTTAAAACAACCTATACTCAAGTTGCTGATCTGAACCTTTATTTATAACTAAGATGACACCATTTCAACATGTAGCTTTGACACTCCTTTCACCGCTGTTCTACATATGAATTTTTAAATGGCCTGATATTATGTCAGTACTATACAGCAGTGTTATTGCATATTCATATATTTATACTTGCAATGGGTATTACTTAACTTATAAGGACATATATCATCTGTAACTCTCAACTTCGTAGGCACAAAATCTGAACAGGGCCATGGATGATGGGGGGATGGAGGCCCAGGGATGGGGACACTTTTGAATGTTGATCTTGCAGACTTGGAGAGTTAATGGAGTAGCAGGATTTGCATTGGCATGGGTTTTATGGGGTGGAAGTATAAGGTGTGGAACTCAGGTGTCTGCTGTTGTTTTCTTATTTCAACACTCAGCGACTTGGCAATGATGTGCCAGAGGGACACAATTTTGTGGTAAGCAGAATGGGGGTATGGGGCTGAGTCTGGACATTCTGTCAGGATCTGTACAGTTGAGAGGTATGGAATTATGTCATTGTGGTGAATTTATTCTAAATCTTTATAGGATATAATATTTTAATTGTACAATCATTGATATTATTTTTTTACCATAATATGTTAATCTTGAAAAGTTTGCAAGCTTATTTCCTATTCTTCCTAATTAGGAATGGTAGAAGTAAAATCTATTATTAAATGTTATTTAATGTTTGATCCTAGATTTAACATTTATACTACTATCTCGGCTTTTATTTTATACATGTAAGGCATGTACTTTCTTAATCTATTTTTCCAGTTGAACTCTCCCTAAACTATTATGTTTGGGTAATTTATTATAATAATAGCTATTTAATTTTATTTGAGTTGTTAATTAATGTCTGGATCCTTCAGCAACATAAGCTTCATTATTTAAGATTTAATGTTCCTTTCATTTAGCACTGCTAGATGACTTGTTCATCTGCACATCTATTTAACAAAAACGTATTAAACTAATTTAGTAGAGTATTGTATTTCAAAGCTATTTGTATGAAAATTTCTATTGAGGCTAAATGTCAGATGTTATGAGCTGTCTATTCCATATGGGTTACATTTCATGTACACTTATCTGAGATGAAGGAAAAATCAGTAATCTGACAGAATCAGAAGAAATTGTAGACAGTATATTTGTCAGATTTACTCTCCATCACACTATTGCTCTTTCTGATAGAGGTTCATTTTACTTGTTTACATAAATTATATATAGTCTAAAAATTAATAATTAAAACTTAGATGCAAAGAGCTTCTTTCTATCTCAGATACACCATTTACTCAAAGACTTATGATTCCAAACTTTAATTATTACTATTTTCTTTATATAACCTAATACAAGTTAACTAAATATAGATAAATAAAACTTGTTATAACCTTAATGCATTTTTATATAGTTCCCAAAATATAATATTTTGCTGCAGAGCTCATTTTTGTTTATAAAAGATAGTCATGTTTTTTTTTAGGATAGAGATAGTTAGTCCTGATATTTTTTTTGTCATAGACTGGAAATTGTTAATATTCCATGTTTATTTTATTTATTTATTTTTTTTAACAGATTTTTTTTATTACGTTTTTATTTTGCCGGAGACACTTCTTTTTTAGTTTACAAAACAAGCTTATATTTAGTGTTTTATTTTTCTTTTTATTCTATCACTCACAAAACTTATAAACTTATTTTTTATTATAATATACCATGGAAGTAACTTTACTTTCATTAAATATTAATGGTCTAAATAACCACACAAAGAGGGTAAACTTAAATAAGATATTTAGATTTGAATAATCCAAAAGTTATATTCTTTTAAGAAGCACAATGTTCTAATGAATGAGTAAACAATAACAGGACATATAATAAATATTTAGTTTTAGCTCAATCTTCATTTAAATCCAAATGAGGAGGAGTTGCTAATTTGTGGAGAAAAGAAACAGCGATGACTCATATGCTATATAAACTTGAGAAATGGAAGGGTTTATTTACTTTAATCATTATAAAATATAGAAATATAATATGGACTTTAGCTAATTTATACTCGTTTCCTGGAATGCAAGTTAAATTAGCTAAAAAACATTAGACACACACAAATAATGGCAGACCGGATGAATGGTTCACTTACAACAAAAATAAAAATCCAGAAACACATTAAGTGAGCCATGACAATACAGAAATGTCAGTCAAACCACCACATCTCTGATAAAACCTTTAATCAATTATGTTTGCGCTTTTATGGTACTAATACACTGTTTCTTCAGATATTTAAAATAAAGTTAAAGATTTTATATATATATATATATATATATATATATATATATATATATATATATATATACACACACACACACACACACACACACACACACACACTACAAATGAACATTTCCACAATAGAATTAAAATGAATAATCCCATCTGAAGTTAGATGGATTATTAGATTTAGAGCTGATGCAGGAAAAGACCTGAATAACAAAGTTTCATTAAAACCTGCCCATAGAGCTATAACTCTTCCCAAGTAGAATGCTTTCTACATACCTTTATATATATTTTTACATGTTTTATTTATTTTTATTTCACTTTTATGGTTAGCATGGGAGAAATACTGGAGTAAAGATCATGAATGGTATACCAGGTACTGGTAGTAATAATGCATTGCCTTTTCAAATAGTTGCAATAGTGTCACTATATTGTTTTAAATCTGTATTATGATTGGCTGATGGGATTTTTGATTTTTTTGTCACAGAGATGGTGGCTTGACTGGCTTTTCTGCATTGTTGTGTTTCACTTAATTTATTTCTGGATTTAGCTAAAAAAATGTTGATTTTATAATGAATAATTGTAAGGGAAATTTAATATTATATGATTTTAATTGTCTGTTATGTAATTCCAAATCCAATTCTTGGAGAAAAGTTAAATTACTTCCTATTGCTAAATCTTTGAATATATGGGAAGAAACTTTTAATACCTTTAGCTTTAAAGGCATACATTCATCAAACTTTACTCATTATTCTTTTAATTTTGGTACTCAAACAAGAATTGACAACTTACTGGTTTCCCCAAGACATTATTTGTAGAATAATCACTTTTGATATAATAACCAAAACAAAACTGGAAAGCAGAACCAAGCTGGATAAAAACGGCATGGACTGTTTTATTCAAGGTAAATGCTTTCAGCTAAGCAAATGCCCAGCCTTCATCAGACAAAAGTCACTCCACACAGCTCTATTTTTATATAAAAAAGTAGTTCACATTCATTAATCGTTAATAAACCAATCACTGTCATGAATCAATTTAAAATGGTTACACCTATAATCATCATATTATAAAACCTTCCTTTCTTAATCTTTTTAGTCAGTGTCAAACAAATGTTTACTCAAGAAGCACCTATTCATACAAAAAAAAGATATAAAGTGTATATAATACAACAAACTTACAAGCTACATTAAAAAACCACTCAATAGCATAAAAAACTGAATGCTTAAGGATAGTAAAATAATTAAATATATTATTCAAAGAGAAGCTGTCTCACATTAAAGTTGCTATAAAATGCTATACAAATTGCCAAATAGCATTTACCTAAGAAGAGCTTTAAGTTTAAGCACACACTTTATGGATGCAAAATCATTTAACCCTGGGGGGAGATGAGCACATGTTCTAATTTGCCAAAATATCTCTTGCTCTTCCAGATACAACTGCCAGGGTCCTCCTCTTATATCATTTCTAACCTGGTACAACACACAAAATACAAAACAATGATCCGGGAAATCTAAAATGTGCCTAGCAAGTGCATTAGTGAGGTCCTTCCCACCTATGGCATACAGGTGTTCATAAATTCTTTTCTTTATTTTTCTCTCTGTTTTGCCTATATAGAAAGAAGGACATTTCTCACATAAAGCTACATATATTACTCCCTGTGTATCACAGTTGTAATTACCCTTGATAAAATATTTTTTCCTGTTAATGTACACTTTCTTATCATTGTGAATAAATTTACATTGTGGGCACATACCACATTTTCGCATACCCTTTATTTTATCTTTTGGTTTATCTACGACCATTTCAACAAGGTTTTTGAGGTTAATACCCCTTCGATATGTGTATTTTGGAAATGTACCCAAAACCTTAACTAGAGCTCTGTCTTCTAGTATGATGCTCCAATTCTTAGCCACTACTTCCCTTATAAATTTAAAGTCCACACTGTATGTGAACAAAAAGTTAATTCTAGGGTGAACAGGGGAATCCGTATTCATGATGTCATTATTAGCTCTACCCATCAAACCTCCACCCAACAAAGGCTTAAAATGCCCAGTGGTTCTTTTGCCCTGAACTTCCTGCAACATCCCCACAATAAGACTGTCAGGATACCCTCTACTCAGAAACATTTTACTGATATTGTCACATTCCTCAATGAAATCAGTATCATCTGAAATCATTCTGGCAGCCCTGACAAATTGCCCCTTCACTACACTCCTTTTTTGATGGAAGGGGTGACAACTAAAAAAATGGAGATAACTATTTGAATGGGTTGGCTTTCTGTAAATTAAAGACTTAAATTTATTATTAGTTTTGTCCTTACAGATTTTAACATCCAAAAAGTTCATTTCATCAACTCCTATGGAATACGTAAATTCTAGAAAGTCAGTCATTCCAGAAATATTGTCAATAAACTCAGGGATAAGATTTTGCGGGCCCTTCCAGATAAAACACATGTCATCTTGGTATCTAGTATACCAAGTGACATGTTGTTGGTACAGTTCACTATTGAACAGCCAGTTACGTTCCCAAAATGCCATAACGCTATTAGCAAAACTACACCCACAGGGTGACCCCATGGCAATTGCTATATTTTGGAGAAAAAACTGGTCTTTAAAAACCAGAAAGTTGTTTGATAACACTACATCTAGTAGAGTTTCCACTAGGTACATATGTATATTGGTAGCTTTTTTAGCTAACATGAAATTTCTTGTCCAGTCAATACCTAATTGGTGAGGTATAACTGTATAAAGATCTTTAACATCTACCACCAAAAAGATCACATCCGAGTGGTATTCAATTTTATTAAAATTCTCCAAAAAATCCCAGGAATCTTTACAGATCTGAGGTTCCCCCTGCATGTATGGTTTAAGGATACCATCAATATACTTGGCACAAGCATAAGTAATAGAACCCCGTCCGTCCACTATGGGCCTTAAAGGGGGATCAATTAGATTTTTGTGAATTTTGGGTGTGCCAAAAATGGTAGGAACCTTTGGTGCTGGCATGGACAAATAGTGAAAGGTGTTACAATCAATACTACCCTCTAGAAAGAGATCATCCAACACTCCCCTGATTTTCGTATAGGCTACATGCACTTCATTAAGACTGGATCTCAAATATGTATCAGATTGTAAATGCATGAGCATTTTGTTTTCATACACATATTCGTCCATGAAAACCAGACGCCCACCCTTATCTGGTTTCATGACTCTAACATTACATTCATTAAGAAGTGAGATGAAATCTAATTCATGTTTGGATATGTTACTTCTTATTCTCAAATCCTGTATGTTATTATTAAGTCCAGCCATAAAATCAATGTCACATAGTTTTTCAAAAATATTCAACCCAGAATGCAGAGGTGGGTTGAATACACTTGACACTCTAAAAGAATTAAGAAATGCAGGTGTATTTCCCAAAGATACAGCCAAATTCAGCTTACGGACATACAGTTTAAGATCTATAAGTGTTTTTACAAGATCACTCCTTTTATCTGGAATGAACAACAAACCTTTTGAAAAAAAGTCAATCAGGGGTTGCTCAACAGTTAAAACAGTGTAATTATATATCTTAAAGTCACTACGTTGGGTTGTAAGGATCTCAGGTCCTATCTCTAAAGGATATGTCATCTCCTGCGTTGGTTTCCTTTTCTCTTTCTCTGTGTTTGACCCCTCTTGTTCAATCTGGTATTGTTGTCCTGGATGTTCCTGTCCCTGGGAAAACCCTGCTCATTATCAATATGAGCAAATTCCTGATTTTGGTTTTGACCATGTGCATTAGTTGAATTATTTTGGCCCCTAATACGTTCACTTCTGCGCACAGGCATTTGTTCTTGATTAACATTATTAGTATCTGAAGTAGTAGAATTTTTAGACTTTTCACCTCCCATAGGTGAATTCTGTACTACCAAAGGGGGAGGGGGTAAGCTTTATTGTTTGCATAATCTGACAAGTCTCTGTCCATTTTACGTTTTTTGTTAAGAACCAGTTTAGAAATAGAAGCTTCAATACTTAAGAAAATTCTCAGATAGTCATATTTATACCTCAAAAAATCATTGTCTTGCACCAAGCTAGACTCCAAAACTTCAAGTTCCTCTTTGAGACCAATAATCTCAGTTCCATAAAAATTAATTAAAGACAGCAAAAATTCAAAACCCTGTTTATCAAAGAGGGTTAAAAGTTCTTGATGGAAAACAGAATTGCATAGCAAACCTGCAGGATAACGCCACTGGCGTAAGCCCTTAGGCACAACTTTCTTCGTGATACATTCCTGCAAGTAAGCAACTTCTAGTTGCAATTTTTTACAACGAAACAATTTGTGGTCAAAAGTATTCAATCTGTCAACAAAGTTACTCACCAACCGCTCACTGTTCGTGGCTGTCCCCTCTGAATCATTAGATACTTGAAAAAAATCTTTTTTACCCAAGAAGTTAGCCATTGTAGGTAGAGCAGCAACATTATTAACTTCATTAATGTTTTCCGATAACTCATTAACTGGACCGTACGAAACCTCTCCACTACGTCTCCTGATGTTACCACTGCAATTTGACTGCCCAGAAGATGCGTTAGCATTATTAACTTGTTGGGAAGTACGCTGATTCACCAGACGCACTGCAGGGAAACCGGTCATTTCAGAATTACCTCTGGAAACTGCAACTGAGTCAGCATGGTTCCCTTGAGTACAGAATTCCACCTTTTGCGATAACGCTTCCACTCTATTTAAAAGAAAGTTGACTAGAGTGGTCAAATTTCCTAAAGCATTCTCTTCATTTGAATTATTGGTAAGAATAACTTCTCGCTCCTTGTCTTGCGAGAATAACAGCTGTGAATTAGTCCCATTATGCCCTCTCTCCATTCCAGCTTCTGTATTTCCACTAGCCATTACAAAACAAACTAATATACACTCAAACTGTTTAAAACAAAAACCAAAACAAAACTGGAAAGCAGAACCAAGCTGGATAAAAACGGCACAGACTGGGATTTCACCCTAGAATTAACTTTTTGTTCACATACAGTGTGGACTTTAAATTTATAAGGGAAAGTAGTGGCTAAGAATTGGAGCATCATACTAGAAGACAGAGCTCTAGTTAAGGTTTTGGGTACATTTCCAAAATACACATATCGAAGGGGTATTAACCTCAAAAACCTTGTTGAAATGGTCGTAGATAAACCAAAAGATAAAATAAAGGGTATGCGAAAATGTGGTATGTGCCCACAATGTAAATTTATTCACAATGATAAGAAAGTGTACATTAACAGGAAAAATGATTTTATCAAGGGTAATTACAACTGTGATACACAGGGAGTAATATATGTAGCTTTATGTGAGAAATGTCCTTCCTTCTATATAGGCAAAACAGAGAGAAAAATAAAGAAAAGAATTTATGAACACCTGTATGCCATAGGTAGGAAGGACCTCACAAATGCACTTGCTAGGCACATTTTAGATTTCCCAGATCATTGTTTTGTATTTTGTGTGTTGTACCAGGTTAGAAATGATATAAGAGGAGGACCCTGGCAGTTGTATCTGGAAGAGCAAGAGTTATTTTGGCAAATTAGAACATGTGCTCATCTCCCCCCAGGGTTAAATGATTTTGCATCCATAAAGTGTGTGCTTAAACTTAAAGCTCTTCTTAGGTAAATGCTATTTGGCAATTTGTATAGCCTTTTATAGCAACTTTAATGTGAGACAGCTTCTCTTTGAATAATATATTTAATTATTTTACTATCCTTAAGCATTCAGTTTTTTATGCTATTGAGTGTTTTTTTAATGTAGCTTGTAACTTTGTTGTATTATATATACTTTATATCTGTTTTTTTGTATGAATAGGTGCTTCTTGAGTAAACATTTGTTTGACAGTGACTAAAAAGATTAAGAATGGAAGGTTTTATAATATGATGATTATAGGTGTAACCATTTTAAATTGATTCATGACAGTGATTGGTTTATTAACGATTAATGAATGTGAACTACTTTTTTATATAAAAATAGAGCTGTGTGGAGTGACTTTTGTCTGATGAAGGCTGGGAATTTGCTTAGCTGAAAGCGCTTACCTTGAATAAAACAGTCCGTGCCGTTTTTATCCAGCTTGGTTCTGCTTTCCAGTTTTGTTTTAACTTTTGATATAATACCATGCCCATTCTCTGATCACAATGTGTGAATTTTAAAAATAGAATCTGATTTTAAATGTTTATCTTATACTGCTAGAATTCTAGCATATATTACCAAAATGAAATAATATAAAATTTGGCTATTTAATGAAGTAGATAATTATATACTTTTTAATAATACTCCAGACTGTAATTTAGTTATGGTTTGGGAAGCTTTTAAAGGATATATATATATATATATATATATATATATATATATATATATATATATATATATATATATCTTGGTATAAACATGAATTAAAAGAATAGAATAGATAATTATTAGATATTCAAATAAAATTAAAAGAATGTAAGGAAAAAAGAGAAAATAAACAAGTAGTCAAAAAAGAGGAAGTAAGGGCTCATAATAAAAGTGATTTATTCTCATATAGAACTGAATTAGCATTAGAAAAAATAAAAATAGCTTCTTCCTCAAGATCTCCTAAACATCTACAAATATTACAAAAATAATTAATTTTCAAGCTCATCTTAATAATATTAAAACAAGGAATCCTGCAACAAACAAAACTTATACAGATATTGGAAATATTGGTGATAAAATAGAAGTTTTTAGAATATCCTACCTGCCAGTAATACAGATATTGGAGATATTAGTGATATATTAGAAGTTTTTAGAATATCTTAGCTATCAGTAAATCAAAAAGTAACAAACAAAGGAAAATACTTAACATCATTAATTGATCAATCTTTAGTAAAAAAAAAATCACACCCTTCCAAAAAATTTACTTATTAAAAGCTATAATGCTTTAAGAAATAAATAAAAACTATTAAATCTAATAAAGCTCCTGGAAATTATGGCATTATTCAGGAACTGTATAAAGTATTCCCCACAAAAATAGTAGTGCAACTATAAAATATTATGGCAAATGTACAAAATCAAAAAAAAATGTACCTTCATCTTGGAATTATTCCTTGATTACCCCAATTATCAAAAAAGGCAAAAAAAAATAGTTATGTTCTTCATATAGACCCCATATCCTTATTAAATGTAGATTATATTGTTTATGTGTACCCTAGCAGACAGACTAAAATCAGTTTACCCACTTTAATTAGTTTTGATCAATCTTGTTTTATTTATAAAAGACAAGTATTTGATAATAAAATATATATTACTATTTTAGATGTTATGAATAATAGGAAAAAATGTATCTATTTAATTAGTTTAGATATTGAAAAAGCATTTTATTCCCTGGATTGAATTTTTTAATCAAAATATTATGCCTATTAAGTTTTCCTCCTCAATTTGTTTTGGTGCTAACATCTATTTATAACAAATATCATAGCAAACAAGGGGAGATATACCCTTTTGCCCATTGTAGTGCAATCCCAGAGTTGGTAAATTTAGTTAGTTGGGTGTGAGGGCATACCCCCCTACATTATGGGGTGTGGGGAAGTTGCCCCTCACCTGTGTAGGTTGTAGATGGTGCAGTGTGTTCACTGTGAGTTTTTGGTCCAGTGGTTACTTACCTGGGAAAAATTTTGGCTTTATGATTGTTCATTTATTTGAAGTTTCGGCATTCTTGGCTCGGTTATATGGTCTTCGGTTATGTGATATTTCAGGTATGTGATGTAGACCCATGTAATTATATGCATATTTACCCTCCAACTAAATCAGAGTATTTAATTCTAGTATGAAAGAATTAAAAAAATAATGTCAAATAATTATAAGTATAAGTTTTGTTTGAATCCCTTATTCCATTTTCTGTTTTAAAAATCTTAATAATAATTTACCAACACATATACTTTATATATGGAAGAGGCAATAATTTTGTTGTTGGTTTCAGTGCTTTGAGGGAATTAAAATTAAAATATTTTGAATTATTATGCCTGGAATTGAATATTGATATCAAAGATTCATCTCATTTATGACAGATTATACTAAGTTCTCTCACTTATCTAACCCTTTATGTAAGGAAATTCCAGAATGGATAACAATTTTAAATGAAATTATATATAAAAATTGGGGAATATAATACATACAATAATAGCAAGAATATTAGTAATTTAAATAATACAATGTCAAGTTTCATTATAAAAGAACACCAAATATCTTTAACTGAACAAAATAAAGGGCAATTTCTTTCTTTTAAAAATAAATCTTGGTCTCTTTATTGGAGGTTATTCACTTGGAAATTTATACAAAGAGATTTTTTTACTCCAATTGGTGTCGCTAAATTAAAAAAAAAAAATAATCTGAATTTTGGAGCTGTAACAAATATTGTAGTGTTAATTGGTCACATATGTTTTATGACTGTCCTGTATTATATAAATTCTGGGTAAAGATTCATGATTTTTTAAAACACTATGGTCTGATTATTTTGCCTTAACAAAAGAGCTAATATTATTCAATGTTTTCAAAATTAAAAATTCAAAGAAAGACTTTTGTTTTATATAACCTGTACAATTCTTGCTGTGGGTAGGAAAAGCATTACAAGAAAGTGGAAGAAAACTTTAGAACCCCAATTGGAAAAAAATCTTGTCTCTTTGAAAGACAGAGCTATTAAAGAAACAACAAACAAGAAGAATAGAATTTTCCTAACAATATTAAAGACAATCCCTATTTGAAAGCATTAACACTCACTGAACTTTATTTGTTATAGATATGCTTATATTGTTATTTTAAATTTGAATCACAGCTTGCTTCACTTATCTATAATTTGGTCTCATATGATATATATATATATATATATATATATATATATATATATATATATAGTAAATAATTTATTTGATTTGTTTTAATATTCACTGTTTAAATAGTATACTGTATTTACTTATTAATACTTCCAGTAGAATTGAAAGAAAAAAAAGAAATAAAATATTTTGAGTAAAAAAAAAATAAGTTGCCTCTCATGGTGAATGGTAGAGTATTGACCTGATAAACATAGCACTGAAAAAATATGTAAAATCTCTTTCTGTTGCCAGTATATTAGAATCAGCAAATCTAGTGAAATAGCTCCTACTAACTGAAGTCAGATGTAGGTCTAGACAGTTGATAACAAGAGTTTTGTATGTTATTTACTAGAGCATAGAAATCAATACTGAGACTTGTCTATGCCTCTTGAGGTAATATAATTATTTGTTCTAGAATTGTTTCAAGACATTGTAGATTGGATTTGAAAAATGTCTAGTCTTTCAATGTGATCTCATTGGCCTCATCCATGTGAGGGAATCTGTTTTTGTTTTTTCCCCTGCACTTTTTTAGAAAACTCTTAAGTGGTCCTTATGTGCATTTTGAAATCCTTGTGGCCTGATATGCTTTGCTCCTTTATATAAATCATTTTATTTGGGCCATCATTACCTCATCTTTATGCCATCTATATTTTCAACTTCAACATCAGCATTATTACTGTATCCTGTTCTTTCGGCAGCACTTCAAGGTCCTTTTCATTCTCATACTCTTGAGGTTTTCAGCGTTAATATTCTTGGTATCATACACTTTCCAATTATGATTAGATGGCTATAAGAGTCTTTAGTTGTAAGACATGTAAATAAATAATCTCACACAATGGTAAATGATTATGTCTCTGTTTGTATCTTTTTCCGTGTACTGTATCTCTCTCTCTCAGAAATGAAACCTGAAAACTGCAGGTCACAAATTTCACAGAAATAAACTGC
Organism: Protopterus annectens; assembly: GCF_019279795.1. NCBI lineage: Eukaryota > Metazoa > Chordata > Ceratodontiformes > Protopteridae > Protopterus > Protopterus annectens. Next base: position 503,723,495 of record NC_056740.1, on the reverse strand, counting down.
AGCTTACACATGAAGATGGTGAATTATGAAAATGGAAGTTAGTCTGTTAAATGGTATTTGCAGGTGGGCCACCTCCACACCCCATACCCCAGCTCATTATAAATAATTAATAAAAAGTCACTGTAACTTTTGCAATTTGAAACTTAGAATACATTACCAATGTTTGCACTTATACTTCCACTACCCCAAGGATTATGATTACTTTTCCTGGAATTTCATCCAGCATCCTTTTTCAACAGCTGACCAAGTTCTATTGGTGTACATTATAACCTTAGCCTGTTCCTTTTTATTTTGTTTAATATGACTCCCAAGCATACCTCTCAGTCTTTTAAAGCAAGAAATCTGGACAAAGCCATATATAAAAAGATGGACAAAGGCCCCCAAAATAGGGTCAATATTTAAATATTTACAAACTTAGAAAGTTGTAGAATACCAGGTTTTGCATTAGCATGAATTTTGTGAAGGGTATGAAGTTTGAAACTCCAATGTTTGTCATTATTTTCTAACTTCAGTCTATAATAATTTCCCACTAATTTGCCAGAAAAGCACAAATTTATGAAAAATGGACCAAAAATAAATCTGGACATTCTGCAAAAATCTGTACATTTGAGAGGTATGCTCCCAAGCTAGTCCAGCTTTCATCTAGCCTCAGATCAAAGGTAGGTATATATATATATATATATATATATATATATATATATATATATATATATATATATATATATATTCTATATGGGCTGAAATCAGACATTGCAGTTTGTGAATGAGGGCTTTTCTTTAATAGTTGTAATGTTTGCTGCTCCACTGGTATCCAAAGAGAAGGCATCCAAGCAGGGAATCAAACCAAAGAACCTCTTGGAGAGAGATGACAGTCATACTCACTGTACCACTTTGCATATGTAGAACTATGTAGAACTTAAAATCCATTTAGTTTTTGATTCAAAAATCACATTGTCAGACAGTTCATTTTTAGCCTCTGATTCAAAAATCATGAAGTCAAACTAATTGACTTTCAATATACATTTTAAACAGATATCAATTATGGCATAAATGGGCAGACTATACTATAATGTTAGAAACTGTGCAATCATGCAGCATCCTTAATAAACCCGAAAGAGATGCAGACACAGCACAACCGTTCATAATGTACTGCAGGTTAATGAAGGAATTACCCTGGGTTCCTTTATTGTAACCTGTATAAAACACTGGCATATGTTAACTATTTTTCATATCCAGTTATTGTCTGTGGACTAGCACTTGATCATTAATGAGGTTTAGCATTTTCAGTGTTTATATACAGGACAGTGCAGAAGGACTAGAATGAATTGTGTAACTTTTTGCTAATCACATAATGATGCAAAACATTGTTTATGCAAAAGGATGTGCGTGTAAAACACTGTTTATGCAGAAGCATGTGAGAATGCTAAAAACAGAGCTACCCAGATTGAAGATGAGCCACAAACTGGCAGATTAAACTTTTTAAAAAAGGCATCTGATTAACAAAACAAAAAAAAAAAAACAGCAAAGGAAATACAGTAACAACAATTAAAAAATGGAAAAAAAAAATCTGAGATTGTAATATCTTATACCTGACTTGTCAACAAGGGACACAAAAATGAATCCAGGAAGGCTGTTGAAGTACTGGAAGAATGGGAAGGAAGAATAAGCAATGGTTTTACTAGCAAAATGCATTTTATCTATATTTCTAAAAAGTTGAATAAATCTCATGCAGAGTGGAGATTTAATGTCTAGACATGAATATGACAGAGGCAGCTTGTAACAGGAGAAAAAGTTTGTATTCTCAACCATAACTGGAACTGACAGTTACTTGTAGAGTTAACTCTGTATAGTCTTAGCTAGAGGTATTAAAGGGACACAGGGCACATGAGAGGTGTGATGTACTTGAAGTGAATGCCCAGAGTGTGGGTGGGACCATTTTTCAAGAAAAAAAAATTGCATAAGCCTGAGGGGACAAGAGTAACAGCATGAAAACGCATTTCTTTCCAGAAAAATGGAGTTCCAGTTAGAGACACTATCCTGTAGAACTATGTGTTGTCAAATCTGAGGAATATAAATTCAGACCAATCTAAGGACACAGAGACAAGAGATGAAAAAAATAAGCAATTACTTAAAGAGAAGCTAAAGTGTACCAGTTATTTAATTAAAATGAGCAGCACTTTGGTTTTCACTTACTGCAATTGTTAATGGTTTAACAAACACTTTTATCTCCCATGGATCTCTTTAGTTTTATCTGTGTATGCAAACTGGACAATATAATTTTACAGTCGCACTGTGCTTTGCAATGCATGCTAGACTGTGATTTATTGAGTTAACAATGTTCTGTTTTTCTGTGGTATCTGGTCACATGATAGGCCACCTCTTTCCTACATATACAGCGTTAATAAGATTAGCATGTGGAATGCTTTAAGGTGGGTCTTTTTGTTATTTTAGCAGTTTCCTTACTATTGAGTAGCACTAAAGTACTTGTGTATTACACATGCAGTTTACACTGTCCTCCAGATTTTTCCTGAAGAGAGACATCTCTGTTTAATTTAGTGAGACACCTAGGTCAATATCAAGCTAATTAATCAATAAACAGGGAAGACATAATGAAAAAAACATCAATATAAACATTTTTCTGCTCCTCTGTAGTTCTCACCTAACAGTGATTCACCCTAGCAAAAATAGAAGTGTTTTTTTGTGCATAAATATTAGCTGTTTTATTCTGCTTTCAGTCATTACCATCTCAAAGCTAAATTAGGATAAAAACGAGCTTTACTAGTAGGTCAGTAAGACAGTAAAGTAACTGGCATCTATTTGGATTATGTATAGTGCACAAGTGTAAAGTATCATTTAATAACATTTCATTTTAAACTACACCATTTGAACTCTATATCAAAATTATGTTCATTGCTCATGCTAGTAAATTATGTATCTTACATGTGGGATTACGCTTATTGTACTTGTACCATGACGCACTGCTGCACATATTCAAAGTGGCACCATTGTACCATGGTCACTTTTATTAATTTTAACACTTCCAGCACTACAATGTAGGTTAAAATGGTTGATTAAAGAAAAAGGGATGCATCCAGTAAGTATGCCTGGTTTAACTTGCAACAACTCCAGCTCAGATGAAGTGATATTGGTTTACTAAACATATGACTACATGTTTTAAATATGGATGGCTAACCAAAAGTTATGAGTACTGCAGCTTGCTGGATAAAGCTAATAGTGCTTACTAAGAGATGGCAGAAAATGGTCTCTTGTCCAACCTCAGTCTGTCCTGTAATGAAGTAACTGTTCATCTCTGGTCAGAGTTCGTCATGAAAGACCTTGAGTTCTTTCACTTTATTCTACAGAAGGGCTAGCAAACTGCTTTGCATCATCTAATCCCATCAATCAAGGCCCTCAACCACTGCTGTCCTGCTGAAAGCTTTCCCGTTTGGCTGTGTTTTTTTACAGACAGCTCAATAAGTTGTCTGTGCAGTGGTGATATATGTTGCACGTGCTCCTGAACTGTCTCTTTAACATTGCCCTGCATTTGAACTTCCAGCAGCAGTCTAAATTTCAAATCAAAGTTATTAAAGGTACTGCATCTTTTAACAGCAATTCAGAAAATTAGTTTTTCTACTGCATTCTTTTGTCTCCCTTTAGTTTCAAAAAGATGAGTCCACAGTATTTGTTAAAATGGCATATTTTAACAATCATTAATAGAATCATTGACACATCAGGCACTTAACAATGCTGTCTAACAGAAACAATAACATTGTGATTTGTTAAGGTTTACTAATTCAGAAGATAGGGCCCAGGTTTATATTCAAGTCTAGTAATATGATCCTGAGAAAGGCATCACATTTCTCCTCTATGTATAACCAAGTCCTGTAGATGAAATATGTACTATAACTACAAATTAGTTGATTTATTTCAATTGGGCATTCCTAAAAACATATTAAAATGCTTTGCAAATTGATGAAACCTTAATACACAGACCACATATTTATTAGGGCTTTTAATATTGTCATATATTTGTGAAAAACTGGACTCTCTAGTTGACTACAAGTGCAGCATTATGGTTAAGCTGTTTATAATAAGAGACTCAGGGATTTGTCTGTTGAGCCATCTTCTTTCACTCCCTACCTTTTCAAAAGATAATGGTTCTTCTCTTCTGTAAGCTATACTATAAACAGAATACGTGTGACTTTTTGACAGTGATGTTTAACCAGTTGTGGCTGTATCAGTCAGATATTCAGTTATATCTTATTATGCTAAACACTGGGTCTAAAAGCATCCAAACAGAAAATAGTAAAATAGTAACCTAGTATTCTGGATGGTACATAATAAAATGTATCCACACAAACTGAAAAAATCTTAACTAATTAGTACATTAGAAGATGCCAACAAGACACAGTGCATTTTAGCTTCACCTACATTAAATGGGTTACCATTTATGGGTGTGATTTTAGAAGGGAGACAGAACTGCAACTATATATCTATATCTGTAGCTATATCTATATCTATGTAGGTTTTATAGATTTAACGCATTTATTGCGTGCTGAATTTGTAAGAAAATTTATTGGTTGTAAAGTTGGTCAAATTATGTTACTGTTACAATTCAGGACTTTTTCCCTTTGCTCATGGCTGTGCAATCATGGAGCAAGTTTATTTGAGATATGGATAGAGGTGGGGTGGGGTAAAAGCAACTTCTTTAATGTTTGTTTATGATCACAGATGTAACGCATTTGTTTACACTTGCAATCTGTTTGTTTATGATCACAGATGTAACGCATTTGTTTACACTTGCAATCTGTTTGTTTATGATCACAGATGTAACACATTTGTTTACACTTGAAATCTGTTTATTTATGATCACAGATGTAACGCATTTGTTTACACTTGCAATCTGTTTGTTTATGATCACAGATGTAACACATTTGTTTACACTTGCAATCTGTTTATGATCACAGATGTAACGCATTTGTTTACACTTGCAATCTCTTTGTTTACATTGTTCTTATTTGTGATAATGGCTATTGACAATGAGACTTTTCATTGTGTTTTCCATCAATCAATCTCATTACTGATGATTCATTACATATATATATATATATATATATATATATATATCTATATATATATATATATATATATATATATATATATATATATATATATATATATACATATATGGTTCTATTATGTATGATCAATGTGCTTTAATGTTGAATTAAAAACTCAACAAAAACAGTGCAAACATACAAAATACTGAACAGAAAACAAATCAAGTGCAATAATATAAAGAACGGAAAACTATTTCCTGTCCCGATATTAATGCCAAAACCTCCCTTAACACTACCCTCAAATTCATCTGAATAGTGCAGTGTTACATGAATCTTTCTAGGAGGGTAAGATATAGGGTTAGGGTTGGGGGAAGGGACAGTGTTAGGGTCAGCACCCATTACTAAACATCCTCCCACCCTATTTAGTAATGGGTGTTCACACCAACTCTAATGCTGCCCCTTCCCTCAACCCAACCCTACATCTTACCTTCCTAAAAAGCTTCACGTAACACTGCCACTACACAAAACACACTTGGACACACAAACATTCAAAAACTTTCAAACAATACATCTATCCCTAAGCATAACCATGACCCTAACCCTGAAATGCACAAACTTCTACATAAACATCCACCACCTATACTTCACTCATATTCAGCCCTAACCCTAACACTCATATATATGTACAAACAATCTCACCCCTTCAACCCCACTTACATGTTTTGACATTTCATGTCATCATTTCCACTGCTTGACTATCCATACCATCGACATTAAATCACTCCTCTATATTTGTCAAAGAATGGCATTCAACCAAATGGAGGGAAATCATAAATATCTATATATAGATATACTATCTCTCGCTCTCTGTAGATATATGTAGCAGTCTGGATGAGCAAACACTCTTTCATCAAGCTATATGGTTGTTTATAACTCCTTGTTGATTTCATTTGATTTGTACATTGCCTACAAGTAATGAATGAATGAATTGAACTTGACACCCCCAGGACCCATATTAAAGCCCTTTCCTGAGGCTGGTTGTTGTGAATGTCATTGGCTTGTTTACAATGTGCTTTGAGTCGATGCACAATGAAAACATATGTAAGCATGTATGTGCATTTTGTGCACTTAAGAAATGGCCTGAATGCTCCATGAAATAGAAGAACAAGGCAGTTTGCCTTTCCCAATTGGTAAACCAACATATACCTCTTTGCTATAATTTGCCTCTGCATGATAAATGGTCTCAGTGTGTCACAGAAATGAGAGACATAGCGAGATCTGTACATAATGTATTGGTCACTGCTCTACCCATCATTGTAAGTATATAGAAGGACAAATGTATGGATTGCTGTATGAATACAACCAAGTTCTTTCACATTCTTTGGGGGTAGCAACACAGCACACAGACATTAACTGATCAGTGTCTGTTTTGTTTTGGCAGAGTAGGTTGTGTTGAAAGCAGTCCATGTATATGCTACTTCAATGGCTTCCCAGTTTTATAGGTGATGCATTCACTAGACAGATCAAGGCTTCAAATTCTACAGACAGCTAAAGATTTGGTCACAGATTAGAGAAAAGTTCCGGTCTTTCCACATGAGCTGTGAAGCCACATGAATAAGGGACTTTGTTAATGTTTATGGTAGACATAAATCCTTCACTTTGATTTCTTTGCTTTTAACTGATTACCTTTACTATACTGCGCAGAATGCACATATCAGCTTTTGAGGAGTGTGTGTACCTCTTGAAAAGTGAAGGGATCCAAGGTACAGTCTTAGCAGAAGCTCTTTACTAAAGTATTTTCGCAGCTGCACTCTGTACATCATATAAACACCCACTGCATCAGAACATGTGAAATAAATGATATCTACACCGAGATTTCTTTAATAAGATTACAAAAAGATGGGAGTATATCAGGTCCCTAAAGGTAGTTTCAGTGAATGTAAATACATGAAAATAAATTTGCTGAAACTGCATTCAACATCAGTAGAATATGACTTTCTCTCCACTGCTGTGCAGTCTTGGAGCTGGCATATATACATTCAGGGGTAGTGGGTGTATCCACACATGCTAGATGCAGAGGGCTTGCCTCCCTGCAAAAACACTTTCGTTGGGATGTTCACCAAAGGCAGATTCAGTAACCATTTATCGATGTATTTACATTCGCCAAAACTGCCTTTGTGAGTTGACATGAATCCAAAAAAGACAACTAAATCCCTGCAATTTCTGCTGCAGAGCAATAATGTTTTACACTAGACATGCCTGAAAAATCTGCAACCAGTAGCGCATAGAGAAACTGTCACACTCCGATATATTTATTTAACATTTGTTAACCGGGAAAGTCTGACTTGGAATGATCCATTTTTCAGCTGAGGCCCGAGGAGAAATGCTCCAAATGCATGGATTTGTAACGTGGGAGGAAACCCACATGAACACAGGAAGGACATGCAGACTCTGCACAGAAGGCACCCCAACCAAGAATCAAACCACTAGCTCTGAGGCAACAATGCTACCGGCCTCCTTAAACTTTCTCTGAATGATGTCCACAGCAAGTGACCAGATTGAGGTACCTCTGGGCAGCATCATATATGCTGCCAAGGTAGATCTTTTGTTATGCCATTAAGTTATCCCTCCCTCCAATGTGCAGACATATCATCCTGGTATGGATATGCTGTGGGCATGCTGGCATATCATCCTGCTTCCACAACAACTCAACCAATAGCCTTCCTGTCTGAAGGAAATTCCTCTATTGTGCATCCTAACCTCCCTTGGGATTGATACACCCATTCTCCCTTGCCAGCACCTCAGACATGCAAGCTGTTAATTGAACACAGGTTACTGAGGCTGCAGTCTGGGCTTTATCCCTGTATGTCATGGAGCTGGCTATGCCACATTCTTATATAATGCTGATTTTATTAGGCAGTCAGAGTGCATGCTTCAAGAGGGCAACTAAGAGAGAGACACAGACAAACCTAACAGTATAAGCCACAATGCAAATGAACAGTAGCCAATGACTTGTGCTTGCTGTAACTGTAACAAAAATTAATGTTCTATTTTAGTACAATAATGATATCTCATCTTAATTATTTGGAAATGATGAGACAGTAGTTTTATACCTCATACACTTAGTATCATTTGGTCTAATGTATGCTGGAATGTGTGATTAGTCCACTGCAGAAAGGAAAGGAACTCTCTCAGTCTTTTCTTTGATTGAGGGTAATTTTGAGCCTTTCAGTGGAAATGGGAATTTAAAGTTTCCCAGAAAGAGAGATCCCCGAGAGGGGTGGCAGCAGGGATAGGGTCTTCAGGATCAGAATTCTCAAAAGCTGCAAATGTCTGCTCTTCATTGTCAGAGTCTTCTGGTCCTGGTTCATCTGAGTCCTGGTCAGAAAGAACCTCAGATGAAGTGTCCCTCTTCCTTTTAGCTGAGGTGACTTGGGTAGGTTGGCTACCTCTAATTAAAGTGATTAAATCCTCTTTAAATCCTCTGCTATTCTAAGCAGCTGCTGTGACTGCAGAGCAGGCTGGGAGGAAGATAGTCAGAGCCTGGGTCCCTGTGATGGGGTATTTTTAGGGGTAGTCTTGGTCTTGGGCCTAGATGATTCAGAGACCTTATACAAGGTTAGCTTAACTGGTGATGTGATTGTCGGTCTCTGGGTGGTGACGGTCATTGGTTCTCTCTCTGCAGAAGTTGGTGCCTGCGAAGTGGCTCCAGACCCGGCCACATGACTGAAAGCCAATGTCCTGGCAGGAGAAGATGGATCCGGTGGTGTACCAAAATCCAAATGGGTCTCGGTAGAGGCCTGCAACGGTTCCTCGGTTCGCATCAGGGGCTGCGAAGGCACCTCACTAAATTCAGCTACTGAAGTAAAAGGAAAGCTAGGTGGTTTCGGACTGGAGTTGTCCACAGGCCTAGCTTTCTGAAGCCTTTCCTTTTCTTTATCTTTCTTTTTTCTAGGTAATTCCACAACCTGACCGACCAACACCGTACCGCGATGAGTGAAAGAATCACCAAAGTGTCTAGCCACAATTTCAGCTCTATGTCTCATAGTTCTAGCATTAAACAGGGAACAGAACTGACATCCAGGGATGTTGTGGTATGGGCCTAGGCAGGTGATGCAGTGGGAATGAAAGTCTCGGTGTGGGATCAGTTTTCCACAACTGAGACAGTTATTGCCTTTCTCTGGCATCAGATAAAAAAAAAGGTTCCCTAATGGGGTACTTAGCTTTAGATGGTTTCTCCCTCACTCTGACAACAGCCAACCAACACGCTCAAAAATCTGCTTCTGCTTTGGGCTGCACAGCAAGAAAGACTGATGTAATGATGTCAGCTGTCACCTTTTATAGCCCTGACAACCTGACGCCAGTCTCTGGATCTAGACAACTGACGCAGGAGGCAAATTCTTTACTCTGGTATTCGGGATGGTTGAGGACTACCCAGAAGGGATAACCCACAAGTGATGACTGCAACAGTAAAACACAAAGAACATCTAGACAGTCTGTCGGTGTTTCTTTGCTATACCATTTCTAAAGAAAGTGAAATGCTTATTGAATTAATTTGGAATCAACCTGCGGGCTGGCTTTTATAGTACAACTACATCTTAACTTTTCTTCATACTTAAATGATTTTTCCTCCTTACAAAATGATATCTACAGTGTCACTTAAGTAAGAATCCCTACATGAGGCATGTGTATGTGGTTCAGCTTTGCTGGGGGAGTCATGATGTTTTTGCATCAAATCCTGTGATACATTTTTAGGAATTTTTCTCTGTCTATCTTGTATTTTATTAACTCTCACAATAAATAAACAAATAAATAAATAAATAAATAAATAAATTTAAGATCTCTACCCAAAGATAATACAACTTAGTAAGGTGCTGTTAGCACCTCTTTTTTCTATTCCACTGGACAAATAAAGATTTTGAGATTTTGTGGATTCACAGCTCAGTTACAGTGTGTGGTCAGTCACAAACAAGTGGTCATTTGAGGATGGATTATCAACAAACCTTACCCAACTGTCATATGATGGGAGCAGGGAGGTGCAATCCCCTCAGCTAATCATTTCTTAGCATTTTTAAAAAAAAAGTTTAATTTAATCATCGTTTGTAGATGAAAAATAAAGTGGTTATTACACAGTGCTTTAGAGATAACAAAAAGCTCCATCCAAAATTATATTGACTGTCCATCAATAAATTCTGAAGGTAAGCATTAATTATGAGTATTGTCATATAAGAAAATGGTCAGAACAGTGTGAAAGAGTAGCTAAATCTGAAATGTCCCATTCCAGAACAGGGAATGAATTCTGGTAAGAAGAAAGGTCAGCCTGAGAACAAAATCTTATCTTGTCATTATGACTGCATATATTAGGCCATCTTAAGGAGAAAAAAAGTAATGGCTGTTGGTAGTGCTACTGTGCAAATTGGTACTGCAGTGGACAAGTACACACACACACACACACACACACACACACACACACACACACACACACACACACACACACACACACACACATATCCAGGCTCGCACACATTCCTGAATTCTACTTCTTAAGGCAGAGATGGCACATTTCCACTAATTTATTTTGATGTTTTTCTTCTTTCTTTTTTTTATTTCTTTGATGTTGGAATAGCCTACGAAGCATCAACAGCACCCCACGGATGTGTTCAGATGTTTTTTATAACTTTGTTGTAATACACTAATAGATAGATCTGGCTTGATGCAAAAGCTTTTTCTTGGCTCATGTACTTTCATGTTTGACTTTTCGCTGTCTAATTAATTGAGCTATGACTGCTGCATGTGTGCTAAAAGTGTTTTGCGTTTCACCTGGTAGTGCGCGACTGCAGTTTAACTAATATGCAAATTAAACTGAACTAAGTTTGGCTGTTATACCTGAGTAGGATTCATAGATAGGGTCTGTACGGTTATCTTACAGATTAGTACCTCGCAGGATGCGCAGTAGCAAATCCCGCCCCGACACGCCCCCAGTCCGGGCTACGCCATATTAACAAGTATCTTCCTCATTACACGATGTATAATTACTAACTGTTTTCAATTTAGATGAATGTAGAGTGGTCTCGGAGTTGGTATATATAAGTCGGGGGGTGCAGGGGGGTGTCCCCCCTGCAAATAAGTGCGAAACAGTATTCTCATTACGAGGTATGCCCCATATCTTTTAATTACTGTAAACAAGAACGGTAAACAAACACAACGTACAACAGTATTGTAAATGTTATTGCAGGGGGGACGCCCCCCCTGCACCCCCCGTCTTGTATATATCAACTCCAAGAACGGTAAACAAGAACGGTAAACAAACACAACGTACAACAGTATTGTAAATGTTATTGCAGGGGGGACGCCCCCCCTGCACCCCCCGTCTTGTATATACCAACTCCAAGACCCTTGCATGAACATTTGCAACATGAGTATTCTCATTACGCGGTATGCCCCATATCTTTTCATTACTGTAACCAAGGACGGTAAACGAACACAACGTCAAACAGTGTTATAAATGTTATTGCAGGGGGGACGGCCCCCCTGCACCCCCCGACTTATATATACCAACTCCAAGACCACTCTACATTCATCTACATTGAAAAGAGCTTACTTGCTGCTACTGTTACGTTTAGAAAACCGATGTGGATTCCTTAGTCCTACAGAGCGCTCTAAAGTGCTTTTAGTGTAAAACGTTTCACTTTTGAAGTGGCTGTCGCGGGCATGTTGACAACTACAGCTGTCAGTCAACACTGCCAATCATGACAGTCACGCCCAAAGCTGCGCAGTACCGCCCGCGAGGTACTAATCTGTAAGATAACCGTCTGTACTATGCAGAGCTGTGCAAGCAAGCAGAATCTTTGCAATTCTGTGACAAAAGTGCAGGGAGGCTTTGTGCACTCGTCAGTAAATCAGATCTGCACTACTGGTTAATGCATGGTAGCATTCTCTGATTAAGTGATTTGCTCAGTTACATGCAGTAGGCAAAGGGAGGTAAGAGGATTCAAGCCCTGCATTATAAGCTACAGTAAACAGCTCATTAATAGCGGAGATTAATGGAAGAATCTAAAAAGGATGGAGCTGGCTAAAGGAGTACTCCATATAGCATGTGTGTATAAATGCACATGATACCTTGTCTGAGTGTGTGTCTGGATGGTTTCATGTATGTCTGTGGAACTGGATGTGTTTGTCTTTAAATGAATGCCTGTATTTTCGGATATGTGTATGCATGTGCATATGCATTCAATGAGTTTCTTAAAAAAAAGTACTGTACTCTCATTCCTTCTGCCACTCATTAAGAATACTTTCCAGTAGTAATAAAACTATGTTTGGATGTATTTATCAGATATGAAATCTTACTTAGTAGTACATGCTTGTTAAACAATATGCATACCTCTCAACTGTACAGTTTTTCGCAGAATGTCAAGATGTTTGCCTCATGTTTTTTGTCCATTTTTCATGAAATTGTGTTTTTTCTGGAAAATCATTGGCAAGTCATTCAAGATTAAAGACAGAAAATAATGACAGATATCTGAGTTTCAGGCTTCATACTCTTCAGAAAACTGATGCTAATGTGATATCTGCTATGCTATTAACTTTCTAAGTTTGTAAGAGCAATATTTAAAAATCGCCCCTATTTTTGACCTTTGCCCCCCCCCCCCCATTATTTATGGCTTTGTCCACATTTCGTGCTCTAAGAGGTTCGGAGGTATGATAGTTTGCTGGGAGTTTACAGTATCATTATCTATAGCAGAATACAGTAACATCCCTGTTTTCTAGCACTCAAGCAACCAGCTCTCTCAAGCAACCGCCATTTGATTGTCTTGTGTGCTGGCATGCAAACCAATCAAAAATCGCAAAGTGGAGCCACTTGTGCTAAATGCAAAACAGCCCACAGTTTTGCATTGAGTAGAAGTGACTCCTATTTGCAACTTTTGATTGGTTCGTATGTTGGTATACGAGCCAATCAAAAATCCCAAAGCATATCTCAAGCAACTGGAACATACACTTAACCGGCATTTACCAATCTCCATGGGTGCCGGTTAAGTGAGACTTTACCTACTAATGCATCTGTAGCAGTAACATGACAATATTCCACTAAAGAAGTGCTTCCTAACAGGCATGGCTTTTAAAAGCAAGAAACAAAACTTTATATCATTGCTATTCTACACAGAAGCTGGAACTGCTGAGGTGCTACACTTAAGTAGAGCAGACGTTTCTACATTTAATAAAGTCTACATTGACAGCAATACATAGGAGAAAAGAACACTAGAAATGATTTTAGCTATAACCTTTCAAATTATATGTAACTTTATTTCTTAAAGTGAGAGACAGGTTGTCATGCTAGTGAAGACTTCAGCAGGTGAAAACACATTCCTCATTATATCAGCAAGTGCAAATAACAAATGCCTATAAAAAAGCTGATCCAAGGACTTTTATTTAGTCTTACAGTCCTACATTGGAGCTAAACGACTGGCTGTCTTTCAAAAGTACATTGTTCTCAGTTACTTTCACAACAACACAAACTAAGTGATAACTTGCTTACAAGACACACAATCATTAAAAAATGCCTTTTTAAATGCACTCTATAAAATCACTTTTCTTATCTTCAAATTCGTTCTTAAGTTTATTTCTTCATCCTTGTCATGTGGGTTCCCAATTATGATTCAATTTAGCCTCCCATGGCATTTTGCAACCGAGGCATTTTGCAAGCTAGTCATGACAAATTATTAGCCAAAATGATATTTAATCTTGTCAATATTAATAATTATTTTTTTTACATTATACGATCATCTATTTTACCAGTTTAAAAAATAAATAAATAAATAACTACAAATTACAGTTAGCTCTTTTAAAAGGGTGTTCTACAAGTATGTAAGTCCCAAGCTCTTGAAGAAAACTGGGTCAAAGCCAGAAACTCAAGCATCTTGTAGTGCAGGTATGCTGCCCCTTGCCTCATGCTCAAATTTGAATACAAGTTCAGGCAAGCAGCTGTCTGTTGTTACCCAAACACATTATTCCTGTGTGAGTGAGGTAAGTGTGGCAGCTGTACTGAGGGAATGAGAGGGGGAGGGAGTGTAGATTAGGGCAGCAGTCTTGAAGGGTTTTTTTTTTTTTGGTTTAGGAAGTGGTGGTTGGTTTAGAGAGCAGAAGGAGGGATTTTAGGTTTACAATTTCACTCCTCATTAGCACTCTTCAAGATAAATTTTGATGATTGGATGCGAAATAGGAAATTCACCCCGGGGATCACCTCTGTGGCTCTGCTCGACAGTGGCACAGGAAAATAATTTTCTTGGGTGGCAAAAGCCAGGGTACCTTTTTAGCTGGGCTTGTATAGGCCCCAGGGCCGATAGCCTAGTACCTCCCTATGAACCTAATATGGGAGGGGGTTTTGGTTTATGGAGTGGAAAGGGACTTTCAGAGTTAGTGAGTGAGAATGGAGTCTTAAAGGTAGGGAGCAGGAGGAGGTTAGATTTAGGGACAGGAAAAAAGTTGTTAGAGAGTGAGAAGGTTGCGTTAGGTTTTAAAGCTAGTGTTTTGATAGGGCTTTACAGTTTTATAGGAAAGGGTTTTGAGAGGGCTAAGTAGTTAAGGGAGATTGAATTAGTGGAAATTAGAGAACCTGTCTTTTTGAGCAAGTGTGTTGCAAGCAAATAACATGCGAACACTTGTAGCAGACTCATTTTAAATGAATCGGAGAATGACAACTCAAACTTTAATGTGTAGCACACTTTTAGAGACTATCCCTGGGATTCAATAAATGTTTCTTTCTGTGCAGGAACAGTGTAGCCACTCCTTCATGGAATATGGCCTACGAGCGATCCAGTAAACCAGTGTTTTGACGTGCATGAGCCTGTCTACACTGTTCTTGCATGGAAACCAGTGCAGAATGCTAACTACTCATTTGCTAGTGTAAACCATGCAAATGAGGTGAATTAGTGATTCAGCAAGCAGGCAGGTATCCATGCAAGAACACTGTTAGTTGCAGAGCATAGGGCAGTGGCAAGCAAACGGGATTGTGCCAAAAATAAAAATAAAAATGTGAAAACTCAATTTTACGAGAAATCTGCATTTTGCTATTATAGTCTATGGTATGCAGAACCAAAACAATACAAGGGAACAGCAGTTGTCAAGGAGAAAGGCTTTGAGTTAGTGCAGTAACAATGGACTAAGGCAGTGGGGTATGCAAATGAGAGGAAATTTACTGAATCACAAAAATTTTCTAAGTGCCAAACTGCACCTAACCGTGTAAGTGCTATAGCACAATTGTGTAACTAGCAGGAGGAACAGACTTGAAAAGGGGGTGTGTCAGGCATGTTGTAAGCTCATTGGAGCCCTATGGCACACAAATAAGCTTAGCTAAGCACAGCTAAGCAAGGGTGTGTGTTTGAGGCTGCATTGACTTATTCCATGAAATGACAAAAAAAAAAAACGGAAATAGCAGGACTGTTTACATTTGGGCACCGGGTTTGCACAGCCCACCTTGGGGCTTAAAAGGGGAGGAAATGGGAAGGGAATAAAAGAAAAATAGCAGAATAAAAGCAATCAAGAACAAATGACATAGCTAGCAGGTGAAATGCATCATAGTCAGCCAGTCATACAGGCAGCATCTGCAGCACAACAGTATAAACTATGCAAACACCTTACAGTCTGTTTTTTCCCACAAACTCTGCACCATTAGTGTACACATGCAGGGGAATTTTAACCAAAAAAATGTTAGGGGCTGCCATTGCTTTGATCCATCAGTATGTGCTAGAGGCTAAGGGCGGAGAAGAGGATAATGCTGACAACTGCCACAGACCAAGGAGGTGGAGAAGAGTGTTCAGACTTATGGTAACCTACCAGGGGCTACATGTTCTGGAGACAGTAGAGCGCTACAGGGTGGACAGAGACATACTTCAGCAAATCACCGAGCCTCAACTCATACCTAGAGCCAACAGAGGGGAATCCATCCGAGTGGATACCAAGGTATGTATAGCCTTAAGAATTCTAGGGACAGGTACCTTCCAAAAACCTACTGGGGACATCATGGGGGTCTCACAGACATCTGCATCCAGGGTATTCCACCAATTCTTGGATGCCATGCTACTACATGCCGATGAGCACATTTACTTCCCCAACACCCGTGAGGAGAGGACCAGCAATATTCATCTCTTCCATAGTTTAGCAGAATACCTAGAGGTACTGTGTGCCATAGACTGCATGCACATCCACATCAAAGCACCACCTGGTGAACAGGGTAGGGTATACGTAAACTACAAGGGATTACCGATCCATCAACTGCAAGGTTGTGTGCAATGCCCAGGGCATTTTCATGAATGTGTGTGCTGGCAGCCCTGGAAG
This sequence comes from Protopterus annectens, assembly GCF_019279795.1. Lineage (NCBI taxonomy): Eukaryota > Metazoa > Chordata > Ceratodontiformes > Protopteridae > Protopterus > Protopterus annectens. The sequence continues at coordinate 503,707,104 of NC_056740.1, read as the reverse complement.
CTATCACGACTCCCACATCTGGCATTCATCACAGTTGGAGCAGGCATTTGCCAATGGGCGCATCCCATATGGCCATCTGTTGGGGGACGCCGGCTATGCACTGGAGCCATGGATGATGACACCCATCAGAAATGCACATACACCCACACATGAATGCCATAATGAGGCACACGCACAAGCTAGGATCATTATAGAGTGTGTGTTTGGGATGCTCAAGTCATGGTTTTGCTGTCTTGACATATCTGGTGGAGCCTTGCAGTACTCACCAGCCACATGTGCACACATGTTCATAGTATGTGCCATACTACACAATATGATCCTGCAGAAATAGCTGCAGCAGGAACAGCATGGAGAAGGGCCACACAACCCACCACCATTGCCAAGGTCCCCACAGGCACTGAGGGACTCAGTGGTGGAGGCCCCTGAGCCTGCTCCTGTAGGCAGATGGAGGTGTTTCCAGTATTCTCAAGCCTTGGCAAAGAGGGAATGCATAGCACACATACTGACACTGTAGGGACCCCAGGGACTGACACCTTTCTCTGACTCACACACACAGTAAAATGGATGACACACACATCATATTACCTGTAACTTATTTTATTTATTTATTTATTTATATTTGTTGACCGGGAGTGTCCGACTGGACGTAGGTCCATTTTCAATGGAGGCCCGGGGAGAAAAGCTCCACAGTTAAAATAAACAGACAGTAGTTACATTGGATTACATAGCGATTAACAATTTACATAGCAATTACTTACAACATATTTACAGATGAAGAACATAGTACATCAATAGACAACTAGAATATTTATCTGTGAAGTACATAACAGACATTAACAAATGTTAAAATAAGAAGTTCCTGCTGTATAAGTACTAGGCTTATGAGTATCTGAACTTGCTATAATCAAGGTAGTTAGTGGAGTGGAAAGAAAGGTAGTGGTTGGATGGGGTGGGTGATATTAGAGTGGGAGTTGAAAGGGCATAGCCAGCATATTTTTAGGTGCGCTTTTAGTAAAGTTTTGAAGTGGGTGCATGATGGTATGGAGGTAATTGTGGGTGGGAGGGAGTTCCATAATTTGGCTATGGTGTAAGAAAATAGTGCTTCACCAGCAGAGTTATTGGCTTTAGTGATCTGAAAGTGATTTTTGTTGCTGGATCTTAGTGATCTGGTGGTGCGATAGGGTTGGAGTAGATTCTGGAGGGATGGGACATTTAGTGGATGGTTTACTAGTTTGTGGGTGAGTGAGAGTTGATACCACTGAAGGAGGTGAGGGAGTTCAAGCCAGCCCACTTCAGCAAGTGAGAGACAGTGGTGACTATGGTAGGATGCCCCTGTGGCAAATTTGGCAATTTTGTTGTAGCAGGTCTCTAGCTTGTTTAGATCGCATTGCTTTAGGTTGGTATATATTGGAGAGGCATAAAGTAGGGTGGAGATAAGGTGGGAATTTGCTATTGAAATCTTTGCTGCTTTGGTGAGAAGATGCTTATTTCCTTATAACGCTCCTAGTTTTTTGTGGACTTTTTTTATGGTCATGGATATGTGAATGTCAAATTTTAGTTTATTGTCTATTTCCACTCCTAGCAATTTGGTGTGTTCAGTTGGGTATATAGTGGTGTTGTCTTTTGCTGTGATGTTAAAGTGAGAGTTGTTTTGAGTATGTTTGGTGGGTTGGAAGATGAGTAGTTTAGTTTTGTTTGGATTGAGTATTAATTGGACATTGGATAACCAAGTTTCAACAGAGGAAAAGGCTTCCTGTGTGACTTTTTGCAGTTTGGGTAGGGACTGGGCTGAGCAAATGATGGTCGAGTCATCTGCGTATTGTATGAGTGTGCCATGTGTGGAGGCAGAGGCTAGATTACTTGTGAAAACAGAGAAGAGTAGGGGTCCAAGGATGGATCCTTGGGGAACCCCTATGGAGACAGGTAGTTGGGGAGATATGTCATTCTGCCATACAATGGATTGTTGGTGGTCAGACAGGTAACTCTGAAACCAGTTGGTGACTGATTGTGAGAAGGCTAGGTTATTGAGGACAGAGATAAGTTGTTTGTGTGGGACCATGTCAAATGCTTTAGATAGGTCTAGGAAAGTAGCAGAGGAGAGATAGCCATTGTTTTTATGCTGAAGGATAGTATTAGTAAAGGAGAGTAAGGCAGTGGTGGTGCTATGGTTTGGTCGGAAACCATGCTGAGTATTGGAAAGGAAGTTGTTAGTAAGGAGGTAGTCTGAGACCTGAGAGTGTATGCATCTCTCTAGTATTTTGGAGAGTAGAGAGAGAGAATAGCTATGGGGCAGTAATTGGTTAGTTCTGTGGAGGGTCCGCCTTTGTGGAGGGGAATTATATGTGATACTTTCCACAGTGTGGGAACATAACTTTCTGACAGAGATCAGTTAATCAAGATGGATACTGGGTAGGCCAGAGCATCAGCTGTGATTTGTAGGTATTCACTTGGGAGGTTGACTGCTGCTAATTTGGTGGGTTTAAGTTTAGTTAAGAGTTTTTTTTATGTTGGAGGTAGGTACAGGAGAAAAAGAGAAGGCAATGGGGAGATTAGTAGTTGAAGGTGTGGGTTGGAGGGGAGGGGGGTTGTGTTGTTTAGCTAGTGATAGTATGGTTTGAGTGAAGTGTGTGTTGAATGAGGTAGCAATATTTTCTGAGGAGTGAGGGATGTTAGGAGGAGGGGTACTGACTTTACCTGGGTGGAGGATGGAATTTATGGAGGGCCAGAATTGTTTGGGGCTGTGTTCAGAGGAGTTTAGGGCAGACTGGTAGTATTGGAATTTGTCCTGTTTTATTAGCTTTTTGACTCTATTGCGTAGTTCTAGGAATTTCTCTCTAGTTGAGGGAGTCTTGGTTTTGTGCCAGTGCTCCCAGGCTTTATCCCTGTTTTTCATTTCTGACTTAGTGGTTTTCTGTAGCCATGGGGAGGGTTGTGCTTTGATTCTGGAAAGTCTTATGGGGGCATGGTAATTAAGGATGCTCAGGAAGGTAGTATTAAAAAATTCAACTGCGTCATCAAGACTGAGGTACTTTAGAGGATGCCAGTTACATTCTTTGAGGGATGAGATGAATGTGAGTGGGTTAAAGTTTATTTTTTTACGTATCTGATGGTAGACGACAGGTTTAGCTTGGTATAGGTATTTTTTCAGTAGGAATGTTGGGGAGTGATCACTGAGGCTATCTGATAAGCAGCCTGTTATATATGACTGGGGGCTCTTACTGACTAGTATCCAATCCAGGGTAGTGTGCTTGCTGGAGTTTTTATTTATCCTGGTTGGCGACTGGACTAGTTGGGTGAAGCCATGAAGGTTTACATGATGGGTTGGATGGTTGCCAGAACAGGATTGCCAGTCAATATTGAAATCACCTAAAATGATAGTTTCTTGGGGGAGATGGTGGGTAGACCAGCTGAGGAGGTTTTCTAGTGGAGGGATGTTTTGGCCAGGTGGGAAGTAGCATCCAATTATGTTGATGGTTTTGTTTTGGTTTATTTTGAAGTTGGTATATATTATTTCTTCATTGCCTATTTGTGGAGCTGATGATTTTAAGATCTGGATGTTTAGATGCTGTTTAAATATTATAGCTACACCGCCTCCTTTCTTGTTTAGCCAGTCTACTCTTAGTATGCCATAACCCGTAGGGAGTATTTGCTCACTGGTAATGTGAGGTTTTAGCCAGGTTTCTGTCAGGATGACTATATCTGGGGAGTACAAGTCTATGGTGGCATGGAGTTCATGTCTAAGCAGTGTACTGTGTGTTCAACATAGACGGCCCTCAAGCACCATCCTTACAACTGCTGCAAGCACAAGGTAAGTCAGTCTTCTTAACAATAAGTGACTGGATTAGTATGTTTTGCTAGCATATCTGTGGTAATGCTGCATGCATGCAAGGGAATGGGGTGGCCTACTGGGATAGCAGCACACAATTGACACCTATGTGGGACGCCAATGTCTGGCTAACACCAGCCTTCATACAATATGCAGTAGTACCCAAGGTGGCAAATCCTACTGCAGTATATGTGTGGAGACAACTAACTGGGGGTCATAGGTCATAGGCATGGATGTCAGTGTGGGGGTCTCATATCCACCCATCACACACCACACGGCAAGTCAGCTGTAGAAAACTAGAGAGAAATTACTTTTAAAGGCACACAAATGGTGGCAATGTTGAATTATCCCCTTCAGACTCACACAGTGATAGCACAGCAGGACCCACAGTTGCAGTAAGGCTATGAAGGGTAAGACGTCTGAAACTCAAATGTATGCCAGTACAATCTGACCTGGGCTCTTTACTGATATGCCTCTAGTCCCCAGGACAGGGCACAATAGTATGGTAAATGGAACCAAAATGTAAAGCAAATATCAGCACAGTCTGTGCAAATGTGTACAGTTTACAGGTGTGCCCTCCCCCATATACCCACAGAAATGCAGTAACATATATGTTTGGAGGGAAATAGCAGCACACATTAGCAGGGCTGTACCAATACACATGAAAACATGTTGCCTGTCCACAGTATGCAGGGGTCAATGAGCTATGTGCATGTGTGGTTAATACTGTCAGGATCTGGCCAGCATGTTCTCCTGGCAGTCATCTTGTAGTGCCCTAGGTACAGTGCTGTCTTTGACAGGGCCATGTGCAGATAACTGTTATGCATGTCAGTGACACCCACTGGTCTGCCACTGACATACCTGGAAGTCACAGTGCTATGTGGAATATACTACACATATAAGGGACATCTTGAAAGATGTGTAGCTGAGGTGCCAAGGCTTTTGTGAATGTAAGTGCTTTTTGGTACTGTTGCCAGTGGTTATTCTCACTAATCCTTTTTTCTTATGTTTTCTTTTACATATAATGGGCATGCCTGCACAGTAGAATGCACTCTGTACTCACACCCATAACTCCCCAACCTCTGACAGCAAGATGTCTGGACAAGGGCAGAAATAAAAGTTGACCAAAGGCACAATGATGGGCATGTGTTGTAAATATCACCCTCACATACTGAGAAAGTTGGTAGGGTGAGGGGTTTGCAGTAGCAGGAATTGTCTGAAGGTTATGTAGTCTGAAACAGTAATGTCTGTCATTATTTTGTAACATCACTCTTCAATTATATCTAACTAACTTGCCATAAAAACACAAGTTTACATAGACAGGATGAAACCTCTAGCCAAACACCTGGCCAAACTGCCAAAAATGTACAGGTGAGAGGTATGCTCACACAAGGATATGACATCTCAGGTGAGAAAGATACCACACAAGCAGGAGATCCTCAGCAAGTATATCACCAGGTTACTGGATCGTTTACACAGTGCATCATTACTCAACTGGCTGTAGCCACACCTCACAAATTGCCTTGTTGGGCAAGAATGTACATAGCTGCCCTCATAATATTGGTATATGCATCATACAACTAGTATTCCTCTGGTAAAGCACTGTGATGATCTCAGGATGTCTGGCACTAGGTAATGACACAAGACATTGCAGTGTCAGACTACAGATATCTCAGAAAATGTCTGCTAAACAAACCCAGTACCCTGAGGAAAGTCCTGTGTACTCCTGAAAGGTATGGCTGTAGTACACAAAACCCTGGACTGAAGTACACCTATCTCTGGAATGGAGTCCCACTCTAACTATAGAAGGTCACACTGAGCATGCTGCTACACTTAGAGAATCACAGCACATGCTGGAACCCACATCAGGATATATGACTGTATTGTGTATATATGTGTGTGCATACAGATAGCTATGTACACCTCAACTGTCCCCACACATACACACACACACACACACACACACACACACACACACACCGGGCAGAATTATGCTCAGCTAGCTGTAGGTGGCCCATATGTGATATATCTGCATATGTTGCATGAGATACACACACACACATATATATGGGCAAGAGGTAACAACATATGTCAAGCATACACACACATAGATGTGGGGAAGTCAGAGAGAGAGACAGTGATAGAGAGAGAGAGAGAGAGAGAGAGACAGGGGACACAGACAGAGTGAGTCACACACAAAGATACCTTGAATGGCATACAGTGATGTCCTGCTGTGGACAGTGACATACCAGTTGTAAACAGTTGCATGTGCCAGCATAAAAGGGGAGCCCCATTGTGTAACCGTAATGAGGTTAGGTTTATAATATCACATCACCTGTGTGTTTGTGGTGTGTGTGTGTGTGTGTGTGTGTGTGTGTGTGTGTGTGTGTGTGTGTGTGTGTGTGTGAGTGTGTGTGTGTGTGTGTGTCCGTAGGTCTATTAGGAGACTGTTCCCACTCAGTACACTTGACATTGCCCTACTTCATAAGATCTGTTGCTGTCATTCACCTTAGAAGTCTCATCGAACACCTATCACCCCTATAAGCTCTGTAGAGCATGCAATAACTGTGAAACACTATAGTAAAAATAACTAAATACATAGGGGTTCTAAACTCAATACTGGCAAGTGTGTGTGTGTGTGTGTGTGTGTGTGTGTGTGTGTGTGTGTGTGTGTGTGTGTGTGTGTGTGTGTGTGTATGTTGTGTGGGTGTGTGTGTGGGTGTGTGGGTGTGTGGGTGTGTGAGTGTATGTGTGTGTGCGTGTTTGCGTGCGTGCATGTGTGCGTGTGTGTGCGTGTGTGTGCGTGTGTGTGCGTGTGTGTGTGTGTGTGTGTGTGTGTGTGTGTGTATGAGACAATTGTGTGTGCGAGAGTGAGGGAGTGTGTGTTTGCTTGTTTGTAGGTGAAACAGTTTTAGGCCATTCCCACCGACAATGCTTCCCAGTGCCCCACTTTATCAGTCCTGCTGATGTCATTCCCCTTATCAGCACCTTTGGCCAGTTATCAGCCCAGTAAGCTCTGTAGCATGTGCGATAACTGTGTAACACTATAGTACAAATCACTAGCTAGGAAGGGGTTCTAATTTCAGATCTGGGAAATGTGTGTGTGGGTGTATACAGTAAATATATAAAGTGCACACACCCCTGTTGAAATGCCAGGTTTTCATGATATAAAAAATGAGACCACAATAAATCATTTCAAAACTTTTCCCACCTTTAATGTGACCTATAACTTATAAAATTCAATTGAAAAACAAACAAATCCGTTAGGGGAAAAAATATAAAAAATAAAAAACATACAATAAGCTGGTTGCATAAGTGTGGACACCCTTAAACTAATATTTTGTTGAACCACCTTTTGATTTAATTACAACATTCAGTCTTCTTGGCTACACACTTGCCATCAATTAAAGAGACTCTGATTAACCCTAAATAAAGTTCAGCTGTCTTAGTAGGATTTTCTTGACATTTACTCAGTTGCCTGTTACAGCAAAAGCCATGGTTCGCAGAGAGCTTACAAAGCATTAAAGGGATCTCATTGTTGAAAGGTATCATTTAGGAGAAGGGTACAAAAAAATTTTCACAGCATTGGATATACTATGGAACTATAAAGACAATCATCAAAAAGTTGATTAAATATGGGACAACAGTGACGTTGCAAAGAACTGTATATACCTCCAAAAGTGATGAAAAGACAAGATGAAAACTGATCAGGGAGGCTGCCAAGAGACCTACAGCAACACTAAAGGAGCTGCAGGAATTTCTGGCAAGTACTGGTTGTGTGACAATTTCCCGCATTCTCCATATGTCTGGACTATGGGGTAGGGTTGCAAGACTGAAGCCTTTTTTTACACAGAAAAACATCCAGGCCCAGCTAAAATTTGCAAAACAATACATCAAGTCTCCCAAAAGCATGTGGGAAAATGTGTTATGGTCTGATGAGACAAAGGTTGAACTTTTTGGCCACAATTCTAAAAGGTACATTTTGCACAAAAAACAACACTTCACATCACCAAAAGATCACCATCCCCATGGTGAAGCATGGTGCTGGCAGTATCATGCTTTGGGGTTGCTTTTCTTCAGCTGGAACTAGGGCTTTAGTCAAGGTGGAGGGAATTATGAACAGTTGCAAATACTAGTCAGTTTTGTCCAAAGCCTTCAGGTATCTGCTAGAAAGATGAAGATGAAGAGGAATTTCACCTTTCATCACAACAATGACCCCAATCATACATCCAAATCAACAAAAGAATGGCTTCACCAGAAGAAAATTAAAATTTTGGAATGGCCCAGCCAGACCCCAGACCTAAATCCAATAGAAAATTTATGGGTGACCTGAAGAGGGCTGTGCACAAGAGATGTCCTCCAATCTGACAGATTCAGAGTGCTTTTGCAAGGAAGAGTGGGCACGTATTGCCAAGTCAAGATGTGCCATGCTGATAGACTCCTACCCAAGAAGACTGAATGCTGTAATTAAATCAAAAGGTGCTTCAACAAAGTATTAGTTTAAGGGTGTGCACACTTATGCAACCAGCTTATTGTACATGTTGTATTTTTTTTTTATTTTTCCCCAAACAGATTTGTTTGTTTTTCATTTGAATTGTACAGGCTTTAGGTCACATTAAAGGTGGGAAAAGTTTTGAAATGATTTATTATGATCTCATTTTTATATCACAAAACATGGCATTTTAACAGGGGTGTGTGCACTTTTTATATCCACTGTAAGTGTATGTTTGTAAAAAGAAGTATTTTGATAGGTTTCCCACCCAGTGCCCTACTTTATCAGTCCTGCTGATGTCATTCTCCTTATCAGCACCCTTGGCCAGCTGTCAGCCCAGTAAGTTCTGTAGTACGTGCTTTGACTGCGTAACAGTATAATACAATCACTAGATAGACAGAGGTGCTAATCTCAATACTGGCAAGTATGTGTGTGTTTGTGTATGAGAATCATATCCTGTTTGGGTTATACCATTTTGAGTTGTGTACCATCCTGTATACTTCCCATCACCCTACTTTACAAGGCCTGCTAATGTTATTCACCTTAGAAGTACCTTGGGACAAGATTAATCCATATAAGTTACGTGGCACATCTAGTAATTGCATGACTATAGTAGAAATAACTAGATAGGATTTGGGTTCTTATCTCAATTCTAGCAACTGTGTGTGTGTGTTTGAGTTGAGAATCATCTCCTGTGTGGGTTATACCAATTTGATGTGTGTACCATCCCCGCCTGTTTACCACCTCCCAATGGCATTACATTGTATAGTGTGTTAATGGCATTTGCCTCACATGCAGCATGTTAAACTATTGTACATGCCAGTGCAGTCATCTGTACAGATGTCTATGGAATATCTGGATGTTTGTAACCCCTATGTGGTCTGTGTCCCCTAACAGTGGCCATGTATGTGATATTGTTGCCAAATAGGTTACAGTTAGTGCACTGACACACATGCCAGCATAAGATATCATACCTGACTGAAACATCATGCTGATACAATGTCTGTTACCATGTCACTTGTCCAAACTTGTAGGAGCAATAGATGACTCCAGTTGTCTATTGCTGGTGGGTTATCTCACCTTCCATGAAGGCATTCACAACATTGCATGTTATAAGAGGTAGTGGGTTATGTCCCATACATATAATCTATGTGGGGCATGTCGTGTATGTAGCACTATAGTACATTAAAGTGAATATGTAAGTTTATGAATCTGTCCTTTGCCAGCTGTGTTTATGTTACTGTATGCACATTCCCTGTGTCAGTCTTTACTGTGTGTATGCAAAGGATATACCATTTTATCTCCCTGTTCTACCCTGTGAACTCAAGAATACATACCACAAACCTGTCATACACAGTACCATGCATGCCCTCACCAACTGCATCAAGGTTGCGTGTATGGGAAAAAAAATGGCAGGGGCAACGGGTGCTGACATGTGAATCTCTTGCGGTCAATATAATGGCTAAGCTGGTGTGGACCTACTGACAGTACTCCAATAACCTGTTCCACATGTATGAGCATACAACACAATACTGAGGTGACATGTCTGAAGGCTACCTGTCTGTGACAAGGGGTATGTACGCCAGGTCACACTATCTGACAACAGTGTCCATCACACACTGTTGCATGCATACACACCTGGTAAACATACATATAAAGCTGTACCTTGGCTATGACATGGTCAGTGCATTTCCACTCTGCCATACTCCATGTTGGTAATGTCTGCAGGGCCACAACCAGCAGACACACAGACACCTGGAACACAAACAGAATACAGCATGTCAGACTACATTCAATCAGTGGTACTAGCAGCAATAATGCATCATGGCTAATAAGATACATACACCTCTATATGTACACATAACAAATGCAAGCAGACAGCACCTTAAACAGTATTACATAGCTACACTGTACTATAGTCACCCTGTGCATCAGACCCATATTAGTCTGTCCCTGCATCGATGGTATGGATGACAGGGATGTGGCACAGGTATCATCATATGCACAGGTTGTGATGTGGGTTTGCCAGAGGCCAAGGCTGGGCCATACGGTTGATATCCTTGTGTGTGTTTTTGGAGGGGTATCCTATAGATGGGCTGTGCAGAGATGCTGTGTGTGTGTGGAGGTGACTTGCCTGTGATACAGATATGTGTGCGCATGTATGCACACAGTCATGCTATGTGGCAACCCTACACAGAGGTATTTTGGACAGCTGTGGACCGTACATGGCAGGGTGTCCAGTTAACCATCTCTGGCCATGGGCACATGACCAGGGGTCTCATTGGCACCACCAGGCTCAAGGCCAGATGCAGTACTACTTCCTGATGGTGATTGCTGTCTGCTGGATCCATTGCTTTGATGGGACCAGCCAGGATCACGTGCCCATGACCTGCTCCATTGTGATGTGGACAGCAACCCCTCTTAGGTACTGCTGGTGTCACTGCACCTAGGGGAGTGTGAAGGTACAGGGCCCTGTAGACTCTCAGCTGATGTTGGTGCTGACCTACGTCCACATGGCCGATGCACATCTCCCACCACACTCTCTAGCACAGACATGCCATGGTCAAGGATTGCCAAGGTCTCACCCCACTGTCTATTCATGATCTCAGTATTTTGACGTGTAGCCTCAACAAGGTCACGTATGTTACAACATAAACCAGGAAGAGTTGCATCCACCACCCTGAGTATTTGTCTGGTGTTGCATTCACTACATGCCTGTACATCCATGACAGCCTGAAACGTGCATCAGTCAACACCAGTTGTGGCACTTGTGAGAGTGGCTTGATGAGCAGCAGTCCTCCTGTGAACTCCCCTTTCCATCTGTCTGTTTGGGACTTCGCCTACTGTCTGGCTAGGGACAGAGTTTACACTCACACCTGCCATAGTCACCACACTAGCCTGTTCCATGCCACCTCCTGCCAACTGTCCATCATTTGTGGCTGCTGGGGACTGGGCATGTGTGGGCATTGTGACTTTGTGGGGACATTGTGGATAAGTGTGGGATGCCAACTGATGGCACAGATTCAGCCCCTAACAACACCAGCTGTGCCTGAATATGACCATCATCATTGCCAGAGCCTGTAGAGACACTGACATCAGATACTGAGCGGGAGGAACTGCGATCACCATGACCACCTGTGGTGGAAAGACAACATATGTAAATTAATACCAGCACTATACTATTTGCTGTTACACACACACACACACACACACACACACACACACACACACACACACACACACACACACACAAACATACAGGTGATGTGGTACATTACACAGACCTCACAATAGCCAAATGGTGACATCCACCACACAGTTAGACCACCACATATACACCCTGTACAGGCCCTCAACATCATGCAGTGCAGCCCTTTCCACTTCCTATTACAACTTATATACACCTCTGTGATATGTGAGCAGTGTTAGTAGGTGATGGGACTTCAAGTAGCACACACACTGCATCAATGTACACATAATTGCTGTCCATCTGTATAGCATAGTGGCAACTCCTACAGAACATACCTCTCAAATGTGCAGAGTTTCTCTGAATGTCTACATGTGTGGCTCATATTTCTTTTCTGTTTTTGTCATAAATCCTGTATTTGTCTGACACATTACTGGGATGATATGAGGACTGGTGTCACTATTTAATGACATATTTTGAGTCTCACACTTCAAAACCTGCAGTACAGGTATGTTACAACAGAACCAGTTACACTAACAACCTTCTAAGCTTACAGTGGACATTATAAGTGTAGACAACCCTGTTAACATGCCAGGTTTGTCTGATATATAACATGAGACCACAGGAATCATGTGATGACATTTCCCAACTTTAATGTGACATATAACCTGTGCAATCCAATTGAAGAACAAACACATCGGTTAGGGGTAACATGTCAGAGTTGAAATACGTACAATAGGCTGGTTGCATGACTATGCACACCCTTAAACTAATACTTTGTTAAAGCACCTTTTGATTTCTTAACAGCAGTCAGTCCTCTTGGGAAGGTGTGTATCAGCATGGCACATCTCAACTTAGCAATATTTGTACACTGTCCCTTGCAGAAGCACTCCAACTCTGTCAGATTGCGACGCCACCAATTCTGTACAGGCCTCTTCAGGGCACTCCACAGATTCTCTATTGGAGGTATATGTGGACTGTGGCTAGGCCCTTCTAAAATATTGATTGTCTTCTAGTGAAGACATTCTGTTATGGATTTTGATGTATGGCACGGGTCAGTGTTGAGTGAAGAGGTGTAAGTCCTCTCCATCCACAGCTTTCTAGCAGACACATGATGATTTCTGGCCAGAAGGGACTGTTATTTTGACCTCTTCCTAATCGCCTCCACCTTGGTTACAGGCCCACTTTCAGCTTATTAACAGCAACCCCAAAGCAGGTCACTGCCATCACCATGCTTCACCATGGGTATGCTGTTCTTTTGGTGATGCACAGTGTTGTTCTTGTGCCAAACAAACCTTTTTGGTATTGTGGCCAAAAAGTGCAACCTTTGTCTCATTACACCATAACACATTTCCCCACATGCTATTGGGGGACTTGATGTATTTTTCTTGAGAAATCCGTCAGACCTGAATGTTGTTCTGTGTGTGAGAAGGCTTCCATCTTCCAAACCTACCCCATAGGTCAGATGTGGAGAATATGGGAGATTGTTGTCACAAGTAGTACACAACCAATACTTGCCAGTGATTCCTGCAACTCCAGTAGTGTTGCTGCAGGTCTCCTAGCAGCCTCAGTGATCAGTTTAGGTCTTGTCTTTTCCACACATTTGGAAGGATGTCCAGTTCTTTCCAATGTCACTGTTACGCCATATTTCCACCACCATGTGATGACTGTCTTCACTGTGTTCCATAGTATATGCAGTGCTGTGGAAATGTGTGTGCACCCTTCTCTGGGCTGAAACATTTCACAAATGAGATCCCTTTGCTGCTTCATAAGCTGTATACAAATTCTGGCTGTTGCTGTAGCAGGCAACTAAGTAAATTTAGGATGATCCTGTTAGGACAGCTGACCATTATTTGCTGTTAATCAAAGAGTCTCTGTAATTGATGGCAGGTGTGTACCCAAGAAGATGTAATGCTGTAATAATATTGAAAGCTGCTTCAACACAGTATTAGCTTCAACCTGTGCACACATATGCATCTAGCTCCTTGTAAGTTTTGTATGTTTCATAATTGTTCCCCTACCAGATGTGTTTGTTTTACAATTGGATTGTACAGGTTATAGGTCACATGAAAGGTTGTAAGGGTTTGGAAATGTGTTATTGTGCTCTCATTTTTGTATTTCACAAATACCTGGTATTCTAACAGGTGTGTGTACACTATTTATATGCACTGTATAACACTAATTTGTAAAATATGTCTCTAGCTTTAGGCCTTCGTCCTCCCATCTTGTCAGTCTTTGTCCACATTTTCTGCAATGACAGGTTGTGAGGTATGCTAAAGATATGTGACATCTCCTGCAAATAGGCCCCTGTGATGACCACTGTGATGCAATGCAGTTAACCCCACCACACGTGAACATACAGATATTGCAAAGTAGCTGAGAGTAACAGTTGTGTGCATGGTCACATGTATGGCCTTAACATTCCCGGGGTATTAGTGAGCCACAACAGGAAAATCACATACTCACTGGCTTCAGGCTGCTGTCCCACATGCAGACCAGGGGTACCTATGTAGTTGTGGGGGAGAGGTATTGTCAGCAGACCCACATTTGGCATTGGTACAAAATCAATGCTACATGTCTGCACAGGTACAGAACAAGCTATGATAGTACACAATTTGCTGTCCCTCATCATAGATATGCACTTGTGTGCATTACTAATCCCCACCCAAAAATGCAGTTTGAACTGACATATGCATATAGATACTCTATTGAAGACAGTATGACTGTTACATGCTTAAATTGATGTGCACTGTGGCCTTACCTGGATGCTCCTTGCCTGTTCCCTGGGTGCCACCCACCTCCAGCACTGGAGTTTCATGTGTGGGGGCTGCCCCAAAGTTGGCAAGGAGCTCTTCCACTGGTCTAAGTGGGACCTGCATAGCAGGTCCCCCGCCTGTGGTGGAACGGTCCCTGGCCATGGCACAAGCCCTTTGCCGGGCATGACGTAGCAGGTCAGTTGCCCGATGCCTGACCTGATCATATGTGCAGCCATGGTGGCCCAAGGTGTGCTGTAGTATTGTTTCTGTAATGGCTGCATTTTCCTTAGCAGTGTACGCCAGCTGTCGCTGTATGGCACCTGTAAGACATAAACAAAGAAACACATCACAGGACCTCAGACATTGCCCAGAGTTATGTACAGAGCCAGCACATCTATATTGCCTATCATTAGCCACCACTTACAACCATATCAAACCCTGTCATCTATCAGCATAGTATGAACCTGCTTTGCACTCCTGGTCCTGATGTGTCCTGTTCCCCCAATGAGGGCCAGTATATTGCATAAACCGCCATTCATCATTCATGTTTGTGTAGAAGGATGACAGTGGCCATCTAACTTGCAGATGGGATGTAAATGGTGCCCAAGCTTTGCCTGCATACAGTGCTGGAAGCATATACCTGAGTTCATGTAGGATGCAGGCAGGAATGTCCTCGGGTGCCATGGAGACTTGCTTTTGTTGACTTAGATTAGGCCAACAGACCATGATGCTTTGCCAGAGACGGCCTGCACCTGTCGCCGCTGAGATTCCAGATACTGGCTAAGGGTCTTGCCGCCCCTATAGTGCCTTTTTTAGGCAAGGTTCAAATGACAAATTCACCACAATAACAGGAACAGGCAAGCAAAAACTGAGGGTAATGCTACTGAATGCTAGAAGTCTAAATCTCAAAATGCACTCACTCGAGGCACTCCTTAAAATGGAGAACATTGCTATCTGTGCAGTGACTGAGACCTGGTTCAAGGCTCTAGAGAGCACCTTTGCATTACCAGGAAATAACTCATACCACACTTTTCGGCCATCTAACCAAGACCAGAACACCAAAGGTGGAGGTGTGTCCATATTCATTAAGGATATCCACACCTCCAGGCTAGTTGCGCAGCATAATGCATCCAAGGTTATCCAAGTGCAACTAACTCTGGAAAAAACTGCAATCCAAATTGTAGCTTGCTACAGATCCCCCACCATGCCCCAGGATTCCCACTCCTCTTTTCTTGATATACTGGAAAATATTAGGGTTCAATCAAACACCCTAATAATGGGCGACTTCAACTACCCCACCATTAACTGGGAAAACTACCTATGTACCAACTCCTTCACTCAATGCTTTCTGGAATTCATAAATTCCAGTGCCCTAGATCAACTTATCCCACCTGTACCAGGGGCAACAACATCCTGGACCTAGTCTTTACCAACATGAGTGACCGGTGTTCCACACCTGAAGTCAATTCCTCGTTGGTCAGCTCTGACCATAAGCTAATCACCCTAGATATCCGCATCCTGCCTCACCCACCATTAAGAAAGCCACGGTAAAAAATTTCTCCAAAGCCATCTTCATGCTTTTAAGACAGAAGTGGCGAACTTCATGACACCCATGCAGATGGACAATACAGTTACGACTGCTGAATCCTACATAAATGCACTCTGTAAGCACATACACGAGTGCATGGATCGTGCTATCCCAAACAGAACCAAGACACCATCCTCCAAAAAGAAAGATGCCAATCTGGTGTCCCCTGCCATAAACAAACTCTATAACAGAAGGAAGAAACTGTTGCAAAAGAGAGTAAAATCCCATGAGTGGCAGAGCTCCCTGGTCAGCCTCAGTAAGAAGCTGACATCCCTTATAAGATCCTCCAAAACTAGCTACAAAAACAAAATCACCACTGATTCTAAGGGCAATGACAAAGCATTCTATAGCTATGTCAAGAATCTCAATGGCAACACCCAGATCCTCTCTGAGTTGCAGCACAACAGCATGAAAATTACAGAACCAACTGATATTGCCAACATCCTGGCAGATAGGTTCAGTGCTATCTTTACCCCCCTCTCACCCCCTAAAGGGCCCATATCTATACAGGAAGACTGCAGAGTCCCTGTAATCACATCTATGCAGGTAAAAGCTGCACTCTCTAAAACCAAAAACACAGGATACATGGAACTGGACATCCCAGGCTGCATTCTACATGAAATTCAGAATGAACTGGCTCCCCACCTAAGCACCATGTTTAATCATAGTCTCACGTCAGGCTTTGTGCCCACTGAATGGTGCACAGCAACAGTTATCCCACTCCACAAAGGGGGAGCCTCCACTAATCCTGGGAACTATTGCCCTATTAGCCTGACAAGCCTGGTCTGCAAGGCCATGGAACATATCATCATGGAACTCATAAACTAAAACATTGGTAACCTCCAAACTTTGGACCCCACCCAATTCGGGTTTGTAAAAGGCAGATCATGCCTTCTAAACCTGATAGACTTCTTTGAGGTAGTCATCAAAGCCGTAGACAAGGGTAAGTTGGTTCTCGCAGCTTATCTTGACCTCGCCAAGGCTTTCGACACCATCCCCCATTCTGGAATTATAGCTAAATTCACTAAAATAAGTATAAATCCCTATGTCACACGATGGGTTGCCAGCTGGCTCACTGACAGAACCCATACTGTAAAAGTTGCAGACTCTAAATCTGACTTCAAATCAGTGACATGTGGAGTACCACAGGGTTCAGTCCTGGGACCTCTCCTGTTTGGTATCTACTTCTCTGAAGTACAGGCTAACACAGAAGGCCTCTGGCTAATGAAGTTTGCAGATGACTGTAAACTAAGAGCCATAGTTGAGTCCAGAAATCCTACATAAGGGCCTCACTGAGACAGATGCCTGGTGTCAGAGGCATGGCCTCAAGCTCAATGCCAAAAAGTGCATTGTCATCCCTTTGGTAAAAACTCTGTACTCATGAACTACCACATATACGGCAGTCTATGTAATGCCAAATGTGTGATAAGAGACCTTGGGACCCAGGTGGACAGTAGCCTCTCCTTTGATAATCACATTGCCACAGTAGTCAGGAAATCCTTCTATGTGGCACACCTCATCACAAAAGGGTTCTCATCCAGGAAAAAATAGGTCATTGTTTCCCTCTGCTCGGCACTCATTAGACCCATTATAGAGTACAATGCCCCTTTTGGAAAGTACCTCACAAGACATCTGCAGCAGCTGGAAAGGCCATAGAAGTACCTCACAAAGAGGATTACTGGCATCAAACTGATGCCCTTCACTGACCATCTCAAAAAACTCCAGCTTTACTCTGTAGCATATTGGCTATTCTGAGGAGATCTCTGTCTAAAAAAGCTATGTTAAACTCAGGGCTGTTGGACATGCTACACCTAAAGTAATCCCAATCCCTCTGAGCTACACACTCTAGGGATCTAAACCTTGTCACCACAATAAACAGGATATGATGGAGGAATAAATTCCTGTCCCAGAGACTTCCTATACTCTGGAACAAGCTACACATCTATGTCAAGCAAAGTTCCACATTAGCACTCTTCATGAAAAATCTTGATGAGTGGATGGGAAATAGGACATACACCCCAGGGATCACTTCTGTGGCTCTGCTCAACAGGGGCACAGGAAATTAACTTTCTTGGGTGGTGTAAGCCAGGGAACCTTGTTGGCTAGGCTTACTTAGCCCCTTGGGCTGATAGCCTAGTACCTACCTATGACTCTATGAGCCAGTATGCACCTGCTCCCTGATGATGAGGGGAGGGATGTGGGTGCTGTGCATATCCACCTACATTGATGGTGAACCAGGGGGTGA
Source organism: Protopterus annectens (assembly GCF_019279795.1). Taxonomy (NCBI): domain Eukaryota; kingdom Metazoa; phylum Chordata; order Ceratodontiformes; family Protopteridae; genus Protopterus; species Protopterus annectens. Next base: position 503,689,010 of record NC_056740.1, on the reverse strand, counting down.
TATTTGCCCTAAACCTGTCTGCAGCAGTTTGCCTATAGCTATGGTGTGTGTGCATGTGGTGTTATTGACCACCATTGCAGGGTGAGTTGTGTTGTCACCTCTGAGTTTGCAGACATATGTGAAGACAGCCTTGTGATTGTCCTTGGTGGATGTGTCCAATTTGTACTCATAGTTAGCCTTACAGTAATCCATCTGGGACCTTATATGCTCATTCAGACAAAGGTTGACTCAATGCCAAGTTGGTGCCTGCTCCTACTCTGACCTGTACAGCTGACATAGTGAGCAATTATGTAGTTTGTGTATTCCTGCAGTCCAGCAAAGGGGATTACTCTACTTTGGTGGAGACAGGTTTTACAGGTAAGGTATTGCTGAGTCCATACAGTTATGTCAGTGGTCATATGGCTGTTTGTAGTAGGCATGGACACAAGGTCATAACACAGTTGGACACCTCTGAAATTTCAACCTGATAATCATGCTTATTCTAGTACCCATGTCTGTGTCAGAGCAATGCAACAGTCAGTAGCTGTAGAAATCTAACTCTGTTGGATGCACAGAAACTGAGATTACACACGTGTACAACATGTATAGCTTGTTTACCTGACAGTTTGCATCCCATGTCTGTTGCTATGAGGCAGCCAGGTACACCAACTCATACATTGATGTGCACAGGTAATACCAGATATACATTTCTGTTCTATGTCAGTATGGCACACTGTATTTGCACTCTTGCTGCTCAGTCATTCCTATCAATCTGTTGATATCTGGAGGATGCCACGCATACATGGGGGGGGGGGTGATGGGCCAAAATTAGTGACACTTTCTTAATATTTCTGTAACACACTTAAGTCATTTGATAGCACAGTAGCCTTTGCATTCACAGACATACCCTGGAGGATGTCCGACGCTCATATGGCAGGAAGAGAGGAGAAAGGCTAGGAGTGGGTTAGTGAGGGTAGGAACATTTAATGTTGGCAGTATGACTGGTATGGGGACAGAGCTAGCTGAAATGAGGGACAGAAGGAAGGTTTATATATTTTGTGTGCAAGAGATCAGATGGAAGGGGCGTAAGGCTAGGTGTATCGGAGTCAAGTCCAAACAGATCTATCACGGTGTGGATGGGAGGAGAAATGGTGTAGGGGTTATCCTGAGGGAACAGTATGGCAAGGCTATTTTTGGAGGTGAAAAGAAGAATAGAGTGATGTTAATGAAGCTGGACATTGATGGTGTAATGATGACTATTGTTAGTGCATATGCTCTGCTAGTTGCATGTGTGATGGATGAGACAAAAAATCTTGGAGTGAGTTGGATGACATGGCGATGACTGTACCCAAGGGTGAGAGAGTGGTGATTGGAGCAGCTTTCAATGGACATGTTGGTGAAAGGAGCAGATGAGATGCAGAAATAATGGGTGGGTATGGTGTTAAGGAAAGGAATGCAGATGGTGAGATGGTGGTGGAGTTTGCAAAAAGGATGGATATGGCTGTGGTGAATACATGTTTAACAAGACAGAGGAGCATAGGGTGACATACAAGAGTGGAGGAAGATGCACACAGATGGATTATCTCCTATGCAGGAGGATCTGTTTGAAGGAGATTGGAAACTGTAGATTGGTGACAGGGGAAAGTGTAGTTAGGCAGCATGGATTATTGGTCTGTGGGATGACGTTGTTGATGAAGAAGTGGAGGAGGAGTGTGAGGGGAGCACCCAGGATCAAATGGTGGAAACTGAAAAAGGGTGATTGTGAATTTGAGTTCAGGGAAGAGTTAAGACAGGCAGTGGGTGGCAGTGAAGAGTTACTGAATATCTGGGTAACTAAAGCACAGCTAGTAAGGGAGACGACTAGATATGTGCTTGGTGTGACAGCTGGACAGAAGAAGGAGGACAAGGGGACCTGGTGGTGGAATGAGGACGTACGGGTCAGTATACAGAGAAAGAGGTTAGTGAAGAAGAAGTGGGATTGTCAGAGAGATGAAGAAAGTAAATAGGAGTATAAGGAGATGAGGTGCATGGCAAAGAGAAAGGTGGCAAAGGCTAAGGATGAGGCATATGAAGGGTTGTATGAAAGGTTGGACACTAGGGATGGAGAATAAGATCTGTATCAATTGGCTAGACAGAGGGACCGAGCTAGAAAGGATGTGCAGCAGATAAGGGTGATAAAGGATAATGAGGGGAAAGGTACTCACAAGTGAGGAGATTGTGCTGAGCAGATGGAAAGAGTACTTTGAGGGGCTGTTGATTGAAGAGAATTGGAGAGAGAGTAGATTGGATGATGTGGGTATGGTGAATCAGGAAGTGCAACAGATTAGCAAGGAGGAAGTGAGGATAATTATGAAGAGGATTAAGAATGGGAAGGCTGTTGGTCCAGATAACATACATGTGGAAGCATGGAGTTGTTAAGGAGAAATGGCAGTGGTCTTTTTAACCAAATTGTTTAACGTAATCTTGGAAAGTGAGAGGATGCGTGAGGGGTGGAGAAAAAGTGTTTGATTACTGATTATAAGAATAAGGGTGATGTGCAGAGCTGTAGTAACTACAGAGGGATAACATTGATCAGTCACAACATGAAGTTATGGGAAAGAGTAGTGGATGCTAGGTTAAGAAGGGAGGTGAGTATTCGTGATCAGCAGTATGGTTTCATGCCAGGAAAGAGCAGTACAGATGTGATGTTTGCTCTGAGAGTGTTGATGAAGAGTTACAGAGAAGGTCAGAAAGAGTTGTGTTGTGTCTTTGTGGACTTAGAGAAAGCATATGACGGGGTGCCCAGAGAGGAGTTGTGGTATTGTATGAGGAAGTCAGGAGTGGTGGAGGAATCTGTAAGAGTGCTACAGGATATGTACAAGGGTAGTGTGACAGTGGTGAATTCTGCAGTGGGAGTGACAGGTGCATTTATGGTGGAGATGGGATTTCATCAGGGTTCAGCTCTGAGCCCTTTTTTATTTGCAGTGGTGATGACAGGTTGACAGACAAGATCAGACAGAAGTCCCCATTGACTGTGATATTTGCAGATGAGGAGACCCTGGATAGGTGGAGATATGCTCTAGAGAGGGGAGAATGAGGATCAGCAGGACTATGACAGAATATATGTGTGTGAATGGGAGGTAGGATAAAGTAATGCTGAGGATGTAGGGAGTAGAGTTTGCAAAAGTGGATAAGTTTAAATACTTGGGGTCAACAGTTCAGAGTAATGACGTATGTGTGGGAAAGGTGAAGAAGAGAGTACAGGCAGAATAGGGTGGGTGGAGAAGAGTGTCAGGAGAGATTTGTGACAGATGGGTACCATTAAGAGTGAGAGGGAGTGTCTACAAGATGGTAGTGAGACCAGGTATGTTATATGGCTTAGAGACAGTGACAAAAAAGCAGGAGTCAGAGCTGGGCGTGGCAGAGTTGAAGATGTTAACATCTGCACTGGGTGTGACGAGGGTGGACAGGATTAGGGATATGTATGTTAAAGGGTCTGCCCAGGTTGGACGGTTTGGAGACCAAGTCAGAGAGTAGTGGGATTATGTTGGTTTGGACATGTGCTGAGGAGGGATGCTGAGTATATTGGAAAAAGGATGGTAAGGATGAAGCTGCCAGGTAAGAGGAAAAGAGGAAGGCCTAAGATAAGGAGACACATGATCCGCTGTGGTGACCCCTAATGGGAACAGCCAAAAGAAAGGGAAGGAGATGTTGTAATGTCAGACTTCACAGGTTGCCAATGATTTGCCAGACATAACACAACTCTATGAGTACATGACTACAAATATGAGGCACACATATGGTCAGTGTGCAGAACACTGGACAGTTGAATGGTATGAGCTCAGTATATCACATGCAGTTCAACACACACATCTGCAACAGTATTTCCCTATGCAAATACCCTTTATAGGTCTCTCACATTTCTGTGACAGACATGTATATCATAGTTGTATTCACAATTAACATATGGATATCTACTACATCCCAGTAGCTAGCCTAGCAGTGTCACAGTCAGTATTGTTGAACACACACTCCAGTAGTAGTCATATGTGAGCCATCCTTTTTCATGGGGTGACTCAGGGGCCTGAGCTGTGATCTATGTCACTGCAGACAGACCCAGTTGCTAGGGCCATAGGTTCTAATCAGCAAAATATCAGTTCAGCAAGTCTTGTTGAGACATATTTTTTGAACTCCATATTTCCCATTATTACATACCCCCTACTGCATTCTATTACATGCTTACTTGTTTGACATACCTTTTTTTGCCAACTATGGTTGGTCTCTCTCTCTCTCTCTCTCTCTCTCTTTCTCTCTTTCTCTCTCTCTCTCTCTCTTTCTTTCTCTCTCTCTTCCCCCCCCCCCCAAGATGTAGGGTATAGATCTGTTTTGTATAGGCAGCAGCTTGCCTTTTGTAGGTAATGCTCATGAGCAGCTGATGGCCCCACTTGCTAAATGCATGCAGAATAGCTGTGTTGTTATTCCAATAGCCAATGGTATGACAACACACTCCTATAACTGAGTACTTCATGTGGGCGTTGACCATTTTCCTTGCCTGTGAGGAGAAAATCATGGAGGTATGTGAACAACAGCCTCGCATAGGGTACTTGGAAATATGTCTTACAATGAAAACTGTGGAGACAGCCCAACAAACTGGGGAAGAATGTTCCAGCATAAGGACAGAATGTAGGTATTGCTGTTATACACTTGAATTAATGCTAGTTTAACAGGGTTTGTGTGGACGTGGCTTTTCTGTGTAATTTTACATCTGACAGTGTTATGTGGTTGTCAGAACTCTCAACTGTAGGGCTATCCGCAGAATGGCCAGATTTTGGACTCTCATGTTTGGTGTGTTCCTCAGACATATTTTTTCTTTGGAAAATTAGTAGCATACCGTGGGGATTACAGTCAGTAAATGGCATCATCCATTTGTGTTTCTGACTTCATATCCCTCAAAAAATAATATGTTGCAACAAACCCTGTTACACCAGCAACTGTCTCCGTTTATAACAGCAATATTTCACATATGCCCCTGTTTTGGGGCCTCTGTCCCCCAAGTATGTCAGGCTTTGTCCACATGTCATGCAGTAAGAGGGTGATAGGTAGGGTATATCATTATTTAGTGCCTTTATTCCTGATACCATCCAGTGATGTATCAGACTGCCAGACGTTATGTGTAAGGGGCCTTATATATATGAGGAAAAAGCCTGGGCATTCTGTGGGACTCTGAATAGTTGAGAGGTCTGTGTATTTCTGGCGATTGTTGACAGACTGTCAAGATTGTGTAGCAGTGTAGTTTATCAATGTTATTTGGTGTATGTGGGGGGGGGGGGCGGGTTAGATGTATGTGTTATGGCTCCTTTTCTATCTGCCTGTGCATGCTGCTCCACTTTTGGGTGGTCTGTCGGTTGTATATGTTTGTAGAGGCAGACTGAGACATGTGCCATACCATGGTCAGGTGTCATACTACACTATGAATTGGGCCATTATATGTACGGGTAGTGTGTGAGTGGCAAACAGGTTGAGATGTTTTTGTTCACACAGTTCTTATACTCTTCTGTTTGTTTGGCTTACTGGTATGTTATTGTGACTGTGGTGGAATTGGTTGTGGGTATGCACTTTCGCAATGGTGTCTGTTTTTCAGTGCTGTTACATCCCTGTAATGCCTGATATATTTGCTAATACATGTGTAATTCCCCATAGCAGATTTGGGTTAGTGTTGTGTCAGTCTGACTGTAGTTTGGACGGTGTTTGGTGACATGCTTAGTAGCTGAGTTTAGTTTCCCTAATGTGATGCTATGTCCAGATATTTGTAGGATGTACTGTTGCCTGGTCCCCATAAGTGTTGTGTATTTCTGACACATCTGTGGGATGATGTGAGGATTTCAGTCACTAACTAATGAGAAGTAATTGAATGTTGGCCTTGTGTTAGTTCAGTCAATATATGTTAGGACAGACATGATGGTGTTACTGCAGCAACTGTGTCAACTTATCTACTCCAGTATTTCAGATATGTCCCTATTTTCATAGCTTTCTCCCCTCACTTTGTCAGGCTTGGTCCAGATTTGTTGCACTAAGGGGTTCTGAGCCTACCTCTCAACCAGATTGGCCAGATTGTTGCAGAATGTCCAGGTTTATTGCTCATATTTCTAGTCTGTTCCACAGATTCATTATTTTTATATCCCTGGTAAATCACTATGATGATCTGAGGATTTCTGACAGTAGATGATGACATACATTTCAGTTTCAAAACTCACATCCTTCAGAACTTGTATGCTGAAACAAACCCTGTCACTCTGGCAACATTCTACATTTATAAAAGTAATATTTAAAATATATGTCCATAGTTTTGGCCCCTTGTCCCCCCATTTGGACAGCCTTTGGCCAGATTTTTTGCATGAAGAGGTTGAGAGGTATGGTTCTGAGGTATGACCCCACTCCATATTATGAGCATGTATATATATATATATATATATATATATATATATATATATATATATATATATATATATATACACACATATATTCTCCATATATATATGTGTGTATATATTTTATATGTATATCGCTATTTATATTATGTATATATTTTTCCATATATATATATATATATATATATATATATATATATATATATATATATATATATATATATATATATATGCATCTCCATACATATATACATGTGTATATGTATAAATACAAAACCTGACTGATTCTACTCAATCTTTTCCCTACTGTTGAATGATTCTACTGCATGATAAGTTTGAAAAAGCATCAGTAATGTTTATGGCTCCAGTTGTTTTAGTGGTGTATTGTTCTGACTATTGTGTATGGGGCCCTGGGTTTGAGACTTGGAAGGGCTGATTGCTTTGTCGCTAGGCAAAACAGTGGCTGATGGAAACAGAGTGATTAAAGCGGGTTTGTGTGATGCCAACACACAATTAAACATGCAGATGCTTAATCTGTACTGGCTTACTTACACCTGAGCTAGTTTCTTTAAAAGAAAAAAGGGGTGATAGGAAAGTGGTGAAGAAAGGGGCATGCAGAGGGAAAAACAATATGAAAGATAGCTAGGGATCTGCAGGACAGGTATAGGGAAGGTCCATAGTTGTCCATTTCTTATACAGCAACAGTTGTACATTTGTACAGAATTTGGAGGTGAATTTGGACACTCAAACCCCAGAGAGAGGGGTGAGGACAACAGAAATGTGTTGTCAAGCCAGTTGGAGCAGATTACATATGGCCAGTCCACACGTGTGTGAAATGGACAGCTGTGTATGGGGCAACATTTTTTTTGGGACAGATGCCCTTTTCATTTTTTTTTTAAGGTGAGAGTCTGATGTTGGGGAAGGATTGTAGGTATGTCTGGAGAGGTAGGTTGGGAATGGAGACAGTCAAGACAGACAAGACAGCAGACAGGGGCAGTATATGACACATGAGGGGGGTAAACACATTTGACGGGGAGGGTGGTTGGGAATCCGAAGCCCATGGGCCCCCATATGGCTACAGTGGGACTGAGATCCCAACCCATGGGCAGTCACCACTGCACCTTCACGGGCCCTGTGCGTGGTAAGCAAATTACTTTAAAATGTTACTTCAAACTGGCCCATAATTGAGTATAACTCCCCATTCAGTATGTGCCATGCTAAGCACCTACAGCATGAGAGACCTCAGAGGTTTCTAACAAAGAAGATCAAGTGCCTCCAGCAAGTGTCTTACATAGACTGACTAAAATCCCTGTCACTGTACTCTGTATCATATATACTTCTTAGGGGAGACTTAAATAGGACATCCTGGAGGGACAGATTTATTTCCAGGCAACTGCCATATCTTTGGAGCAGGCTATCAATTCACATAAAACAGAACACCTCTGTGACACTGTTCAAGAGGAGCCTCTATAAGTGGATGGGGCACCATCAATTATTGCCAGGGATAGCGCCCACAACCCTCCTGGACAAGGGCAGTCATCACTAAATGCAATCTTGGGTATTAACTAGTACTTCTATGGTATTATATTGGGTTGAAATGGCTAGGCTTAAAATGACCTCCGGGTTGCTAGCTTAGTAATGTCCTATGATGTTATGATCCTATGAATGCCTCATTCTCATGAAAACTGAACAGCTGTCTTTACTTATGATAGATATGCTCAGTTCTTGGTTGAAAAGAGTCTGCTGGGGTTAGGTTTAATTGTTCATTTAGACAATAAATAATATATACATAAGAAATAACAATAAACCCTTTAAAAGTAATTGCATTTCCTTGAATGACTGTAAATTTGAAGATATGTGAGTAAATAGGCTGGACAGCATATAAGATTTAAAAGGACAGGAGCATATAATCTGAGCAGTTTCTTCAGATATTTTCTCACATAGATTCATAGGTAAGTAGTAGGCTAGCTGCCTCTCCAGGCAATTTTTAAACCTATCTAGTTTCCTTTTTTGCACTCAAAATAACCTATACCATTTGGTTGTCAATTGACCTTAACCATTCCATGGTCAGTAATTATATATTACCTCTAATGAGAATAACTGGGATCATACCACAGATGATTTGATAAGACCCATGCACTGGATAAATTATTCTGGAGCTGCCTCTGTCCATAAGTAGTACATGGCGCAGTCCTGGTGTAAATTGTCTGTTTCCTTATCCATAGATCTAAGTTACAATTGAAAATGGGCGTTTGTATTACACTGTTGAAAGACCAAACTGTGGACAGCATAATAATCGACACTAAAATGTCAAAACCCCCGAACATCGAACACACACACACAAAAAAAACCCACCCAAACAGAACACAAATTGCTCTATGCAGGGGGGCAAGCCCCCCTGCACCCCCACACCCCCGCTACTTAAATATACCAACTCCGAGATCACACTACATTGCAGTAAATGGAAATCTCCCACTTACGGAAATTTCCGTTTACACGCGCGATTACTTTCGCTTTCGACATTTTGGTGTCGACAATATCATCTTCAATATTGTCGGCCTCCGACAGGGTGAAGTAGACCCAAAAATGGACAGGTATGAACTTTGTTTATGTCAATAGGGAGTCTGTTCCACAGCAGCAATATCCACTGTGAAATATAACTGTGCCTCTAAATCATTCTATTGATGTTACAGAAAGGTTTAGATACCTAGAGCAAATATTTCTGATGCCATTTGACTTGCTGATGTGCAGTAATTCCTATATGCCAGACACAGATCACCTCTTAGCAGTCTGTAGGATACAGGGTATAGTGACAGGACTTTGAGATGGTCCATATAGGACATGTTGTTTAGGCCTTATATCCTTTTAGAAGGTATCTCTGTTGGTGTTTCAGTTGTTGCAAGTGTCTGGACAGATACATGCCAAAGGGGACATTATATTCAATGACTGCCCTAATGAGGTCTGAGTAAAGGGGGACAATGGCATCCATAGATCTAGACAATAATCCCTTTGTTTACAAGTAATAAAGAAGAACTTTCTTACAATAGACACATGATGGTCAAGTTAGGTCACTGTCCACATAATTTCCCAAACCCTGAACAACTGGGTCAACTCTTAGGGGTGCATTGCATGAAGTAAATGACTTTCCAAATAATGCTTGTTTTTGGAATTTTGTTCCATTGCATGATTTTGGCACCAGTTATTTATTTGAGACAAAGCTTCCTGCAAGATGGCTAAGTCACTCACATGTAACGTTTTTATGTTTCTCACAAAATATACATTTGATGAAGCAGAATCTCAAAAGAGTGGGTAGAGTCATCAGTTCTGTTTTATGAGGGAAATTGTTGACCCATTATTGAAGTCTTATTTTCTGACAACTGATTTCAGCTGACAGAGGATAGTGTAACAAAATCTGTACCAGAAAATTGAGTTCTTCTATCCTCATGGCAATGATTTCCTTTAAAGTACTATATAGTCCTAAGTCATTAAGCAGTGATGTTTTGGAATGTATAATCCAGAAGATCAGCTTCAACTGCCATGTTCTTGTGCCTGATTTTTTTTAGATCTCTGCAGCTGATCATCAGCTCTCACCAGCTTGTCTCCTCATCCACTACATCTATCAAATCTGCCTTAGCCACCCCCAAGCTCTACTCGGTCCAGATTCTGAGTCAACAAGAAGGTCGATGATGTTTGTCCACTGTCATACTACTGCCACAGAGTATGCCCAAACCCATCACCATGCCGGCAGCCTTGCAAGCTCTCTTATGTCCGCCTAAGGAAGAAGCATGAATGCTTCAACACATGTGCAACTCCTACCTAAGTGGCTCACTACTCGTAAAGTGGAGCAACTATGGAAGAAGCATGAATGCTTCAACACATGTGCAACTCCTACCTAAGTGGCTCACTACTCTTAGAGTGGAGCAGCTATGGAAGAAGCATGAATGCTTCTGCACATGTGCAACTTCCTACCTAAGTGGCTCACTGCTCATAGAGTGGAGAAGCTATGGAAGAAGCATGAATGCTTCTGCACATGTGCAACTTCCTACCTAAGTGGCTCACTGCTCATAGAGTGGAGAAGCTATGGAAGAAGCATGAATGCTTCTGCACATGTGCAACTTCCTACCTAACTGGCTCACTCCTCGTAGAGTGGAGCATTTATGGAAGAAGCATGAATGCTTCTGCACATGTGCAACTTCCTACCGAAGTGGCTCACTTTTCCTACAGTGGAGTAGGTATGGAAGAAGCACGAATGTTTCGGTACATGTGCAAATTCCTACCTTAAGTGGCTCACTACTCATAGAGTGGAGAACACCAGGATCTTCATGCTGCTATTCCAGTGAGCAAGACTGCCTCCCTTCCCTAGGATGGGCAAGCCAGCATCTGCTGCATCTGCTGCTCAGCCTCAGCCTCTTCCACCCAGTCTGGTCAGCGCTTGTGCTGGTAATCAAATGTAGGTCATCTGGAGTGCACTCAGGGTGTTATCCCTCTTTGTCACATGCTGGGGTCCTTGTGCTTGAATTTTGAGACAAATGGAATAATGCTGCCTAAATTCCGGTCAGCTAAAATGCATTGACATTTTTCATATAAAAATATAGTGTGAGATTTCAAAGTAAAATGATGAACATTGTTATTGATTTTGTGTAATGTAGTGAGTAACAGCAGTATGAAACAGGACTCATCATTTAGCCTATTTTGGGGGAAGCCTTGTTATACTTCCATATTCCTCCATGCTATCCATAACCCTACTCCTGCCCTTAACCCCACCTTATACATTAGGGTACTAAACATGCTATTCCTTGCAGTACCAGTATTCAGATAGAATATGTCTATAGGTTAGTGGTTGAGGCTTTTTTTAACTGATTGGAAAAGGAACCTGTGTTGTGTTTGTGTGTGTGTGTGTGTGTGTGTGTGTGTGTGTGTGTGTGTGTGTGTGTGTGTGTGTGTGTGTGTGTGTGTATATGTATGTGTATATATATATATATATATATATATATATATATATATATATATATATATATATATATATATCTATGTGTGTGTATGTAAATATAGACATATAGAATAAACAAAAAAGGGAAAATGGATATCAGTGTGATGACCCACCACTGGGCCAGTAATCAAGGAGCCTCAATCTTCAGTACTGGCAACAGTGGATGATGTGTATACCAGGAGGATAAGAGGTACACACACAGTATTTCCAGATGCAGCTCTTGGCATCAAGTGCAATTTTCCATAAGAGGACACAGAGACCACATTTAGTCTGGGGCTGGTTTCTCCCTCTTTCTTTAGATCCCCAGTAAGTCTGACATAGCTATAAAGTTGAAATCTCAGCTGAGTGGCCAAGTCAAAACCTCCAGCACCCTCTTTGTCCAACCAGTGCTTTGTGTCCCTGCCCAAGTAGCTGACACACACACACACACACACACACACACACACACACACACACACACACACGCACGCACGCACGCACACACACACACACACACACACACACACACACACACACACACACACACACAAAACTGGAAAAGGCTGACACAGGTTTACTAGCTATGCCCCATTTTGCCCAAACTATAAGATAGTTATCACTGCCACCAGCCAACTCTTTATCAGCTACTTTAAGGCTCTTAACAAAGGGTGTCCAATCTTACCGTGTAATATTAATATTAATACAAATGGTAGTTTGACCAAGAGCAAGCCTATTAGGCATAGCCCACACAGTGTTTGCAAATAAATATGCAAGTACTTTATTTTATTTTTTATTTATTTAACATTTGTTAACCGGGAAAGTTAAAGTACTCTCAGTACTTAAATATCTCTAGCCAGATCAGCCACAATTAAAGGTTCAAATATATTTAATAAATAATAAAAGAACAAGAAAATGCTCAGTATATAATCACAGTGAAATCAGAGTTCAAAATCACAGGAATATTTAAAACAAAATTGCAAGATAGTCTCAAACAAATAAAGAAAAATATCTAAACCAAACTTTGCTATATTCCTGACTATATCTAAGAGAATTATACTATTCCCTTGAAACTTAATTCATCAGAGCAAGGCAGATGCTGTGGGGAATGGTTCCTGTTGTTGTCAGGTCCAAGACAAAATACAGAATGCACTGTCTCTCTGAGAGAGTTCTTAAATTAATATCGCAAATATTACTGCCAGGATAGCTTGCAGAATGACATAATTTCATGTCATCCGACTATCCCAGGTGAAACCCCCACTGCTGAAGATGGCAGTATTTAGCATCTACCTGTGAAAATACATAGATCTCAGATCTTTGGCAGATGCTGGAAGTCATAAAACAATTGGATTCCTTCATACTTTCAAAGGCAGTAATTAGTTCACTCTGAAAACAATACAGAAAGATTTTCAGCACAGACTCTGTGTCTGTAAATGCAATGAAAATTGAGAGATACCATCTTTTATTGCATGGCCATAAAATAATTTAATTTCAGCTATTTTTCTGAAGTTAACCTCCTGTATTGTAGTTTCCATTGTTAGAATATATGCATTCAAACATTTACAAAAATGCATGTGCATTTATTTATTTATTTCAAATTTGTTAATTCTGTTCTATTTCTGTTCAATTCCAGTAGGGCACACTGTGGTTACATTTCACATAGCACTTTGCAAAATCCTTTTTAACACACACTTCTGTACCAGCAGTTTGATATACCCATGGCATACAGTTGTAATACATTTTTGGTAAACATATCTTATATAAATCATGTTGATATTCACAATTGACATATTATTTACAAAATTCCAGATAGCTGTGCTGGCAGTAAATCCATCTGTCACAACCAACATACTAATTACTAAAATAGAAAGGTCTGTTTTAGTAACTCATATACCAATATCAAGAGTAATCATTTCTGTTCAACTCGTTTTTCCTTGAGGAATGTGTACAGTACACTTAAGGCTGGAAAACTACATTTCTTTGACACTGGGTTATGTTGTTCCTTTCTCTGTCTCTCTATACACACAAACACACACACACACATACACAAACACACACGCGCGCACACACGCGTGCGCACACACGCGCACACAAGTGCGCACACACACACACGTGCACACACGCGCACACACACACACACACACACACACGCACATGCGCACACACACACATGCGCACACACGTGCACAAACACACACACACACACACACACAGTTGTTTGTTTGACTGCACAAAGGGCTAAACAGTCATAAGTGATCTGGAGCACTTAAAAGGGTTCCAGCCTTCAAGTTTCTAGGTGTACATTTGACAGATGGTCTCTAGGTCCATAAAAAAAAACATGGAGACAGTCAAGAATGCACAGCAGAGACTCTCTTTCCTGAGGACTCTCAGGAAAAATAATCTACAGGAGAAGCTACTGGAGTGTTTTTACTGATGTCTTACAGAAAGTGTGCTGACATACTGCATTTCCATATGATATGCCAGCAGCTTGGTGGCAGACAGGAAGAGTCTTCAAAGGGTCATTAACTCTGCCCAGAAAAATCATTGGCTGCTCACTGCCCTTTTTGGAGGAACTCACCTGTTGAACTGTTGCCTTCTGGCAGATGGTTCAGGTCCATTCCATCTCGGAGAAAAAGATTTAAGAACAGTTTCTATCCCAGAGCTATATGTGACCTGAACAATGCTAAATACACTGAGTACAGATAATAGCCATTTGCGCTATAAGGTATATTTTTACATTCCTGAACACCTTGCTTTATTCCTTTCATGTCCAGAATACCTAAGTGCAATAACTTATTTGTTTACTGCATTGCATTGTATTGTATTCTATGGAATATTGTATTCTCTTATTTATTCATATTCATTATATGTGAATGCACCTTAGGAGGATTGCTACAAATTTCGTTGTACTTGTTCAGTGACAATAAAGGAATCTTATCTTGTCTTATAATATATCTTATTTTCAGACTGAATGCTTGTTGTGAAAAATAACAACACAGACGTGCGTTTTCATGGAAAAGTTCTAATTTGTAGGGTTTAGTGGTTGTGTTTTAATGGTGGGTGTGTTTTGCATGTTTTTTTAGGTTTTTTTTTGTAGCTTTTGTGATAGGAATCTTTGTCGATCTGTTTTTTAGTGTGCAATGGCCATGATTTACATTTTCAGATTTTTAAGTCTGGATGCATGGGCCTGAAAAAAAAAGTTTTCTCTGCTTTTATTTTGTGTAGGATATTTTTATTTGCTTTCCACTTTTCAGTTTGGATGTTCATTGCTTGTAGTATTCATACTTTACTGAGATGAACACAAATGCCATTTTGTGAAAGTAATTTTTAATGAATCACCAATCGCTGAAACAAATTAATTTAAAATTCATTTATTTCCATCACATTTCATAAACATTTTGTATACAGTAAATATACTTTCTAAAGGTCTTTTTATGTGAGGACAAGCTCTCCTGTACTTCCCATGTGGGGTTGGGGCTTTGCTTCCCCCACTCCCTAAATTAGATACACTAACTCCATGGTGACACAACTGCAGGCAAAAAAAAAACACCACACAGGGAATCACCATGGCACATATGCACAGAATTTGTGAGATAAGGATTCAACATGAGGGTGGGCATTGGTAGAGTGCAAATGGTCTTTTAGACTTGTTTGCCTTTCAGTTGTTGATCCAAAACAACCTTAGCTGTGATTGCCTACAGCCTTCTATGTTTTTTTATGAGTTGTAATTCAAAGAAATACACCTTCTGTACAATGCATTTTCTCCAGAGAAAATGACATTCAAAGAAATGAATGATAAATGTGGTCTAACTATTACTTTAATCACAAGTGCTCAAAAATGATACACAGTTGATCTAATGATAGTATATGATACATTTTATCAGTTATAATTCTGACAATAAGGAAAGCTTATGATTTTTTGATCGTTTGTATGAGTTTTTTAAAGTTTTATCACATTGTTCTGGATGCAGTCAACCCCCTTTCTATCTTTTAGATCATCCATGGAGTTGATATATGTAAGTGTGGGGAAAGAGTGTATGGGTGGCTAGGTCAGATGAAGGGTGTTTACACCAGTTAGGTTTGATCAGCTGTGTTTTGATATTCTGTGTTTTACAGCACAACATATACTCATACACACAAAGACATACATACATACATTGCATTTAGCACAAAACTTGCCCCCTGCTGACATAGCATAGTGTGTATGTGTGGGTTTGTATGTGTGTATGGGTATCTCCTCATAACTATATACACAAACATACAGACGCATCTATATGATATATATATATATATATATATATATATATATATATATATATATATATATATATATATATATATATATATATATATATATATATATGTTTGTGGATCTGGCTAACTCATCAAAGTATACCTTTGCGGAGTGTATTTGAGTCAAATTCAAGCTGTTAGATAAGTTGGATATTGAATTAAATGAATGGGAGTATGGCATTTGTGTGATACCATGGAATACATGAGTTATGGCGCATTTCCCTTTTTCTGGGTATTGTTTGAACACAGATTTAGTATATTTCAGTTCGCTTAGGTATGGGGGTTTGCCACTACAAAAAAGCATTTGTTATATGTGTATACCGGCTTAGTTCGATAATTCTGTTGCTAAACAACTTTCATAGGGTGCAATGGAATTTGAACTAAGTGTAATTTGACTGTTTGACAAAAATACATATATATTGGAGAATGCTTTTGTTAGTAAAATTGTTTAAATTTACTTACAGAGCACTTCTTTTTGTGTTGTTCTCTCTCTCTTTACACATACACACACATGCACACACACACATACACACACATACACACACACACACATATATATATATATATATATATATATACATATATATATATATATATATATATATATATACATATATATATATATATATATACATATATATATATATATGTATATATATATATATATATAAACACACACACACACACACACACACACACACGCACTCCTAGACTTGCATACCTCTCAACTGTACAGATTTTTGCAGAATGTCCAGATTTGTGTCTCATATGTTTGGTCCATTTTTCATAAAATTGTGGTTTAATGGCAAATTAGTGGCAAATCATTAAACACTGAAGTTAGAAAATTATGAAGGACATTTGAGTTTTAGACTTCATAACCTTCAAACAATTCATGCTATTGGAAAACTGGTTATTCTATCAACTTTATAAGTTTGTAAGAGTAATGTTTAAAAATCGTCCCTATTTTTGGGCCTTTGTCCCACTTTTATTTATGACTTTGTCCAGATTTCTTGCTCTAAGAGGTTGACAGGTATGCAGACTTGCCCCCCTCCAAGACCCATGTTAGCACTTGTTTCTGGGTCTACAACCCTAGAGAATCTATATTATACCATGACTCCCCCCAAAACGTGCACGCTGATTGGCCAGCGTGCCCGTTGTAAATAGAGTTATACTAATGGAAAAAGGTCCGGTCGCCCGGACTTTTTTCCATTAGTATAACTCATTTTTTAAAACACTGTCTCGCTATGTTAAATGGGTTTAACATAGCGAGACAGCTTTAAAATAAGCAACGGATATCTCCGTTGCTTATTTTAAAGCTGTCTCGCTATGTTAAACCCATTTAACATATCGAGACAGTGTAAAAAAAAGCAACGGAGAAAGCAAGATCTCCGTTGCTTTTTTTAGTGTCCCGCTATGTTAAATGAGTTTAACATAGCGAGACAGTTTTAAAATAAGCAACGTAGATGTCCGTTGCTTATTTTAAAACTGTCTCGCTATGTTAAACTCATTTAACATAGCGAGACACTAAAAAAAAGCAACGGAGATCTTGCTTTCTCCGTTGCTTTTGCCCACAGCTCTGATGTACTGCACAGGCGCGCAGTACATCAGAACTGTCGCGGATGCCAGACATCTGCAGAAGGGCAGTAAACAGGCATTATACTATGCCATTATTTAAGAAAAGTATTAGTTTCTTTTCTTAAATAATGTCATGGTATAATAGCAATAACCCACTTCTGGGTGTGGGTAATGCTAAATTTACCCACGGTTGGCTTTGTCGCCCTCGGGACCAAACCACGCCAACCGTGGGTAAATTTAGCATTACCCACACCCAGGCGTGGGTTATTGCTATATTAGCACTTACCCCTGGACTGACAGTGTTACAGAGTTTGTCAGTAAATAAATACCTAATAAATAAATATTGTAGGCTTCAGTATTTTTCTTTCTTTTATGTATTAAATTTATTTTCATTGGCATCTAGACTATATAAAATCACAAGAATTAGTATAAATTTCAAAAATAGTGTTCATTTAACAAAATAACATATTTAAAGAAAGAAAAAAATGAAATGAAAAACAAAAACTATATAAAATATATGCATTTGTGCTCAATGATTCTTATTAGCATGATATTTCTATTCATGTTTCTTTTAAGTTATAAAAGATTATGAGGCAAATCTAATAATCGCTTCTTCATATTTCTGAGTCAAATCCAAAACAGAAGGTCAAAACCTAAGATTTAAAAATTTTGATTTAGAATTCACTTTTATCAAATCCATTTCTTTATTTCTTACATATTTCTTCCAAATGAATAATAAACTCTGAGGAATGCAGTTGTGGCCAATGGTAACCATCTTCTTGTTAAAATTTTCATAGTAACAGATAAATAACATCACAAAACAGAATGGTGAGCTTTGTCAACAGTCTCATGAAACATTATACAAAATAAAATCATTAGTAATACAGAAGTTATCAGACCATAAAGCTTGACCAAACATTTGTATATGTTTCCAATAATCATGTAAAGATGAGCTATCAAATATAACATGACAACTATCTGCTTTACAATTTTAACTGCATCTCCAACAGGATCTATTTTCAGAGTCATCCATTTTTGCTAATCTATGTGAGTAAAAAAAACTCTATAGTTGTTTCCAAGAAAAACATTTCCAAAAAGAGAATGTGTGGTTTTAGCAACAGCTACATTAACTTTTTATCTCAAGTATGTGCTCAAGATTTTGTGTTTTATCATTTTCATAGTAAAGCTGCATTCTCTCATTCTCTCTCTCTCACACACACACACACACACACACACACACACACACACACACACACACACACACACACACACACACGCACACACGCATGCACGCACACACACACACACACACACACACACACACACACACACACACACACACACACACACACACAGTGAGCAGGAAACTTGTTTTGTGAAAAATGCAGCACATGTACAATAGGTTTAGGAAATAATGTGGGAACCTGGTTCACATATAGGAGATGATTAGACTAGAAGGTATTAGGGGCCTTCATCATGTATGGGAGTCCATGGACTGGGTAATTACTTGTGGTGGCTCAGACCAAACAGAAGCTTGGTTTGGTTTTGATTACAGTAGCTGAATGACTATGCTGAACAAGCTGACAAGATGGCTGTAGGTTCTTAGTTTTAATATAGTTTACAAATGTGGGATGTTTTGTAGCTTTTTGTATGTGAAGTTTTATGCACTTCCATAGCTCATAACTGCTTGGTGGGAAACAATGAGTAGAAGTAATTTAATATATGTTTATTTATTTTAATGGTGTATTGTATTTTTCTGTACAGCTCTACTTTTTACTTTGAGTGACAATTTTTCATACATTTGAACAGTTGTACATCACAGGATGTGACACTAAACAAAAATGGAAATAGACTTATTATTACGTATTGTATAGACAGTTACGATTTTATAAATATTTTTAGGAAAATTTGGGACTTGATAAACATGGATACACATTTACTAAGAGACCCTATTGCCTTCCCTAAAATAGTTTATAGAAAAGGAAAAAACTTAAAGAATCTAGTGGAAACTCGGTTTCCAAACTCTGCTACATTTAACCATGCAGGTATGAATAAGTGTTTGTCATGCCCTTACTGTAAATATATGGAGCAGGGAACAAAATTTAGTATAAGAGGTTTTGAATACAATACTAAGTACAACTTTGATTGCAACTCCAAGGGAGTGGTATACCTGGCTAAGTGTCATACCTGTCCTGCCTTCTATATCAGAAAAACTGACACAAGGCTTAGGGACAGGGTTTATGAACACACATACGCTATTAGGTCTAACAAATCAGAGAACGCATTGGCCAGGCATATTATGAAAGCACCCTCCCATGGTTTTACTTTTAGGGCTATAGATTGTATTGCCTATGACCCTTGAGGAGGGCCTCTTTCCTTGCTCTTAGAATTAGAATTGAGTTGGCAATTACGCACCTTTGCATGTTACCCTCCAGGCATTAATGAAATGTATTCAATTAAGTGCATACTACAACTTAAAAATTTGGTTAGGAGATGACTATTATGCTGTGTTTAATATGATCTATGCATACTATTGTTTTAGAGTGTATTTGACTTTCAGCTTCTTAAGTCAGGTTTTGCTGTTTTTTATTCACATTAACATGTTTTTAAGGTTTATTTCACTCGAACATAAAAATAATAAAAATATTAATATACATATATACTGTTAATTTTAACTGTATTGATATTTCATAATAGATAATCACTGGTTTTAGATCTTTTTATACTATTTACCTGTTATTTTAAAATATTGTTTTGAAACAATGTGTAGATGAGAGTTGTTTAAGATACATATTTTAGGTAATGAATGAAGGTGGTTGCAACTTTAAGAGCAGCTGATTCCTGCTGATTCAGGAACCAGCTGACTTTTCACTTCCTTTCCACTTCCTATATAGTTCATGTTTTATGTAGTATAATTATCTGAAGAAGTTGGGCTATGTGGCCTGACGAAAAGCGCTTTATGTGATTTTTTGTTTTTGTAATAGTACGTTATTTCATCGTGCTTGCAGGATTTATTTGGTAGTTGGTTACACTGTGGTGCTTCTTCTTTTGGTAGTACGGATCCAATTTGTGTTTGTGTCTTAATTATGCAATGGAGGCTGAGGGAATCAAACCTTGCACCTCTGGAAAAGACTCAGCAGCTGGTCCAAATGATAGCAATGTTTATTATGAGTGAGATAAGAGATGTAATAATTGTTCCATCATAGTTTGAAAGATGTATGTGTGCCAAGACAGAGAAAGACCACGTTAGTCACTCTAACATACAAATATAGAGATACTTGAAACTCACAGAATTACAGATCTATTAGACTTACATCAATTACTAGAAAATGTTTTTAAATGGAAGTGCTAGTATTTCTATATTTATTCATTGCCTAGTGAGTTAGTATTTTTCAACATGGATTCACTAAGATAAGGTCCTGTTTTTGTCTAACCTGATTAACTTTTTGCGAACCTGTTCTAGACACCATCGATAACCTTTTTTTTGAAGATGTTGTTTATCTTGACTTATCAAAAGCATTTGATACCACTCCACATTGAAAAACTTTGGAAAGATTAATGCCACTAGACACTAGTCCATATAGTATGCTATGGATCAGTGAATACACAAGTCATACATCCTCCTGTGTTAGGGCTAGAACATTTTTTGAGGTCCTTAGTTTAAACACAGGGTTCAGTACATGACCCATGTTTCTTTAATATTTTCTATCCAAATTATGCTATGTACTAATCAAATCTGGTTAGCAGTGTGTGTCAATGACTCACTTTTTATACAACTGATTATCACTATTTACAATGTGCTTGGTTTATCTGAGCAAATGGAAATCAACTACAATTAAATAGTAAAAAGGCACTGATTATGCATTATGCTGCTTAGAATTTTAGCTCCCCATATGCACTTAAAGATGTCATTTTGGGTAGTAGTGAACAAGCTAGAGATGTCAGCATAAAACTGCCAAAATAGTTTCAAGGGGATTCCAAAATGGCTTACTCCAAATGTTTCATATGTGTAATTGAAGGGAAAGTGTAATGTTTTAGGGTTACTTTAAGAGGCAATACAGCAAACAGATTCAGATGTGATATGCATGTGAACTGTATCACTGGCTATACATATTTATGGATATGCATCCCTCTATATCAGTGTAACTGGTTTGATCTGCAAAAGTTGTAGACTTTGTCACATACTGTTAAAGCTACATAAATCAACCCAGATCTGTGTTACTGTCAGGATTTCATACCTCTACACCAATATAGCTCACATAGTATTTAAATGTGAGCATTGCACTGATTTTTTTTGTATTCTGATGAAGTCGTGGTTACACTCAACAAAAGCGCGAGTATTGGCTTTTATACAGTAAAGTTTCCTGTGCTTTTTACTGGTGGTCCCTGGGGCCTGGTTTCTAGCCTCTATTAATATAATTCTGGATGGTGGGGTTGATTGCCTGTTAGCTGATTTAGATTTCAGGTGCAGAACGTAAGAACTAGCATCATTAGGGAAGGGAATACCATAAATTACTGTTGTATATTACAGGATAGACCTTCATTTGTTACTTGATCCAAACCGTGAACTGTGAGTTTTGTTCACTGTTGTTTTTGTCCTCACTTTGGATTTCCATTTTGTCAGGTAGCTTTCCTATTTGTGAACCTTTTGTTGTCATTGTACTCATGTGCCTTGAATGGGGTGGGCAAGTAGTTGGTGATGCACTGCAAGTAAATGGATAAGAGATAACTTTCTTACATCTCTGGCTGTCAGGCTTCCTTCTCCAACATGTGGATCACTACCTTTTATAACGTGGAAGAAATAGGCAAAATATGTAAACCTTACTAAATCCTTTCTAACATTAATCAAGAAGCACATAACAAGGTTAAAATTGGCTATGCTATGCCTATAAAGTAGTCTTTTGATGAATTAATATGAATCAGTACTATATGTTATGCATATCAGCATACCTCTCAGTTGTCCTTGATTTTTGCAGAACATTCCTGATTTTGCCTCATATTTTTGTACTGTCCTTCCTAAAACTTTTTATTGCTGGTAAATCACTGATGATTACAGTTAGTCAATAATGTCAGACATTGGAGTTTTTACTTTAATTGTTCAGAAAATGCATGTTGACACAAAATATATTATTCTATTAACTTATATTTAAAATGTCCCTGATTGGGGGCCTTTGCCCGATTTTATTTATGGCTTTGTTCCTGATTCTTGAAAAAGAAGTTGATAGTTGAGGATATTAAACAAACATTCTTAACAATGAATGTTTATCCAGCTCCTTTTAATGAAGAACAACATTGATCATAGACTTTTTGAGACTCAAAATGAGGAATATTCCCCATAATGAGGTATGCTATTACCTGTCCCTGATTTTGCCGAATGTCTCTGATTTAATTCTTTATTCATTGAGGACTGATTAAATAATGACAGCCATTTGAGTTTAAAGCTTCATATCTTTCAGAAAATGCAAACTAATAAAATCCTATTATTCTAAAAAAAGATGTAAGCACATTTTGGGGTCTTTGCCTTCCATATTTTTTGTTGGCTTTATCCCCTAGTGTTGAGTTAAAAGGCTGTGAATTATGATGGCAGAGCCAACAAGGTATAGTGTTTAGTGAAGTTCAACACTTCATGTTCTTTACATATTTTGAAAAATCTGCTTGAATAAAAGTAAACTATACTGCTTAGGGCATATTATTAACCAGTTAAGGGACTTGTATCTCAATGCTCTTTCTTCTTTTTTAGTTTTCACAAATTATTTGTTTTGTCCTTGCTCCTAGTCCCAGTTACTATTTCACATCTCTTAGTAATGACCATTACTTATATATTTCATAGGTTCATAGGAAGGTACTAGGCTATTGGCCCTAGGGCCTATATAAGCCTAGCCAAAAAGATACCCTGGTTTTTCCCACCCAAGAAAATTATTGCCCTGCACCCCTGTCGAGCAGAGCCGTAGAAGTGATCCCCAGAGTGAATCTCCTATTTCCTATCCAATCATCACGATTGTTCTTGAAGAGTGCTAATGAGCTTTGTTTGATATAGATAGGTAGTTTGTTCCAGAGTATGGGAAGTCTCTGGGACAGGAATCTATCCTGTCAGCATGTTCTGTTTATTGTGGTGACCAGGTTTAGGTCCCTAGAGCATGTAGCTCAGAGGGATTTGAATGTCTTTAAGTGGAGCATGTCCAACAGCTCTGGGTTTTACATAGCTTTGTATGTTAGGCAGAGATCGCCTCTGAGCAGGTGTAAAGCTGGAGTTTTTTGAGATGGTCTGCGTAGGGCATCTGTTTGAGGCTGGTAATCCTCTTTGTGAGGTATTTCTACATCCTTTCCAGTTGTTGTAGATGTCTTGTGAGGTACATACCAAAAGGGGCATTGTACTCTATAATGGGTCTAATGAGTGATGCGCAGAGGGGAACAATTACCATTTTTTTCCTGGATGAGAAACCTTTTGTGAAGAGGTGTGCCACATAGAAGGATTTCCTGACTATTGTGGCAATGTGATTATCAAAGGAGAGACTACTGTCCATCTGTGTCCCAAGGTCTCATCACACTTTCTGTGTTAAGTAGACTACCACTTATGTAGTAGTTTATGGGTACAGAGTTTTTACCAAAAGGGATGACAATGCACTTTTTGGCAATTAGCTTGAGGTCATGGCTTTGACACCAGGCATCTGTCTCAGTGAGGCCAATTTGTAGGATGTCCACATCATTATGAGTTTTGATTATGGCTCCTAGTTTGGAGTCATCTGTGGACTTCATTAGCCAAAGACCTTCTGTGTTAGCCTGTACTTCAGAGAAGTAGATATCAAACAGGATAGGACTCAGGACTGAACCCCTGGTACTCCACTTGTTACTGGTCTGAAGTCAGATTTGGAGTCTGCTACTTTCACAGTGTGGGTTCTGTTAATGAGCCAGTTTGTAACCCATCTTGTGACATAGGGATTTATACCTAGTTTAGTGATTTTGTCTATAATTCCAGAGTGGAGGATGGTGTCGAAAGCCTTGGCGAGATCTAGATAGGCTGTGTGAACCACCTTACCCTCATCCACAACTTTTGTGACTGCTTCAAAGAAGTCTATCAGGTTTAGGAGACATGATCTGCCTTTTACAAATCAGAACTGGGTGAAGTCCAGAGTTTGGAGATTACCAGTGTCTTTGTTTATGAGTTCCATGATGATATGTTCCATGGCCTTGCAGACCAGGCTCGTCAGGCTAATGGGGCAGTAGTTCCCGCGGTCCGTAGTGGGTCCCCTTTTGTGGAGTGGGAAAACCGTCGGTGTGCACCATTCAGTAGGCACTAAACCTGAGATGAGGTTATGATTGAACATGGTACTTAGGTGGAGTGCCAGTTCGTTCTGTAGTTCGTATAGAATGCAGCCTGGGATGTTGTCAGGTCCCATGGATGCTGTGTTCTTGGCTTTGAAGAGTGTGTTTTTTACCTGTGCAGCCATGATTACAGGAACGTTGCATTTTTCCGATATAGAGATGGGCCCTTTAGGGAGTAAAATTAGCACTGAACCTATCTGCCAGGATATTGGCAATATCAGTTAATTCAGTATATTTAGTGCCATTGTGCTGTAACTCAGAGCAGATCTGAGTGTTGCCATTGAGATTCTTGACATAGCTATAGAATGCTTTGTGGTTGTCTTTAGAAACAATGGTGATTTTGTTTTCGTAACTAGCTTTGGAGGATTTTATGAGGGATCTCAGCTTCTTACTGAGGCTGACCACGGAGTTCCTCCAATCCTGGGATTTTACTCTTTTTTTCCAGCAGTTTCTTTCTTCTGTTGTAGTGTTTGTTTATGGCAGGGAACCACCAGATTGGCTTCCGTTTTTTGGAGAATAGCATCTTGGTTCTGTTTGGGATAGCACAATCCATGCACTCGTGTAAGTGCTTATAAAATGCATCTGTGTAGGATTCAGCAGCCATGCCTCTATTGTCCATCTGTATGGATGTCGTGAAGTTTGTCACTTCTGTCTTAAGAAGCATGAAGTTGGCTTTGGTGGTTTCTTTAATGGGGGGTGGGGGCGGAATGTGGATGTCTAGGGTGATTAGCTTGTGGTCGGATCTGACCAATGAGGAAATGACCTCTGGTGTGGAACACCGGTCACCCATATTGGTTATGACCAGGTCTAGGATATTGCTGGCCTTGTGGGGGTGTGGATAAATTGATCCAAGGCGTTGGAATTTATGAATTCCAGAAAATGTTGAGCAAAAGTGTTGGTATTTATTTATTTTTATTTTATTTTAATGCTCACAATCAGACGCCTGAAATGTACACAGTAAATAAAGTTTCTCTGATTGCTTTCCAATTCATGGGGCACTGCAATTATGCTTCACACCTGGAGAAAAAGCATGATTTTTTAAACGGTTTCTTAGTATCAAAAAAGAGCACATGACATTAACTGTAGAGAGCAGCCACCTCGTAAGAGCAATTGAAAGTTGTTAAACATGCCATACTTGGCTTGGACTTTTTCTTAAATATAAATGTCTGAATTAAGTATGAAGTGTTAAATATCTTCCTGCCACTCTGCTGTGGTGTCCACTCTTTGTTTGGCAGTGACATGTGTGTCACAATTTTCAAGTTGTAAAAGACTTAAGCTCTCCTACACCTTTTTTTCTCCAACTTTTGTATTACATGGGAGCAGGTAACGCTCCATGCACTACGAAGAATTATCATCAGGCCTATACAATCATAACAAAGTTGTTCTTTGTTCTCAATCTTCAGGTAAATTTTTTGACATCCGTGTATCAAGTACATAACAACATAGCAACGATCAGAGAACTGATCACAATCCATGATATTAAAAATATAATTTAAAGCAATCACATAGATAAATATGGGTTTAAAAGAGTCAGGAAGGTGAATTAAAAAGAACCTGCATGTTTTCATGGGACCAAGAATTGGGGGGGGGGGGGGCACAGATTGAAAATAGCCCAGGGGCCAAGGTTTACTTGATCTGCCACTACTTGCTGGAGTATGAACTTCATGATTACGTCAGATTTAATGAACATAATGGGATAATTGGAAAACTATTAAACAAGTAATTACAATGATTAGAATTTTGTCCAGTAATGATTTGTAGAACAATCTGGGCTAAACCATGGATGGTCACACTTGCATCAACAGTACTTGGACTGTCCACACACTTTCTGTGTTTGGGACTTCTGCCCTTTTCTCATTTAGTTGGCTGCAGTTAATCTTTTGAAGAAACAGGACATATCAACATGGGCACGGCATCAGTATCCTTGACTCAAACACCTGAGATGACTCTCACTGACTTAGCATTCACTTTTTGAGGCTCATATGGAATTGCTAGTACATGTCAGTGAAAACACCTAACTGTGGTACCATCTTAGGTTTACAAACATGAACTTGGTTTATATCTGTCTACATATATATCTATATAGCTATATATAATATATATATATATATATATATATATATATATATATATATATATATATATATATATATATATAAAGAGAGAGAGAGATAAAGAGAGATATATGTGTGTGTGTGTGTGTGTGTGTGTGTGTGTGTGTGTGTGTGTGTGTCTGTGTGTGTGTTACACATCTATATATTTTTTTTGGCAACACCATATTTCTTCCATTGGCATAATAGCTCAGGTTTTTGCATCTTCTACAACAAGTTATAAAGTTCAATCCTGACCTCTGGCCACTGCTTGTATGGAGTTTGCATATTCTCCCTCTGTCTCTGCGGGGTTCCTCCTACTTCCAAAAACGTGTTGATTCCTTCTCAAACTCTCCAAAGAATGGAGTTATGGGCAGCAGCACAGTCTTTAGATAGTGCCCTATAAGGGGAAGAGTTGTATAGACCTCACTGCTTTGGGCATCTATTATGGTGTGCAGTATACTCAAGACAGGAGAACGTGGATGGCAGACTGCATGCCATGGCAGTGCTAGGAACCTACCTGTGTAACATATGCCTCTGACTGATTTGGTTGTGCCTACTAATGTCACCAAATAGACACGTGAATTTGCCAGTGATAAGTGGGTTGAGGACCTGACCTAATTTGACCAACTCTATGGACCCATGCTAATGATGGATGGGGTGTATATACCCCTATTGGCCAGTGTGTGCGTGCCCACCTTAAAAGCCCAGCAAGCCTGGGTCAAAAACTTCTGGCCAGCTGGTGTCCACTTGCTCAGCTTGTGACACTTAGGATAGCACTGTTGAGCTGGACATAAAACCAATTAACCTGTCAAACATGAGCTAAGAATTGCTACACTCAATGTAGGGACAAAGCTTAGAAGATGATGACATGGTGTTAAGGAGGAGGCTGTGTATCCTTTGTATCCAATAGACAAGATGCAGAAAAGCCACTTGGATTAATATCAAGAGTCAGTTACTCAGGAAGACAGATTAGAAATGGTGTGGGAATTGTGATGAGGAAGAGACTTCAGAAGACAGTGAGGGATGTGACAGATTCATGACAATCAGACTCCTGTGTAATGATAGGGCAGTATTCATAATCTCACCCTAAGATTCACAGCAGGGTTGTGATAATGAGTATAAGAGTTCATTTAGACAGCAGCTGCAGGACCTAGTAGGTAAAGCAGGACACCATGAACTGGTGTTAATAATGGGTGACCTGAATGCACTTATCAGGACAAACCGAGCATGATATGAGGACTACCTGGGTCCACATGGGTGGAGCAACTGGAATAAAGAAGGAGTAGACATTCTAGACTTATGTCTGGCAAATGGCTTGTTGATGGCCAGCACATTATTCAACAGGAAAGATAGTCACAAGATCACATACAAGACTGGCCAACATTCAACTCGGTTATTGCAAAGTTATCCTCAGTGAAACAGTCAGGCCACTGCATAAACCAGTGGTTGCTGCAATCACCTGCAAGCAGTGGTCAGACAAGGTTCTAATGTCAATAGAGACAAGTTAAAGATCTGGAAGTTGACTGGAGAGAAAGCACAGCAGATCAAGGCATTCCTCAGGGCTCCAGCACCTCAGGAAGGAGAGAAAATAAGTGCAGTTGAATAAGAAAGATAGCACCTCAAAACAGCATATGTGAGGACTACAGAGCAGATATGCATCAAAACCAGTTACGGAAATAAGGTCCATAAGGAAAGCTGGTGGTACATCAGGAAAGAAGGAGTGAAGAAAAAAGTGGGAGATGGAAAAGACAAACCAGGTTAAGAAGGAATACTGGTTGATTGACTAACAGGCTAAGAGAGGAGTTGTGTTAGCAAAGAGCAAGGCATCAGAGGCACTATAGCAGTTTATGGAAAGTGACTCAGTAGATGGCACAAAGAAACTTTATCATGATGCAAAGACAGAAAGAATAATGAAGATAAGCAGATACCCTTCATAAGGGGCGCCATCAACAACCTGCTCACAAGTTCACTGGACATCAAAGAACAAGGGGTGCCATCAACAACCTGCTCACAAGTCCACTGGACATCAAAGAACTAGGGGCGCCATCAACAACCTGCTCACAAGTCCACTGGACATCAAAGAACAAGGGGCGCCATCAACAACCTGCTCACAAGTCCACTGGACATCAAAGAACAAGGGGTGCCATCAACAACCTGCTCACAAGTCCACTGGACATCAAAGAACAAGGGGTGCCATCAACAACCTGCTCACAAGTCCACTGGACATCAAAGAACAAGGGGTGCCATCAACAACCTGCTCACAAGTCCACTGGACATCAAAGAACAAGGGGTGCCATCAACAACCTGCTCACAAGTCCACTGGACATCAAAGAACAAGGGGTGCCATCAACAACCTGCTCACAAGTCCACTGGACATCAAAGAACAAGGGATGCCATCAACAACCTGCTCACAAGTCCACTGGACATCAAAGAACAAGGGGTGCCATCAACAACCTGCTCACAAGTCCACTGGACATCAAAGAACAAGGTGTGCCATCAACAACCTGCTCACAAGTCCACTGGACATCAAAGACAGGTGGAAGGAATACTTCCAGCAGCATCTGAATGAAGATAACCCCACTGAAGTTGTACTGCCCCAGACTCAGACTATGAGGAGTCAAGCATAAAAGAAGCAAGAACAGCCATAAGGAAAATGAAATCAGGTAAATTAGTAGGCTCAGATGACATCACAGCAGATATGATAGTTATTGGGTGAGAAAAGGGAGAAATGGCTTTTGAGGGTACTCATTGCAGTATAGAGAGAGGCATATCCCAGATGACTGGAGAATAAGCATACTAGTGCCACTGTTCAAGAAGCGAGGCATGCTGCATGAAAGTTTTGGAGAGGGTGATTGCTTAACAAGTACGTAGAGTAGTAGAAAGTAAGATGAGAGATGAGCAGTGGGGATTCAGATCAGGAAGCAGGAGTATTGTCCTTAAGTTTGCAGTGAGTCAGGTATTTGAGAAAAAGCTAGAGATAAGGAAAGGTTCCAACTGTGCATTCCTAGATTTAAAGAAGGTATATGACAAAGTCCCCGGAAAGTGGATTTGGGCAGTCCTACAGTAGTTTGAAGTCCCAGAAACATTGATAGAATTAGTACAGTCTATGTACACAGATACAATGACTCAAGTATGAATAGTGTTTGCTCTCACAGAGGAGTTTCAAGTGGGAGTGGGGGTGTATTTGGGTTTATTTCTGAGTCCAGTGCTGTTCATACTGGCAATGGACAACATTAGTAAATAAGCTGGGATGGCCAGATCAACAAAGCTGCTGTATGTAGATAATATGGCATTACAGGCACACTCTGCACAGGAACTTTAGCAAAGGTTGGAGATTTTCTTTTTTTGAGCTCAGCACTTGTTCAAAACTCATTGTAAGCACTAAATAAGCTACAAATTATTACAGCACTCAGCTTTCCTCACTTGTCTAGAGGAAAACAATTTTTAGTACTTAATAAATAAGCACCTATCCAGCATGTCTAAGGGTCAGTTCCCGGTGTTTTCTCCTGTCTACCTGATGAATCTGAGCATCTTTGAGCAATGCAGCAATTGCCTCATGTACACAAACAACCTTCTCCTCCTACCACCCAGGACTACAACCTGTGAGAGATGCACTTACATAGCAAAACTGGAAGCAAAGCTCTCTTCACCCAAGACTGGAACAGACAGTCAAGAGGAGAATGTAAACACTTGCACCACACCACACTCAGTCACATAGTCCCTCAAAACCTACACCACCAAAACACACACATAGAAACACAAAACACACACCTACATTCACAGAGGCTCTCAATAAAAATTTTCTCAAGCAACAGAGACCACCAAAGCAGAAACGCAAGGCACCTCCATCCCCCCCAACACAACTCAAATGACACATAGCCCACAAACTCAGTGTGCCACTCAACCACAGCCCATAAGGAATAACAACGTACCCGACACTCCAGTCATGGGTGACTCTATAGTCAGGCACACTGATGTTCCACTCACTGGGCTAAACAAAGAGAAAGTTACTGTCAGTTGCCTGTCAGGTGCCAGGATCCACCACATAATGCATGCACTCAGGTCACTCCACAGCAACTACAAATATGGCTCTGTCATTGTCCATGTTGGTGTGAATGACCTGAGATGTACCTCCCTGGACTTCATGAAAAGAGACAAGGAGGAGCTCTCTGATTTTGTAGCCCAGGCATGTATGACCCTAGCCCTGAGTGGCATCCTGCCATCACCCAGAATTATACCACAGTACAAGGGCAAAATGATTGACTTCAACAATTGGCAAGCTTCTGGTGTCATTCTAAGGGGATCCTGTATCTGTCTGTCTGGGATGACATGATCGACAGACCACTATGCTTTGTGAGAGATGGCCTGCACATGTTGCCCTTCGGATTATGGAGCCTGGCTAAGGCTCTTGCCACCCCTATAGTGCCTTTTTAGGCAAGGTTCAAATGACAAATTCACCACCGTAACTGGTACAAGCAAGCAAAATGTAAGGGTAATGCTACTCAATGCTAGAAGTCTAAACCTCAAAATGCATTCACTCGAGGCACTCCTTAAAATGGAGGACATTGACATCTGTGCAGTGATAGAGACCTGGTTCAAGGCTCCAGAGAGCACCCCCTGCATTACCAGGCTATAATTCATACCACACCTTTCAGCCACCTAACCTGGACCAAAACATTAAAGGGGGAGGCGTGTTCAAATTTATTAAGTGTATCCACACCTCCAGGCTAGTTGCTCAGCATAATGCATCCGAAATTATCCAAGTGCAACTAACTCTGGGCAAGAACGCAATCCAAACTGTAACTTGCTACAGATCCCCCACCATGCCCGAGGATTCCCACTCCTCATTTCTTGATACACTGGAAAATATTAGGGTACAACCCAACACCATAATAATGGGTGATTTCAACTACCCCACCATTAACTGAGAAAACCAACTCTTTTGCTTAACGTTTTCTGGAATTCATAAATTCCAATGCCTTGGATCAACATCCACACCCCCACCCAGGGGCAGCAATATCCTAGACCTGGTCAATACCAACATGGGCGACCTGTGTTCCACACCAAAGGTCAATTCATCGTTGGTCAGATCCAACCACAAGCTAATCACCATAGACATCCACATCCCGCCCCTACCCCCTATTAGGGAAACCACTATAAAAATTTCTCCAAAGCCAAATTTACACTTCTTAAGACAGAAGTAACAAACTTCACAGCACCCATGCAGATGGACAATAGAGGTATGACTGCTGAACCCTACACAAATGCACTTTATAAGCACTTACACAAATGCATGGATCATGCTATCCCTAACAGAACCAAGATGCTATCCTCCACAAAAAGGAAGCCAATCTGGTGGACCCTGCCATAAACCAACTCTACAACAGAAGAAGGAAACTATTGCAAAAAAGAGTAAAATTTTATGATTGGAAGAACTCCATGGTCAGCCTCAGTAAGAAGCTGAGATCCCACATAAAATCCTCCAAAGCTAGTTACAAAAACAAAATTGCCACTGATTCTAAAGACAACCACAAAGCATTCTATAGCTATGTCAAGAATCTCAATGGCAACACTCAGATCTGCTTTGAGTTATAGCAC
>NC_056740.1:503629276-503651776 GCF_019279795.1 Protopterus annectens | reverse complement strand
TTTTTTTCCCATTGCATGGACACAGGCTTTGATAAAACCATATTTTATGTTTTTTTGGAGGGCTAATATACAGCCTGTCCGTAGGGGGATTTTGTTTGCTCCTCCAACTAAAGGGGGATGTTCTCTGAAACACCCGATAGTTTTTTTACATTTGTTGTTTCTTTACAGGGTGTTTGCACATCTTCGAGCTGAAGTTCCCTCCTTGCTCTCAGCCTTGTTATTGGCTCAGGATGCCGGGTTTTGGCATTCGTGTTTGAATGGGAAAAGGCCTCTGGGTGCTTTGTCCACCGAACATCGTGATGTTCGTTTAATCCTCTTTCGGTACAGGTTGCATGACTTTGCTTTGTCTTTATCTAGACAACAGTGGTATGAGGTTGTTCTCCTGCTGCATTTTTACATTGATGCCTTTGAACATTACCCTCCTTTTCGTCTCCATGGTATTAGGCAGAGGCGTTTGTTTCTCTCGTGTGTGCCTCACTGGCACGACTTCCTTTGGAGGTGTGCCTTGAATAAATTGCCTGTACTGGCAAACTACAGGAGTCGTTTACGGGTACTCGATACCTGTTTCCATGGATGTCCTGAAATTGAAACGGCTGGCCATGTCTTCTTCACTTGTTCCAGGAGTGCGGGATTTTGGACAGCATTTCAGGCTGTCTTTTCTGTTCCCTTTTTGTTTCCCCTTAATCTGGAGAAGTGCCTCTATGGGAACTACCAGGTTTTTTGGACGCCTGCTTTAAGGCGCACTGATTTTGTTTTAGTATCTGCCTTGTACCTCTTGTGGACAGCTAGGTGCGTCGAGCAACGCACCAATCACTGTATACCAGTGCCCCTTCTGATTTCCAGATTGAAGTGTTGGCTCACGCATAAAGGTTATACAGATATGTTTTTGCCTTGAGATTTTCATTGTTGTTTGATGGTTGTATTTTTGCTGTGATTCAACAGCTGATTTCTTTTGTTGTTTTATTACTGTGATTTAACAGTTGCTGTTTGCATTTTTTTGTATCATTTTCCTTTCTGTTATTTTTGCTGTTATTTTTTATTTACTACTGTGGTTGACAGTGATTTATCTTTCTTTTACTGTATTGTCTTCTTTTTAATAAACATGGTTGAATCTGAACTGATTCATAACAGAGCAACTACTGAGCCATGATTTGCTCATAGGTTTGTAAATAATTACTAGGCTAGCTGCCTTTGTGAGCCACTTTAATCCTAACCAATTTCCCTTTCAAAGGTGAGAATCAGACATTGTACCTTGTGTCTGTCATGTGAATATCTTGATCATTATATCAAGCCCCACCTAGTCCATTAAACCAAAGTAGGAGGCAGCTGTCCTAATCCTGTCAAACTTTTTTTTTTCATTTGGCATTTCTTCATTCATGTCAAAGACAAAAGTTACAGAGTCCTCCTTTGGTCACAAGCAGGCCTGCAGTGCTAAAAGCTATCAAATCAATAAAACAGCACTGATGTTTTTTTCTTGGAATTAAAGTAAATTTGTTTGTTGTTTTTCCAGATGAATCCAAGTGAATGCTTTAGACCCTGCTCAGGACATTATCAGATTACAAATATAGGATTATATAGAATTACATACAGACTCAAAAGCAGGAATCAGTTGACAAAATTTAGGCACCAGAAATTTCTTTTTAAGTCCTCCACACAATCTGAATTTGCTAGTATTATATACTCCATGGCAAGCTAAGAATACATTTGAACAAATCCACCTTTATTAAACATAGTCACATAGCAACATCATAGGAACTTTTCAGAAATGAGTAGCTATACATGGAAAACTGCTGAACATGACATTTTTTTTACTTTTCTTAATTTCATGGCATAAAAGTTATGTGGTTAGATACGCACATAAATTATATTTTTTGAACTTATTTATTTTATATGCACATCTATCAGCATTCTGTCCAACTTTGAAAGTGTAAAAACATACCAGGCTATGTTAAATAGATTTTCTGACAGTGCTAGTCATTAAAATAATGTAAACATAGTTTTGTCTTGGGGGGGGGGGGGTTGCACTTCAGTCTGAGTGCAAGTTTGTCACAATATCACTGATGCGCATATGTTCAGCAAGTCATCATTGATAAATTAATGTACCAATGGAAAAAATACATTGTCAAAATAAATAAAAGTGTATAACATAAAAAAATAATATAGAGCAAGCCAAGGAACCCACTGAGATTTTTTGCATAATTATATAATGACTGTAAATTCCCTCATGGTCATGTAGCTTGGCTGACTAAAAAGCATTTCCTAGCTATTACAAAATATATCATTACTTGTGTTTTGCATAAAGGCGCTACAGTATCTGTGGAAAAACTTACCCAAATGACTCAGAATTGTTTATACTCTCTCTACCTCAAATTTTACTGCCAGTTTTTCCTTCCATGGCAGGGATGTATTTGACCAAATGTTATACACTAATAGAATGTCCACCTGTAAAGTATGTGTCACCATAGTGGCAGGTCATTTAGTACAGCTTGTCAATGAACTTCATCAGAAGTTCAGATGGCATCATCTGTTGTTGTCCTTCTCTAAACACTTCATAGCCCTCAGAGTATGGGAACTGAATTTCAAAGTAGGCCAAAAAGAGTTGCATGCAGGTTCTGAGGAACTGCATAACAAATTCTGGCCTTGCCAAAGATTATGAACAGACTTTTCCAAGTTACTAAAGCATTTTATAAAAAGCAGTCCCCCATCTATTTATCCACAACCCCTTTTCTCATCCTTGCACATGGGATTGGGGTATCGCTTAAATAGTCACAACAATCCAGAGCCAAACAGTCCCCATTTCCCATTAAACGAGCTGTTGCCTAAGGTGGACTACAAGCCATTTTCCTATAAGTTAGAGCTTTTTATGTTTCTTTTTCTGTCTTTAGGAACTGCTAACTTACAGGGACACTGATTTTTAAAAAAAAAATTTAATTCCATTTTCATGAGATAAACTATAAATTATCCCCATGATTTTTAAATGCAGTTTGCAGTCTTCATGTTAATTTTGTTATAATTTTCTTCTGCATCGATATATCTTGAAAATTAAAACAGATTCTAGGCACAGAACACACAAGAAAGCAAGCTGGCAATATTATGAATAGTAAATGTGAGCAAAAATGTATTTTGAGGTGAAATAGTTATCTGGCCTAAAAATGCAAAATTCATTGAAAATTCCATGTTTGTTTTCCAATTCTTAAACAGTCCAAATTTGGGATATTGTCAGTATTTCCCCAAGAAAATGGAAAATCATTGCCCCAGTAACATGCAGCTCAGGTAGTGCAGCAGTGATTGAGGAAAAATAATTTCACATAACTAATAATTACCCACAAGCTATATGTATGTATTGTGGTTTCTGAGCACCATTTGCTCCTGTGTATTTTAACAAATCACAAAACTTGTGAACTAGAAATTTTACACGTTTCTTAGATTTAGAGATTTTTCCTACCTAAAACTGTTTACATTCTTATTATGTCTACTGAAATGGTGTTGGCATTTTATTCCAAAAGTGAGCGCTAAAGGGAAGCAAAGATATGATGCAGGTGTAGCTGTCACACAGCTTAAATGTAAATAGAAATGACTAGCCAAAGTGTATTGTGCCTTCAGTTTTTTTTTTGTTTGTTTGCTTGTTTGTTTTTTTACTTTTTGACAATTTATAGTTAGGTTGTTTATCATTCTTGGTTTCAGGATAAACTAGAACTATTCCTATAAGTCATTATTACCCAGACAGTGTACAGGCATAACTCCCTCCTGCTGTAATTTAGGCATAGGTCTATGATTATCACCCTCATATTTAACCTTTTTGCTCTTATTTTATAGATATTAGTTTTTAAATTCAGACCTGTTTATGGCTACATAACATCACATAAATTAAACTTCTGCAGGGTCCCCCCACTACTAACAATATAAGGTTTAGTTTATAACGACCTTTTATTGTGAAAAATTAGAAAGTGCTATACTTTTTGACCTTCTGCTCTGATTTTTGAAGGACAGTGCTATGATTTTTTTTATGCTCACACTCTGAGAGGTATCAGTATGGGTGGTTATGGACTTAGCATTTCAATGGGCAGAAAAGACTTCACTTTTCAAGTCAGCAAACTACTTACCCATGGCTGTAACTCCTGACTGACAGACTGAATGGTACACAGCAATTTACTTCATCAGATTCCATTTCATCTCCTAGAGAATACTCTGGCAAAAAATGTATAACATGTACTGGGGTGTCCACATGCATGAATGTTTAAAGCAGTAAAGCTTGATAAATCTAAGCCCAGAAAGCAGATCCCTGATTGAAGACCAAGAACAATCATAAAATATTATGCAGCACAGCCGGGAGTTGGCAACTTGCTTGACTGGTCTGAGCAGCTAAGCATTAACTATACTTGCTTCCCAACCGGCAACTCTATATCACTAGGGCAAGGAAAAATGGTAGCATTGCTTGAAAAATAAAAATACTACTTCATATGAACTCTAGGAACACCTTAGTAAAGCTTATTCAGATGTCAGCCAGAGAACAGCTATAAATAACGCAAAACGGCATTCATGATAATGAAAATCTGAACATTTTTATTATTTTCTAGTTTTTGAATAAGCTCTGCTTCACCTGACTATACAGATTTCGAGGAAAAAGGAAAGAAAGTATGCATGAACATAACCGAAAAAACACATTGACATTCTGACATCATAAACGTTGTATCAGAGTAAATATTTCATATTTAGCACAACTTTGACAAATGCAGGTTTATTTATATTTATTTACCTTGGTCAGAATTTGGCAGACTAGCATGAAAGTCAGAGTAAAATATGTATTTAAATTGCCAAATATAACCGAGTTTGCCAAAAGTACTATATGT
Organism: Protopterus annectens; assembly: GCF_019279795.1. NCBI lineage: Eukaryota > Metazoa > Chordata > Ceratodontiformes > Protopteridae > Protopterus > Protopterus annectens. The sequence continues at coordinate 503,646,926 of NC_056740.1, read as the reverse complement.
ATTTAATATGACTGCAGCAAAGTCGATGAAGGTCCTTATTTGTGAAGAGTCTTCACCATAAAAAGGCACCGGCAGTAAATATGCCTTATGGGCTTAGAAACGAATGGTAACACCTTGTTTTAGGAAGGTAGTGTAGTGTAGAAAACATATCATAAGTCTTAAGCCTACAGCATTAAAGATTTTAACCTCATTTGTTTAAATATTCGTAATGTAAACATATATGCTGCAAACAAAGACTTTAGATTCCCTCTGTACTTTACAATAATTTTTACCTGCATGTCTTACTACTGAAGAAAACAAATTCAAGTATCTAGGTGCTCTGACTCATAAACTGCTATGGTTTTAGTACTTGGTTGCATGTACAGGATTTAAATTACTTGCATTTTTATGAGACTGTACAACCTGTTCTCTTAGCATTCCTTATGAAGAGTTTCTGGCATACAAAACTATTTCAAAACCAGTTTGTCTAAAAGGAATGCCTCTTTGAAGTTCTATAGCTTGCATTCTGTTTGTTTTAGCCCAGGGGTCTGCAACCTGCGGCTCTGGAGCCGCATGTGGCTCTTCCACCCATCTGCAGTGGCTCCCTGTAGCTTTGAAAAATAATGGCTGCTTTATTGCACAACACACACTGAGAGCAATCAAAAGATTGACTTTAAATATTTGTCTTATAAACTTAAAAACTTGGTAGAATAACATGATTTCTGTTAACATGCATTTTATACACACACACACACACACACACACACACACACACACACACACAGTCACCTCTCAACTGTGCAGATTTTCACAGAATGTCCTGACTTTTGCCTCATATTTTTGGTTTGTTTCTCATAAAATTGTGGTTTTCTGGCAAATCATTGAGGGCTAAAGTCAGAAAAACTAGTCAGACGTTTGAGTTTCAGACTTCATACCCTTCAGAAAATTCATGCTAATGCAAAATATGTTATTCTATTAACTTTCTAAGTTTGTAAGAGTAATATTTAAAAGGTGTCCCTATTTTTAGGCCTTTGTGCCCCATTATTTATGGCTTTGTCAAGATTTCTTGTTCTAAGAGGTTGAGAGATATGACACACACACACACACACACACACACACACAGAGTGATCGAGCAATCCCAACAAAGGAACAAAAATAGGGACGAATTTTAAATATTGCTTTTATAAACTTAGTTCTTTTATATTTAGGATAATAACTATATATAAAACTTTATACGCTGTGTTATCTTCATTTTAGGGGTCAAATAGGGTTTGTGGCTCACAATGAATTTTATTTGGTGGGACAGGGGTCAAAATGGCTCTTTTGATAGTGAAGGTTGCAGACCCCTGTTCTAGCCACTAAAGAAAGTGGAACTTCAGGAGCCCAGAAACATTGAAATATTGTACCTAATATGACTTAATTTGCTGTAAATTGTGCATTGTATTTTTATATTGAAAGCAAAGTAGATATATGAACTGTAGTTTTACTTAATAAACCCTTTAAACCCTTATTCTTGTAAAAGATTCACGGGAGTAAATATTCAGCAATCGGGAAAAGCTGTTTTTCAGACATCCGCAGCTCTAGAGACTGAAAAGCACACACGCGCGCACACACACACACACACACACACACACACACACACACACACACACACACACACACACACACACGAAAGGAAAAAAGAAAAAGGATTGTGACACGACGGCAAAATCTGTTCTGAAGAGTAATAGCACATTTAGTTTCTATTGAAGAATGTTCGCATTTCTTGTTAAAAAACATGTAGGATTAGAGCCTAATTCTCAGCATGTTTGTGAAATGTGCCTACTGTCTTTAACTTTGAAAACACAGCAAGGATTGTTGTTCTACATGTTCTGCTTCAAAGATGCTTAAGTAATTCCCAATCCAATTAGACAGAAGCAAATATAAAGAACTTATTAATCAGAAAGCAATGTGAGGCAACACCAACGGATGACTAGAGCAAAAAACGTTTAATTAAATTACACATAAACAGACTAAAATAAAATAAAACGTGCACAAAGTGAGCACTTTTGTGTTATTCCTTGCCCTTTTTCATACCTGTTTGCATTTTTTGGCACTGATAGATATACAAGATTTACAGAACTATTTTATATAGCATACTGTACTTTAAAGTTTATAATGTTAAAAGATTTGTTAGGAATCAATGCCTCCTACTGGATGTTATGATGTTACTATTTGTTTTTTTGTTTTATACTTAATATTTTTTGAGGGATATGATGATTTTTATACTTTTTCTTCTTTCGGCTTTTATAGGTTCATAGGTTGGTACTAGGCTATCAGCCCTAGGGCCTATACAAGCCTAGCCATAACAATTCCCTGGCTATTTCTTCCCACACTATTTACTTCCCTGGACCCCTGTCTAGCAGGGCGACTGACGTGATCCCCGGGGTGAATTTCCTTTCTCCCATCCAATCGTCAAGGTTCCTTTTGAAGAGGACCAAAGAGGCACTCTGCTTGACATGTATGGGCAATCTATTCCAGAGTCTGGGGAGTCTCTGGGTCAGGAACCTATCCCTCCAGCATGTTTTGTTTATTGTGATGACAAGGTTTAGATCCCTGGAGCATGTGGTTCTGAGGGATTGGGATTTCTTTAAGTGTAGCATGTCCAACAGCTCTGGGTTTGACATGGCCTTGTATGTTAAGCAAAGATCGCCTCTGAGTAGACGATATGCGACAGAGTATAGCTGGAGTTTTTTAAGGCGGTCAGTGTAGAGCATCTGCTTTAGGCCTGTGATTCTTTTAGTGAGGTATTTCTGTGGCCTTTCCAGTTGTTGCAGATGTCTTGAGAGGGACATACCAAACGGGACATTGTATTCTATAATGGTTCTAATGAGGGATGAGTACAGTGGGACAATGACCTCCTTTTTTCTGGATGAAAAGCCCTTAGTGATGAGGTGTGCCACATAGAAGGATTTCCTGACTGTTGTGGCGATGTGGTTATAAAAGGTGAGACCACTGTCCACCTGTGTCCCTAAGTCTCTTATCAAACTTTCGGTGTTTAGTGTACTGCCACCTATATGGTAATTCACGGATACATGTTTTTTTCCCAAAGGGGATAACTATACATTTCTTGGCATTGAGCTTGAGCCCATGGCTCTGGCACCAAGCATCTGTTTCTGTAAGGCCCTTTTGTAGAGTATCCACATCATTTGGGGATTCAATAATGGCTCCCAGTTTGCAGTCATCTGCAAGCTTTGTTATCGAGAGTCCCTTAGTGTTGGCCTGTACTTCAGAGAAGTAGTTGCCAAACAAGAACGGCCCCAGGACTGAACACTGAGGTACTCCACTTGTCACTTGTCTGGAGCTGGATTTGGAGTCAGCTACTTTTACAGTGTGGGTTCTATCATTAAGCCAGTTAGCAACCCATTGGGTGATGTAGAGATTAATGCCCAGCTTAGTAAGTTTATCTATGATTCCAGAGTGGGGGATGGTGTCAAAGGCCTTGGCAAGGTCTAGATAGGCTGTGAGGACCACCTTACCCTTGTCTATGGCTCTGGAGACTGATTTGAAGAAGTCAATCAAGTTCAGGAGACAAGATCGGCCCTTCACGAACCCAAACTGGGTGGGGTCCAGTGTTTGAAGGTTGCCAATGTCTTTGTTTATAAGTTCCATGATAAAATGCTCCATGGCATTGCAGATAAGGCTTATCAGACTGATGGGACGGTAGTTTCTGGGATCCAAGGTGGATCCCCCCTTGTGGAGTGGAATAACTGTAGCTGTGTGCCACTCAGTGGGCACGAAACCTGAGGTGAGGCTATGATTAAACACGACACTTAGGTGAGGTGCCAGTTCATATTGTAGTTCATGTAGTACACAGCCCGGGATGTCATCTGGTCCCATGGATGCTGTATTCTTAGCTTTGGAGAATGTGTTTTTTACCTGTGTGGCCGTTATTACCAGAATTTGGCAATCTTCCGGTATTGAGATGGGTCATTTAGGGGGTGAGAGTGGGTGAAGTTGGCACTGAATCGATCTGCCAGGATATTGGCAATATCCTTGGGATCAGTATATTTAATGCCATTCTGTTTTAGCTCAGAGCAGATCTGAGCATTGCCATTTAGATTCTTGACATAGTTATAGAATGCCTTGTTGTTGTCTTTGGAATCTTTGGCAATTTTATTTTTGTAACTAGCTTTGGAGGATTTTATGAGGGATCTCAGTTTCTTACTGAGGCTGGTAAGGAAGTTTTTTGCATCCTGGGATTTTCCTCTTTTCTGCAACAGTTTCTTCCTTTTGTTGTAAAGTTTGTTTATGGCAGGGGACCACCAGATTGGCTTCTTTTTTTTGGATGAGAGCATCTTGATTCTATTTGGGATGGCACGATTTATGCATGAGTGGATGTGATCGTATAGTGCCTTAGTGTAGGATTCAGCAGTTGAACTTTCAGCTCCCATCTGCATGGGTGTCATAAAGTTTGTCACTTCTGACTTGAGTAGCATGAAGTTGGCTTAGGAGAAGTTTTTTATGGAGGTTTCCTTACCGGGGGGTGGGGATGGGATGTGGATGTTAAGGGTGATTAGCTTATGGTCAGACGTGACTAACGAGGGGGTGACCATAGGTGAGGAGCATCAATTTCCCATGTTGGTAATGACCAGGTCTAGGATATTGGAGCCCCTGGTGGGACTATGGATTAGTTGATCCAGGGCATTGGAATTTATGAATTCCAAGAACCATTGGGCAAAGGTGTTGGTACATGAGTAACTTTCCCAGTTAATGGCACGGTAGTTAAAATCACCCAGTATTAGGGTGTTTGGTTCTATCTTAATATTTTCCAGTATGTTTAGAAAGGTGTAGTGAGACTCTTGGGGTATGGTGGGGGATCTGTAACAAGCTACAATTTGGATTGCAGTCTTACCTAGTGTTAGTTGCACCTGGAGAATTTCAGATGGTAGCCTGGTGGTGTGAATATCCTTGGTGAATATTGACATTCCTCCACCTTTAGTGTTTCGGTCCTGCTTTGGTGGCCGAAAAGTGTGGTAAGAGTTGTAGCCTGGTATTGCAGGGGTGCTCTCTGGAGCCTTGAACCAGGTCTCAGTTACTGCACAGATATCGATGTTCTCCATTTTTAGTAGTGCCTCGAGAGAGTGCATTTTGAGGTTTAGACTTCTAGCATTGAGTAGCATTACCTTCAGATTTTGCATGTATTTTTTTCCCGGTTAGAGGTCGCTCCAGCAGATCACCTTGTCCGCTCATGATTGGCAGTGGAGTTTTATGGTGTCGACTTTCCAGCCCAGCACCCAACCTTCCACAGAAAGCAAACACACACACACACACACACACACACACACACACACACACACACACACACACACACACACACACACACACACACACACACACACAGACACACACACACACACACACACACACACACACACACACACACACACACACACACACACACACACACACACACACGCACTCATGCCTAGGGCCAATTTAGAGTGTCCAATCAACCTACAGCATGTCTTTAGGATGTGGGAGGAAACCGGAGCACCCAGAGAAAACCCACACAAACACAGAGAGAACTTGTAGACTCCGCACAGAAGGCACCCCAGCCGAAGATCGAACCGGACAGCCTTTTGCTGTGAGGCAACAACACTAACCGCTGCACTACTGTGACCGCCCATGATGATTTTTATACTGTTTATTTGAAAGCATTTTATATAAGCTGCACAATGATTTTTAATTTTTTATAGCGTGTATATGTGTGTATGTATATATATATATATATATATATATATATATATATATATATATGTTGTTGTGTCTTTTGGCTTTTCCCGGTTAGGGGTCGCCACCGCGGAACGCCGGTCCACTAATGATTGACAGTAGATTTTTACGTGCCGAGTTGCCGGCCCTGACGCACAACCTTCAACGAAGGTACACCCATTCACGCATGTCTCCACACAGAAGACGCTCTAGTTGAGAATCAAACAGGACAACGTCTTACTGTGAGGCAACAATGCTACCGCAGCACCACCACTGTATATATATATATATATATATATATATATATATATATATATATATATATATATATATATGTATATATATATATATATATATATATATATATATATATATATATATATACATATATATATAATATATATATATATATATATATATATAATTTAAATGTGTATGTTTCATATTGCAGAAACTTCAACCAATAATGAATAAAGTCTGATGAAGCCTACGTGGCGAAAGCGCTAACTACAATAAATTATTATCCTTTTACTTTGGTGTCTCGTTTTACTTGGATACTTGAAAGAGTTTATGACCTGTGTTCCTGAAGAGGACTTTATGACCTGTGTTCCTGAAGAGGACTTTTATTCCTGTGACGTGGTGAGAACTGATAACTGAAACCAGTTGAACTGCCATTAGGTACCCACACTTTTATGACTGTTTCAATAATGAATTGAGATTGATTGTAATTTCCTACTTAAGTGAGCTGAATGTTATACAATTATAGTCTGAAGAAGCATTAGAGAAATAATGCAAAAGAGCTCACTTTCTGCACATTTCATTTTATTTTAGTCTGTTTATGTGATTTAATTAAACATTTTTTACTCCAGTCATCCATTGGTGTTACCTCACGTTGCTTTCTGATTAATATATTTGTTCATGGTGAGGCACTTTATCCATGTACAGCTTTTCATTTGAATTTGATTACTTGGATATATTCTGTCCATGGAACATGGCTGAAGGAGCAGGCACTGAACTTGATTACAATCCTAATTGCTCCATCAATGGAGGTATTAAGATGAATGAATGTTTTAAGCGCATGTTGCAAGCAGACAGTAATCTGCTATTGACTGTTAAAAGTGAACTCATTAATTATAAAGAGGATGTAGTTAGTGAGTTACTTATCCAGACTCTGCAGTTGTCAAGAAGACTGGAACAGAAAATAATTAAATTAATAACTGTACAATGGCAATGCCAGTACATGGAGGCTTGTTTATATTTTAAAGTCATTCCACGAGGGCTTCGCATCCTAAAAATGCCATCTTACAGCACATTGTACCCAGAACTGTTAACTAAGTGGCAAAAACTTAATTTGGATACCAGCTACAGTTATATGCGGTTGCTGATAGAACAGTATCAGCTTATTGAAAATGGGTTACATAGCGAAATACTTGAGATGCATGAAAAACTGTCTAGTGTGTTGGAATAAGGGATGCTTAATGACTTTTTGGATAAATTGAATACTGACTTAATGCTACTCGACTCCAAATTAATGCAGAGTAAAAAGAAAAAATTGGAGCATGACTGTAAAGACTTTAGTTCTGGACAGGTTTTTTCCTGGCCGAGGAAACCAATGAGAACACGTAAATTTGACCAAACCACTGTTGAAGTCCAATCCAGGGCTGAATTCAGTGTAACTACACCTGCAGCTAAATCGTTGGTTGTACAGGAAGTTCCTCAAAGCAGTAATGGAGTGAACGTGGAAAACACAGAGAGAAAGCCTGCATTTGTAGAGAATGTTGATGTTAGACTGAAGTATAATCCAATAAATGCCTCTTATGATACACCCACCAGTTCTACATCTTTTTCTTTTCCATACCAATAAAGGAGCAATGGAAGACTCCAGAATGAACAACCAGAAAACACGTTATCAGGGGAGAAGAAAGGCGTTTTGAATAGAACTGTAAATCGAGTGAGTGTGACTTAATTGTTAATATTTCTTATTATTCTCTTTCTGAGGCAGAAAAGTCATTGCTGAATCGAGGATTGTCGTTTATTCCCTCTAAAGGAATGGACATTATTGATTTTATATTAGATATAAAATAGTTTACTAGAAATATTGCATTGGAGCTTCTGTTCAGCAACAGAGATACTGAATGTGTTAACATTGTTAAAAAACTGAGTAGCTTTATACCATCTGCACACCCTTTGTTAGATACTTTCAAAAAAGCATGTGAACAAGACTTGATAAAATTATTACATAAAGGTCCTAAAAAGGAATTTTACAATTTGAATAATGATGACTATGAAGCAATAGTAAGATTACAGAATAATGTAGATATTGTTATTAGACAGGCAGGCAAGGGAGGTGCCATGGTTGTTTTAGATAAAACATACAAAGAAAAAATGAGTGAGTTGTTGAATGAGGATGATACATACTGCTTATTAAGTAATGACGAATTGAACAGGATTATTAATAGAATGCATAGTGACATATGATTTTCTGATGAGTCCTATTATTGATGATGAATTATATAAATATTTATTAGTTGAATCACCTTTAGTTCTGACATTCAGAGGTCTCCCTAAGATACACAAGAATCTACACAATCCAAAGTTTCATCCTATCGCATCCAGTTGTGGATGGATGACGGAACCAATGTCTATATATGTTGAAAAGATGTTCAGGAAGGTAGTAGATGAGACACAGACAGTCCTAAGAGACACCCAACATTTTTAGAAGATTTTGCATAATATGTTGCCTCAGATGATGATGAGCATAATAAAGCTATTTTGGTAACATTGGATGTAAAGTCACTTTTTACTATGATTCCTAATGATGTGGGCTTTAAATATGTAAGGTTATTTATAGTGAAAAAAGGAATTCCAATGACTTGATTATGAGATGCATTATGCTGTTAGAATTGATTTTAGTCAACAATGTTTTTGTATTTGGAGATCAATATTATTTACAGACTTGTGGAGTGGCCATGGGCACTCCTTGTGGTAATTCTTATGCAAATATTATTATGGCACATTGGGAACACTACAAAATATTAGAAAATCCTGAATATTCTCGGTATATAAAATTTTATAGAAGATTTGTAGATGTGTTTTTGGTATGGGATAGGTCATATACTCACCTTGAAACCTTTACTGAATATATCAATGAGACCTGTGATTTTCTTAAGTTCACTAAAATGTGGTCTACCACTAATATTGAATTTTTAGACGTTACGATAGAAAAAGGAGAAGATGGTATACACACAAGTGTTTTTAGAACATAGATTAGTACTAAGCTAACTGCCCTTGCGAGCCATATTAAGCCTAGCTAATTATCCCTTGTGAGACTCAAACCCTGCACTTTGTGTTTGTAAGGCAAACACCTTAACCATTAGGCCACCCTTTCCCTTTAGGAAAGATTGTAGGAAAAGTAATTTGTTACATAGGAGCAGTATGCATCCTCCTCACATATACAAGAATATAGTTAAGAGTTAAGGCTTGAGAGTTTCTAGATTGACGACAGAAGAACATAGATTTCAAAATACTATTGAAACATTTAAGAATTAATTTATAGATAGAGGGTATAGTAAAAAGGAATGTAGTATACTATATGATCAAGAGGTAATAGATAGGAATGGTAAAGGGAAACCAATCCTGAAAAGGACTGATAGAAGTGTCAACATAGGCGAAGAATTTCATGGGAATCATAATTCTACTTATAGAATAACTATACCCTATTCAAATTATAATAGAACAATTAGGAATATCATAGAGAAAAACTGGATGATTTTGACCACCGAGAAGGGAATTAAAGAATTAGTAGGTAATAGCCCTAGGTATTCATATAATAATAACAAATCTTTTAAAAGCCTATTATGTTATCGAGACCAGAAACATACTGATCATGGGATTCAATCACAGTGTAAAGGGACATTCCCCTGTCATAACTGTAATTACTGTCCCCATATGTCTAAAACTGACACGTTCATACATCCAGATACAGGAAGAGAGTGTAAATTTGGCCATTATGCCGATTGTAAATCTAGAAATTTAGTTTATTTGGCCAGATGTATGAAATGTTCTGCTTTTTATATTGGAAAACCAATGGGACGTTAAGAGAAAGAGTCAGGGAACACCTTTATGTAGTGAATAAGGAAGTTGAGAGTAATGCTATAGCCAGATATGTCCTTAATAATGATCTTACACATAAATTTACACTTTCAGTGATATTGGTATACAGGAGTTTTAGGATAGGAGATCTCAAGAATCATACTGAACCGATTGAAATGAAATGGATCATTAGAATGGAAGCATATAAGGGCAGTGGGCTTAATGATAGGGAATCCCTGAAACTCTTTCTGAGAGATAGGCCACTATTACATTATAATTGACTTTGGCATATATTTGCATGAATTATTATTATATACTCAATAGTCTTTTACGTATTGTTTTGGTATTATATGAATGTTCTATTTTGTTTTCATAGATTATTTATACTTTAGTGATGTTTCAAAAATGTTTTTGTAGTCACCCCCTTGTCAGATTGTTTATTGATTATATAGTAATTTTAGCAAGAATGCATATTTTATATATATATATATATATATATATATATATATATATGCATATATATTTTTTATATGTTTATATTCCTTGTTTTATATGATAGTCATATCTTTTGAAGGTAGATATGGTTTTTATTTTTGTATTTATACTATAGTAAGGTTTAGATAGTTGTATTTTTCACGTTTTTATATATATATATTTTCATATATACTTGCTCTTTATATATTTTTTCATATATACATGCTCTTTTTCATTCCTGTTTGCATTTTTTAGCACATATAGATACACAACATTTATGGAACTGTTTTATATAGTATATTGTACTTTGTCTATTAGTGTTAAAAGATTTGTTAGAAATTGATGCCCCCTACCAGATATTATGATGTTTACACAATTACTATTTGTTTTTTTTTTGTTTTATATTTAATAGTTTTTGAGGGATATGATGATTTTTAAACTATTTATTGGAAAGCATTTTATAAGCTGCACAACGCTTATTAATTTTTTAATAGTGTGTATGTTATGTATATATATATATATATATATATATATATATATATATATATATTATATATACATATATTTTAAATGTGTATGTTTCATATTACAGAAGCTTCAACCAATAAGGAATTGATTTTGATTGTAATTTTCTACTTAAGTGAGCTGAATGTTATACAATGATAATCTGAAGAAGTGTTAGAGCAAGGAATAACGCGAAAGCGCTCACTTTGTGCACTTTTTATTTTACTTTAGTGTATGTGTGATTTAATTAAACATTTTTTGCTCCAGTCATCTGTTGGTGTTGCCTCACATTGCTTTCTGATTAGTATATTTGTTCATGGTGAGGCACTTTATCCACGTACAGCTTTTTGTTTAAATATAAAGAACTACTGAGTTCAGTTATTGTATACCTTCATGAAAGAAGTTCATATGTATGATTTGCATCTCCCTAATACTGAGTTTAAACCCCATTGAGCTGAACTGCACTGTTCTGATGACAAGACAAGTAAGTCTAGATATTTTGTTTTGCTTCCTTTGTGCAATTATTCTTTCTACTGTGTTACTTGCAATCTTAAAATCCTGTAACTGCATCTATTTAAATGTCAAGAACATGACCTGAATAGACCCATTGCTTCTAATAACAAAGATTACACAGAGTAATTTGAAGTAATCTCCTTAATAAAGGTGCATATATTTGCATGTTAAGTCTTTTTATAAATAGCTGAAGGCTGAAAGCTGGGAAAAGAAAGATGTTTGAGTAGCCACATATGGTGTGCAATGACAGATTCTTCATGTTGCAGCTGTAAACAGTCACACAGAGGTAAATGCAGCAATGGAGTCTATAAAATGCAAGCCCTAGATAAATCACTACAAATGTATCACCCCAATGGAAACAGCAGAGCAGTGAAGCAAAGTCATGACCCCATAAGACAGAATGAATATAAAATGATGCTTATTGCATTATTGCGATATTAAGTCATATACTCTGCTGAATGCCTCTGGGATATTTTTCAGGTACTGCATTGTCTGTGCTTAATCCTAGAGTTGTGTCATGATGTAGCCTTTGTTTCCATGTAAGTGTTCATACCTCTAGCAGGATGCGTTAGCCATCACTACTTTATTAAACAACGTCATGCAGATGGGGCAGCATTATGCCTTGTGTTGGGATTTTCTCTTTATGGTTTATGCTATTTAAAGAGTACTTTATCTTGAGAACTCACTGCTGTACAATGAATAATCTCCAGTATCTAAATTATAACCTTTCCACAACACTCTTTAAACAGCAATGAAAACATGTGGTTTCAATTATAGGACTGATTGACACCACAAGCTCTTTTCTGAGCTCCCACTCAGGTAATCTCCTTGCAGTAATTGTGTCCTGTATAAAGAATAACTGCCATCATGTACATCATTTCTTCCCTGCATATTCTTATTAATTTGATGCCAGACCTGGTGGTGGTGTTCTGCTACAGCACAAACCCTGTATTAACCTCTCATCTATTTCCCAAGCCCATACATCCATTGACTCCTACCCTAGGTGGTTTCTAACTAAACTTCCAGTCATGTCCTCTCAGCACTTATATATAACTATTGCCTGTCACCTCCTTCAATCCACAAATTAAACAACAACAAAAAAAACTGCTCCTGTCCACACTTTTTCACATCATACAAAATATATGCATAATCATACTGGGTAACTTTAACTTAAAACTTCTGGGCATAGCAAAGCATTATTTAACTGAATTCCTTGCATATCACAACCATCTAGAAGACATCCAACTAGACCCACCCCCAAATCTAATCACCATTCACTTCTTGGCCATATCATTGCAACCTAACCAGACAATATCTTCTATCTCTATTTATCCACCCACTTTTAGTGATTCTTGCCTCATCATATTTTGCCTACAAAATTTAAATGTCAGATACATCCCTAAGCTAATATCTGTCAAACCTAAATACTCTCATAAAACCTGATTCTGTGCTCACAGTTTGAGCCTATGAACTGGTCTCTTATGTTCTCCATTTCAGATTCTAGCATATGTATGATAACTAACACACTTACTTACTACTCCCAGTAACCTTGAAATTACTGGGAAGTGGGTGTTCTGAAGTGAAACCCCCAAAACTGAATGGCTCAACAAAGAGCTTAAATCTCCTAATGCAACTATTTGGTGAAGCTTAGGAAACATGACCACACTGCCAATAACTTTGACCATTACAAAACTCTGAGGAATGTGACCAAACATAGCAGCTATAGCCTCAAAGCAAACACCAGCAATCTAAACAAACCTACCATCTTTAAACCCCCTAAACATTTCTGTTATGAAGTTAACTAGCTAACAAAATGATCCTCCCAGAAAGAATTATCTAGTCTTGGGTGAACACCCTGCCCATGTGGTGATCTTAAACCCTCTTAGTTCCATACAGAATTCTCAAGCTTTCACACATCCTCACCTACCCACAATGTAGTCACACTGGACAGACAGCCTAATCCCCCTACTTTCATTCCACCTTTTTATTTCTTAAAAACTATTTATAAGCTAGCTTAAACCTATTTGAATTGATTTGTGTGGACTCACCCTCTAGGCCTAACTATATATGTCCTTGGTACTTGTACTGTTGCAGAAATTTCATCATAACACATCTTAAACATGTTTACAACCTTTGTCTAGCCACTAATATTATGGCAAATATTTGAAAATCATCTTTTTGTCAGACGAATACCAAAGCAAAACAAGCCCTTTTTTGCTGTCATTTCTGCACCATTTGAATTTTATACACCCTTGGTAAAACTCCTGAAAAAATTATATGTAACCAACTTCTGACTTACCTACAAAAATACCACCTGCTGTCCATCAAACAGCATCGATTCTGGCTGGTAGGAACACAATGACCTCTCTATGGACCCTGACTGATAACATCTTAACATATGGATGAAAGGATACTTTACATTGTCTAAAGCAATGTATTTGACATGGTCAACTACCTAATTACACATCTCCATCTGCAAGACATTAAGATACCACTGCATGGTTCAGAGACTTTCTATGCAACCATTAATTCTAGCTAAAGATAGTACCTAACCCATCCAACAGTTCCATAATTCACTCTGGAGTCCCACATGAGTCCATTCTAGCACCTGTTCTATTCTCAGTTGTTATCAGCAAACTTCAGCTAGACCTGCCTGCATTACCACTACTTATTTCTCCAGATGATATGGTCAACTATAGGTCTCATTCCTGATATCACAAATGAAACTCAAACTCAGAAGGACCTTTTTACCTTCTTCAGCTACAGCACTAACTAAATATAAAAAAAAAACTACTGCTCAGTGCCAAAAAAAAAACAAAAAAAACCCAGAGTCTGTGCTATTTGGCACCCATAAAATATTATCTGACCCCAGACCTTTAATTTACTTGACATTAATAACAATTCCTTTGAGTATCTGGGGTTCTGGCTAGACAAATCACTAAACTTCCATAAGCATAGTCTACTCTTCTGAGCAAAGAAAATATTTCAGTTCCTGTTACATTTACATTTCGCAAAGGCTGCTATAGGAATTTAGGAAAAAACATCCTCCTTACTCAGCTTGAGCAAGGTCTCTCTCCCCCCTTCTTTGCCTCAGCCTCTGTCAAAAACACCTGCACCATTCAGACACTCTCCGATAAAATATGATGATTCATAGCTAACTCACCATGGAACGAACACCACTGCTATACTTCTTTCTTCTTTACTCTTAAAAATACTCAAGCTTGGCACACCTTCCCCTCTTTTTTCCAAGCGTTTTACTGTCACTCAAACCTATAACCTAAGAAGCCACGTCAGATCTGACCTCTCCCTGCAACCTCTCCTGTCCAACTGCACGCCTGTAGCCAAAGCCTCTGTACTAGCCCCAAGCTGTAGCAACCCCCTTTTTCCAGATTTAACTGATCACACAAGACCACAGTCCAAACAATACTTGTTACAACAGTTTGAATGTAACTGTCCATCTAAAGGCCATGTTACATAAACCAGTATTGGTCATATACCTGATCCACCTGATTAATTCATTCATCCTAAACTGTGATTCAGCTTACCATACCATTACTGCTCTAAATTGGCAGCATATAATATAATACCCTCTTTCATCTTACTGGTCTCTACTAGCTTCCTAATCTATCAACTACTACCCATATCTCTACCACTTCTATTTTTCCCATTTTAAGCCTATAATCCCATTTCTATTCAAATATATGTACAGTCACAAAACTGGGTTTGTTAGATCTTCTCATGTATAAACTGTTTGTCAGATTGTCTATGCTTTCTCATAAATGTAAACCATCATTATTTGCATACTCCATATTGTTTTGTTGCATTATGATGTAACCCATGCTGAGCCTGTACTGGGTCATTGTTTGATTAGTGTTCTATCCCAGAAGACAAATTTAAATATCCAGACATCTTTTCCTTTAGAAAAATGTAAGACAACACACAACCTGTTATTCTAGTAACTTCCAAATTTAAATGATCAATATTCATAATTAGTTCCTGATTTTAGGGGCTTTGTCCTCCCATTATTTTTTCTTTTGTCGAAAATCCATGCACTAATAATTTAATAGGTTTAGAGCAGAATGTAGTGTAGTTGCCTCACAGTAAGACGTTGTGCCATTCGATTCTCAGCTAGAGCGTCTTCTGTGTGGAGACATGCGTGAATGGGCGTACCTTCGTTGAAGGTTGTGCATCAGGGCTGGTAACTCAGCAGATAAAAATCTACTGCCAATCATTAGCGGACCGGAGTTCCGCTGTGGTGACCCTTAACCGGGAAAAGCCAAAAGACGCAACAACAACAAGAGCAGAATGAGTGCTATGCAATGATAAGAGTAACGGAGTCTGCAGCTGATGAAGAAGATAGCTTAGAAGTGGGCTTCCTATTGAAATGTTGGCACTTGAAATGCAAAATAGAGAGTGCTGACAAGCCAAAAAAAAAGACTGAAAACACAGGAGAAGAGGCAAGCTACCCCACCCCCCCACCCAAACTTACATATACCTAGTATGAGGTTGCCAGATTGCATACCTCAGGGAAAAGGGAATATTCCAAGAAACTGCATCTCAGACCTAGTATATGTAAGCCCCTGCTTTCGGCCATTCGGTGTCTGTATTTCAGAACTCAGTCTATGGTTACCTCTGAGTTAAGTTGTGAGTAAATATCTTCTTAGGGTTGAAGAGAGGTGAAAGTAGATTATCTTGTGGACTGAGATTAGGTCAACAGTGTACTCCTTAAAGTTATGGAAGCAACAATTTTTTTTAAAGAACAAAGAACAATGGCAATCTCTCTTCATGGACTGGTTTACTAACCCGAAAACTTGACAAACTAGTTAAGAAAAGATTACATTCTGGATACAGTCTTTATGGAAACAACAAAGAAGGAGAGACCACACTGTAAAGCAGATAGTATTATATTTCTTGCACTTCTATGCTTCAGTAAAATTGACACATTGAACAAATTCCAGCAATATAGATTGTTTAAACATTATTTTTTTACTGTGTAGTGAAAATGTGAGTTATGGGACCAGTCAAGCTCATAAATGATTTAAAATACCATGGTATCATGGGAAATCATTCAGAAAAGATGATGGACTAGTCCCTGCCTATATGTCACTTCAACTTCCTTTCTCCAGAATGAGAGTGCCATTATATTTCCTTCCCAAAGCAAGCTATCTTCCAAATTTCTGCTGGAGTCACGATCTTCTGTAATAATTTTATCATCTTCTCTACAGAAAACATGGATGAGCTTTGGCTTTGTCATACTCACCCTTTATCTGCACTATTCTCAGATAAAGTATGTCCTAAAATAGTCACAACATCTCAGAATTCTGTTCCATACCACATTAAAAAACATGACTTTAAATCATTCCAGACAAGTATGTACATCTATATTTCAGTTTATTCATAGGTTCATAGGTTCATAGGTGTGTACTAGGCTAATGGCCCCGAGGCCTTTACAAGCCTACCCCATAGGATTACCCTGGCATCTTGCCACCTGACCTTAGTTCCTAGTGCCTCTGTTGAGTAAAGCCACTAGAGTGATCCCTGGGGTGAATTTTCTATTTCCCATCCACTCATCAAGATTTTTATTAAAGAGGGCCAGTGAGGTACTCTGCTTGACATGTATGGGCAGTCTGTTACATAGCATGGGTAGACTTTGGGTTATAAACCTGTCTCCTCAGCATGTTCTGTTGATTGTGGTAATGAGGTTGAGGTCTCTGGTGCATGTAGTGCAGAGGGATTGGGATTTCTTTAGATGTAGCATTTCTAACAGATCTGGGTCAGACATGGCTTTGTAAGTCAAGCAGAGATCGCCTCTAAGTAGGCGATATGAGACAGAGAATAGTTGGATTTTTTTTTAGTCTGTCCATATAGGACAAATGTTTAAGGCCTAGGAGTGAAGTACTTTTGCAGCCTCTCCAGTTGTTGCAGGTGTTTAGTGAGGTACATGCCAAATTGGGGCATTGTACTCAATGACTGGCCTAATGAGGGAAGAGTAGAGAGAGACAATGACTTCTTTCTTCCTGAATGCAAAACCCTTAGTGAGATGTGCCACATAGAAGGACTTTCTGACCACACTGGCAATGTGGTGGTCAAAAGAGAGGTTGCTGTCAACCTGTGTTCCCAGATCTTTTATAACACCTTCTATGTTCAGTGAACTACCATTGATAATGAATAAATACATTTATTTATATATAATATACATAATATAATATTATAATAATATACATAAGATAATTTAATAATAATATAATACATAATAAATAACTGCCTTCTTTATAGATCTAGGTTTTCTTATTTTTTCTAGTTGTTCTTCCATTCTTAAAGACAAGTTGAGCATTGA
>NC_056740.1:503456776-503624276 GCF_019279795.1 Protopterus annectens | reverse complement strand
CTGGTCTTCGGTTATGTGGTATTTTGGGTATGTGAAGTAGACCCATATATAGATAGATATGGGGGGAGGCTCTATAAAACTGCTTGCATATTAGTAGCTCAAAACACACTGGCTTATAGCCACTTGCTTGGAAAACCAAGTGATCTGACTCCCACTAGTCTAATTGCCTGTAACCATAGTTGGTACAGAGGGATAGAGTTGTGAACTACAGTTTCTCTCTTGCAAGGTTTTATTCTTTCTGTCCTCATTTGACTACTGTGTGATCTTAAGCAAATCACTTTATCCGACATTGCTCACAGGTTGTCTCTGAAGAGGCTTACCTGATTAGCACATGGATATTATTATTACTTAACCCTCCTAGCAGCAGACCCTATACATCTGTAAAGCACCACTTCAGGCCTGTCTTTAACTGTAAAATTCCCACATGGTTTCTAATCTGAGTCTTCTCTCCCTTACCCTAAATCTAAATTCTTTGATCAGCCCATAATCCTAAAACTCCCTTCCTGCTCCCTAACCCTAAAACATCCCTACCACTTCCTAAACCTAAACTCCTTTCTTACTCCCTAACCATAAAATTCCTTTTCTGTTCTATAAACCTAAATCTCTTTCTTGACTGCTGCCTATTCTACACTCCCATGACCTCATACTTTATTCCCTGCCTCTTGTTTGATTTCATATACAAGTTGTAGCACAAGTATCTTCAGCTTATCCTCTATTTAATGTGGGGGGTTTGCATAAAGATTAAGGTGTATAACTCCTAGATACAAGATACAGGGTTTGAATCTCAGTTTTGCTTCATTTATTCAGAGCTTTCTTGTGCCTGGCTTGGACACCCGTAACTACAAGATTTGTATGTTTCTAAAATCATTTGGCCTACAAAGCTGATAAAAGTATATTTTTGTACTTGCTCTGTTTCAGTGATATTTAACACTTCTGTGCTGTTTATTTATTTTGTTGAATTTATCAGTGTTTTTCAGCCTGCACTTGTTAAAGAATATCCACATGTTCACTACTATACTGCCGTTTGGTTGTTTTAACAGTATTCTGATATTTCCTAACCTCCTCTGATACTGCAAAAACTGTCCTGAGTGAGTCTGACAAAATGTTTCAAAGTTTTACAAAGTTATTGTATGTTGTGAACATTTCTCAGGGTTAGTGAACAAATTTTCAAGGATTCCTGATATTGGATGGATTCTTACTTCTATTGTAAGGCATTTGTTACTGCACCTGAGCTCAAAGCCAGCTTGTTTTATATTGGAAGGGTTCTTTTGCACTCTTGTGGGAGCAGAGAGCTAAATTCAACCCATCCAAGGTGTGTGAGCATGTGTCAACTACTTGGGCAGGGACATGAAGCACTGGTTGGACAGAGGGAATGCTGGGAAGACTTGGCTTGGCACTGGTTGGACAGAGGGAATGCTGGGAAGACTTGGCTTTGAACACTGGCTAAGGACTCCACCCTATAGTTGTGCCAGTGAGGAGTCTTATTGGGGATATGGAGAGAAAGGAAGAAACCAGCTCCAGACTGTGAGCTCTGTGTGCTCTTAAGGGAACTTGTATTTTACTGTGTGTGTGTACTTGTTATCCTTCCCAATGTGCACACCCATCACTGGTGTTAGTGGTGAGGATTGAGGATCCTTCATTACTGAGCAAGTGCAAGGGTGCCACATAACTATTGGGAAAATACCATACCACATCATTCCTAGCTATAGATCTCCCACCATGAACCAGGATAAGCACACCACCTACCTCAATTTACTGGATTCCTTCACCATACAGCCCAACACCTTAGTCATCAGAGAGTTCAACAATCCTTTCATAAACTTGGGGACATACATGAGCAAAAATCGCTTGACCAGAGGTTCCTGGACTTATGTTAATACAAATGGTCTGGATCATATTTTCTGCACCCCCACTAAGGGCTTTAATGTTCTGGACATAGTACTCACCAACATGGAGGGGGGGGGGGTCACAGTACTTTCCCATACATGATGCCCTTCCTGGTTAGGTCAGACCACAAATCAGTCTCATTTGAAGTAACTATTGGAATTGACACCCTCACAGGAGCAAAAGTTATAAAAACTTTCACCAAAGCTAACTACAGTGTACTAAGCGATGGTATAAAAAGCTTCATACCACCCACAATGGCAGACACCAGTGATCAATATGCATAAGTGTATGCAAATTCCCTGTACAAACATGTAAGTGACTGCATAAACTCTGCTGTGCCTGACAGGATCAAAACCAGGTCTTTCCATAAACACAAGCCACTGTGGTGGATTTTAAGTATAAACAAATTACAAGTTTTTAATATTGAATGGTGTATCTGATTGTAATAGGAGAGTAGATGCTGAAGAAGAGTTGTCCTGGAGGGAGTATTGCTGAATAGTTAGGTTAGATGCTAGCAACCCTACGGGCCTCAGTGATAAGGAGAATTTTAAAGTATACTTAAAGAGAAAGAAACTGAAATATTGAAACAGGCATTGTAGCTCTTTAATTTTTAATTATGTTTTAATTGCATCTTAATTGATTTTTAATTGAATCAATTATGGTGGGTATATAAAGTTGTGTTTTTATTTTTTCATTCAGTCTGAAGAAGTTTAACCATACACAAAGCCCTTAATGGATAATTCTTTCACCATGTGGAATATTAAAAGGCTCAAGTTCATTTATTTTGTGGTTGTTTTTTTTTTCATTTTGTACAACTGAATTGGTCCATTTTGCATCCTGGTTTTAGGACTATTACAGCAGATCCAAAATGAGCAGCCAGTCTAATGCTAGTTTCATGGTGTTGCCATCAGGGTTTACATTGCATGACACTCCAAATGGTTTCATTGTTCTTAATCAAGAAGGCAATGTTAGTAATGTAAGGATAGTGATAGGATAGAACAATAATGGATTGGGTTCTAAACCAGTGTTTCGAATGAAAAAAAGAGATTAACTGTTATCTGATTGTTTGGCTGCCCCTTCAAATCCGTTTGGAGAGACATTGCCTACAGTGTCTGTTCAGGCTGATTTAAGTCTGTCTGAGAGTTTCCCAGCCTTGGAAAAATTACAATGGCTCCAGTGGGACATTTTGTTTTTTTTTTTTAAAGTAGGATGGCAGTTAACACTTCAAAAAGGCTTAGAATCACTAAGATGCTGGTTGGAAGTGAACTTTCTAAAGAGCTCATTGAGAGATGGGTTATGTTAAATCAAAAAAAATGGCATGGAATACATGGTTATATTAACCGATTATTATACACAAAAACTGCATGACCTAGATAAAACTATTAAACAAAACTTTTTCAAGTTAAAAGAAAGTACTACTGTTGACAGTTTTGTGGCTAAGTTTTTTCTCATACAAGACAAATTATTGAGAGAAAATTAGATTTTGAAAAAGGGATTGGACTGCCTATGAGAATGGTCTTGCCTATCCATTTTATCAAACAGTTTAAGCTGCAGCTGCAAGTGATCCAGATACAGTGGATGTTGACCAGGGTTCGTTAATGCATCAGGAGGTGTACCGGAAATAAGGGGATCTGAGTGGCTGGTGCAGAAGGAAGCCAGCAAAGCGAATCGTAATCATGGCAATGCAAACAATATGAACCTTTGGTCTGAAAATGAGAAAAAAGAAGGAAGGCAGCATTATTTTCAGCCAGTAATTGTATATCAGGATACAGGTACCAGCAAGAGTATGTGGTTGCAATTAGCAGCACTGCCATGAGAAAGTAAGAATTTGGCAACAAATACATGACAAATACTCAAGGATGGAAGGGGAGAAAGAAGGCCTCATGGATTTGAAAGATATTTCTCCTGATTGTGACTTTAAAATTGTGAATTTATCACATAAACTGTTAGACTTTGATGAGTTGCAATTGTTGAGGAAATGCTGGACTTTTATTCCTGCAGCTAGAGCTGAGATTTGTGATGTTTTGAACTGTCTAATGAACTCTGTGAGGAAATTAAATTTGAAATTTGTTTTTGAAAACAATGTTAGTAATGTTTCTTGACTGACAAAGCCTTGTTGTTACAATCCTCTGTTATGGCCTGAATTGGAAGCGTTTTTATCTATGCCTGAAAAGCAGTTTAGCTAACTATTAAGAGCAAGGCCTTGGAAGAAGTTTTTTTTAATTTAAATAAAAATGAATATTTAGCCTTGCAGAGGTTGAAAATGATGATTATATTTTGATAGTTAAAGCTGATAAAGGAAATTTGTTTGTTGTTCTGAATAAAAGTTATTATTACAGCAAGGTTCATAGGTTCATACTAGGCTATCTGCCCTAGGGCATTTATAAGCCTAGCCAGAGTGTGTTTGGCTTTTGCCACCCATTTTAAATTAATTTTGCTATGCCGTTTTTCGAGGTTAGTATACTGTGCCTCTGTCTAACAGTGACACAGAAGTGATACCCGGGGTAAACCTATGATCTCCCATCCACTCATCAAGATTCCTCTTGAAGAGAGTCAATGAGGGACTCTGCCTAACCTGGATTGGGATTTTATTCCAGAGTGAAGGGACCCTCTGGGTTATGAATCTGTCTTTCCAGCATGTCCTGTTTATTTCAGTGCTGAGGTTCAAGTCTCTCGAGCGTGTAGCTCGATGGGATTTGGATTTCCTGAGGTGCAGCATGTCCATTAATTCCGGGTTGGACATGGCTTTATACGTCAGGCACAGATTGCCTCTGAGCAGGCGGTATGCCACTGAGTAGAGCTGGAGTTTCTTTAACCAGGCAGCATATGGCATCTGTTTGAGCCCTTTGATCCTCTTGGTGAGGTACTTTTGGGGTCTTTCCAGTTGCTGCAGGTGTCTGGTAAGGTACATCCCAAAAGGGGCATTGTACTCAATTATGGGCCTGATGAGGGATGAGTAAAGAGGCACGATGACCTCCCCTGATCTAGATGTGAATCCCTTCATGATTAGGTGGGTTATATAAAATGTTTTTCTAACCACTTTGGCCACGTGCTTTTCAAATGAGAGATTGCTATCAACTTGGGTCCCCAGGTCCCTAATTACTTCTTCCGTACTTAATGGATTACCACCTATGTGGTAATTTGTGGGCACTTTGTTTTTGCCAAAGGGGATGACTATACACTTTTTGGCGTTTAGCTTGAGGCCATGGCTCTGGCACCAGTTGTCTGTTTCTATGAAGCCCTTTTGTAGGATGCTTGTGTCGGCTGGAGAGTCGATTATGGCGACTAATTTGCAGTCATTTGCAAACTTGGTCAGCCACAGTCCTTCCGTGTTGGCCTGTACTTCCGAGAAATATATACCGAACAAGAGAGGTCCCAGGACTGAGCCTTGTGGGATGCCACTTGTAACTAGTTTGGAGTCTGACATGGCTCCAGCAGTTCTAACCATGTGGGTTCTGTCATTGAGCCAGTTTGCAACCCATCTAGTGACATAGGGGTTTATATTTAATCTGGTGAGCTTATCTATAATGCAAGGGATAAGAAACTAAGAGTAATGCTACTCAACGCCAGAAGTCTAAACCTCAAGATGCATGCACTCGAAACTCTCCTTAGCATGGAGAACATTGATATCTGTGCAGTAACAGAAACCTGGTTCAAGGCTCCCGAGAGCACCCCAGCACTACCAGGTTATACCTCATACCATGCTTTTCAGCCCCCAAACTTGGACCGAACCACAAAAGGAGGGGGAGTATCAATATTCGTCAAAGATACCCACAACTCCAGGTTAGTGGCACAGCACGAAGCATCAGAGACTATCCATGTGCAACTAACAGTGGGTAAGGCAGTTCTGGGTTGATCTTGAGTTGTGAGTTACAAAGCCATGTTTCAGTGGCTGTTAAAGCTTCCTGAGTATTTTTTTTTTTGAGGTGAACCATGTTTTCAGATGTGGAAATGAGAGTGTAATCATCTGTGTACTGTAGTAGGGTTGCCTGTTGTGCGGATGTATAGAGGGTGTTGGTGAAAATGTTAGAGGAGGGGACTAAAGACATAGCCTTATGGTACACTGGTAGTTACTGGGAGGTAAGAAGAGACCACGGAGTGCCATTTTACTGACTGACACCTACTAGACAGGTAGCTTTTGACCCAAAAATTGTGGGCTGAGAAAGACCTAGTGAGGACATCTGAAGTAGAAGTTTGTTGTGGCTAACGGTGTAGAAGGCTTTAGAGAATTCTCAAAATAAGGAAGAGACTAGATTACCATTCTCTCTAGATTTATCAACAGTATCTATATATGTAAGAAGGGCAGTGCCAGTACTATGGGAAGGATGGAAGCCATGTTTTATGGGGAACAGGAGTTCTTCCTGCAGGAAATAGTCTAACAATTGTTTTTAAATATATGTTTCAATTATTTTGTCAGGAGTAGATAAGATTGCTATAGGTCTAAAGTTATTAATGTCTCTTGAATTTCCTCATTTGTGAACAGGGATAATTTGTGACATTTTCCAGAGAGAGCTGACACCAAAATTCAGTTCTCAGGGCTTCTTATTTCTTTTCTGAAAATAAGGTTGCTAAGGCCTGGAACTCCTTATCTGTATCTGCCAGGGTTATACCCTCCCTGCCATCTTTGAAAACCACTCTGAAAGAATTCCTAGCTAAAATCTGGCTCTGTTCTTGCTTAAAACCAGGATAAACTATATCCCTAAATATGAACAAGTACCCTTTCATTCCTTATAAATCCTTACTCTCCCTTCTTTGCTTACTTCCTTACTGCTGTCTAATTTCCTGACTTTCTGATTAAATATACCATAAGCTTATTTTTCCTTCACTTCATATTGCAATTTGTATTTGTAATAGATTAATGTACCTTTAATTTCTCTGCAAACTGTCAAAAATTTCTCTGAATTTTAAATGATTGTCATGTAACTGGTACCAATTCTTAACCAACGTCTGAGATTCAATAAAATCTGTGTAAGCTCTGTATAGAGCCTACACAGAATGTACTGGTGTACATGGCCACATTTCCCCTTGGCAGTGCGCCATGCATATTAATCATGGCACGCTACCGAGGGAGATCACAGTAACAAGGATATTGAATCCATGTAGGCAGTAGTGTAGTGTCCCGTGGGTGTGGAGTGTCCAGGGAATTCCTAGACAGGTGTTATGTGCAGGAGAAGAATCCCTGTATTGTATCCTGCTAGTCTAGAAATATGTGTGAATTTGAATATGTTTTGTTTTAATTTTGCATTTTTTTAATGCCGGTTTGCGCACGAGTATACAGCGCTCAGCAGTGCTTACTGAATCTTAATATGTTCATGTCCATGTAAGCATCGTGCTGTGATGGCTACATGAAAAAAATGAACATGAAGCCTCTATTAAATTCTCTGCTATGCTTGTATATTATGTCTAATTTGTTATAATTGTTTAAACTGCAGATGTTTTTGTTTTATGCTTGAAGATTGTAAACGTATTGTTGTTATGTTTTGTAATAAGTTGTAGCTTTTCTCCGTGGGCCTGCACTGAAAATGGGCTTTTACCTAATCAGATTTTCCTGGTAATCAAATATCAATAAATAAATAAACAATGTCAATCTACATGGGCTACAAGCACTCGATTCCCTGACTTCAAGATAGTGGACTTCAAGTACTGCAGAATTAAGCATTTGTAGTCGAACAAGTGTGTGTGTGTGTGTGTGTGTGTGTGTGTGTGTGTGTGTGTGTGTGTGTGTGTGTGTGTGTGTGTGTGTGAGTGTGTGAAGTAAGTGTGTGTGTGTGTGTGTGTGTGTGTGTGTGTGTGTGTGTGTGTGTGTGTGTGTGTGTGTGTGTGTGTGTGTGTGTGTCTGTGTGTGTCTCTGTGTGTGTGAAGTAAGTATGTGTGTGTGTTATATTTACCTTATTTTAACAGAAATTAAAATTAATATTATATAAATGGTTTTGAAATCAGACAATTTATTTCTGCTTATTTTTCTACTTTATGCCACCTCTGACCAAAACCGATTCAATTTACAGTTTCAACTGCATTTTATGTAAGGATGCCTTTTTACACCTTTATGAGTTTCTGACAACTGTTCCAGATGCTCAGCAAAGCTGAATAAAAATTCCAAATGCAGTTTTGCATTTTCTTAAACATTTTAATGTATGTTTTATCCGAAAGTAAAAATAGTATAATATTAATTCACTCTACATACAACTTGAGGCAAAACTTATTTCAGCAATTTAGCTTGCTTCTTATTTAGCTGTTTAATTTATTTTATTTTGTGAATATGCAAAGGATATTAACGTCTGTTTCTTAACATTATTCAAAGTTTTGCTATTACATTATATAAACATTTTACTTTAATGCAATTGCTTTGCTGTTCCCTTGCTGTAATACTGATAACATGAACATGGATAAAACTGCCAACATAGACTCTTTTAATTAATTGAGCAACTGCCAGTAAACACTAAGATCTACTTTATTTCATTTTATTATTGCATCATCCAATCTATTTTCTCAGGACTAAAATTTTTATGAAATATACAGGAACATCTTCTGAAGTGAAGACTTCACATTTTTTTATCTGTGTTTTTCTTATAGCTCCAGTCAGCCTGGCCAAGCATGACAGTGCCTTAGAACTGGCAAAGCTTCAAGAAATTGAGGATATGCCTGACGGATATGTCTGTAAGAAATCTGACAGCCCAGGTGAGAGTCATTTAAACATAGACACAGAGACTAATATGACAAATTTGACAGAGGTTGCCAAATGGCAGTTTCTTGAAAAAGATGGCTAGTCATATATGCATCCTTTCTAAAGAAAGAAAGACAGAAAACTGTAACCTCTGCCATTAGAGGTCAGATTAATGGTGGTTTTTCTTCTTGCTAGAGTAACTATGTTCATGTTCTAGCATTTTCTAAGATTCTGTATATCCACATTGTGATTAAAGATATATCATCTATCCATCTATCTATCTAGCTATGTATCTATCTATCAATCTATAGATAGGTACATACATACGCATAAGTATATATATATATATATATATCAGATTTATAAATGAGCTGCTATTATGCTTGTATATAACAGACTATATGGAAGTATAACACGATCACAGCTACTAAACAGAAATGTGTTTCTTATAGATAATACAATTAAACCATTAGCCTAGTAACCTCCTATGATCCTATGAAACCGTATGATCTCATTCACCATGCTAAAATAAAAGATGCTGAAAGTATACAACTGGCAGAAAACCTGTCTGTGTCAATGCAGCATCTTTTATCTTTATAATGTTTTGGATATGAGAGGTGTAAAGGAAATACTTTAACTGTTTGACTGCTTCTTA
The DNA here is from genome assembly GCF_019279795.1 of Protopterus annectens. Lineage (NCBI taxonomy): Eukaryota > Metazoa > Chordata > Ceratodontiformes > Protopteridae > Protopterus > Protopterus annectens. The sequence continues at coordinate 503,615,070 of NC_056740.1, read as the reverse complement.
TTGTTCTTTTGTACTAAAGAGCTTACAAACACCTGATTTTGAAACATACAACTTCCAAAACTAAACAACTGAAATTGATTTATATTTTATATCATCTTACATCAGGTTTATAATGTTCATGATTGTACCTTAATTACTCTGCAAGGGTAATTATGGAGATTTTCTCCCCAAGATTTGAAGAGAATGGACTTTGGATTATTTGGGGCAGCCTACCACAAAAAATATAAATAAAACTGAACAAATTAAGAAATAAAATATATTCCAAGTCATCTTACGCTTCACTGAATAATTATGTATTCATAGAGATGGTATTGTCTAACATTTTGGCAATGGAAGACTCTTATTTCTCTAGAGAAGATGATAGTATTTATTTATATATTATTTTGTCGCATGATTTAATATATTCGATTAACGTTTCATTGATTACCGAACTTATTATCATATTTGTCTTCGAATGTTCTGACTGCCTGTATGCAAGATGCGCTTGAGCAGTTTTTTAAGGTATCATAATTAAGTGTTGTAAAATAACCATGATGTCAGTACAAGGTTACATTCCGTCTGTCGCAAAACAGGGATACTGGGCAGATGGTAACGATGACCACTTGCACATATCATTTTCTTAGACGAATTGTTTTTAGTATTACAGAACAGGAGGAAACAGCTGCACTAATGTTTAAGAAGTAACAGATATCTAAAAATAATGTGACTGCACAAATCTGCTTGACTCCACACCACTCAAAAACAGGCGTCACACTGTAATGTGATATTATTCAATATGTCACAGTATTCCAATATCACAGTGTGGCTTTATAACAGTGGCATAATATCAGAGATTAGGACACTGTCATAAGCAGTAAAAATACTGCATGTTAACAAATTAAAGTGTTTTATTTAGTACTTGAAGTCCAGTTATTTGTGACCAGAATGCAGTACTTATTTGCATACTAATTAAGTCATATATTCTTGCTCCAGCATATATTAATTTGTACCGATAATCTCTTTTTTCTTACAAAGCATCAGCATATTCAGCTTATTCTTCAGTCTGTTTTTATATATATATATATATATATATATATATCTATATATATACTTTTTTTTTGAGTGAATTTTGATATTGACTGAGGTTATTGTAACAATTCCACTGCCTGAATGCTTCACATTGTAAAATATTCTGCTCATAAGCTAACTAGAATAATGGTTTGTAGTCCAGGTATTACAACAAGTATGCAACACTGGGTTGTCTTAAGAGAAATTCAAATTCTGAAGAGTTTCATACCATTCATATGTTGCATAAAGGGCAAATAAATGTACAAACAGGCACATGTTCTAGTTACAAGACAAAAAGTTATTTTTCCGGTATCCTAGTATAACAGGAGTAAGAAGAAATACATGGCGAAAAGTAGAGAGGGGCATGATGTTTACAGGAGGAAAAGAAGCCAAAAAAATAAAAAGATATTACCTCCTATTATAACAGCTGCATAATTTTGTAAGCATTTCTGCCAAACAGCTGAGAATAGTTTTACCGAGAAGCAAACATACTGGGACCACTGTTTATTGCCTGAATGTTGGATGTAAATTTATCTTCACAATTTGTAATCCTGAATTATCATATCTCTGGCAATGCTCTTCTTTGCAGTCAGGCGCTGCCTGTACCAGTTTTTGAAGGTTGGGAAATTTCTGAAAAAGGAGGTCAACTAATTTTCCCCCGGCTAAAAGGTGAGTATTCACTTTTAGTATGGTATTAGCTAAAGTGCACTCAATTGTCACGTATGTTTTACCCCTTTAATAAAAGCAGCTTTAATCTCTATATGTACTTAGCTGGGCTAGGAATACAAAAATATCAAAGTGAGGTGGTGGTGTGTACAGGGAATATGTTTATTTGAAAAGTGCTATGAAACATTTGAACATGAATTTCTGAAAGGTATTTGAAGCACAAGTTCATTTGTTGACATAATATTCAAAACAAAACATTGTTATGCTAAAATACTGTTAATGCATTTTCAACAGCTCAGGAAATGTAAACCATATTTTAAATGGAGCAGTGCCACACATGATAATTTTGTGTCTTTTTTTTTTCTTGAATGCTATGTTCGACACAGAGGATATATAGTTAGAGAAAAGAAGAAGCAATAATTTCCTGGGTGAAAAAAGACATACCACTAAGGCATTATTACACTGACAATTTAGCTGTCATGGAATCGTGAGCTAGTTTTATGACTTGGTTAAATGTAGACCTGAGAGTAGATCAATGGGATACATGGATTATTTTCTGCTTAGAATTCTGCAATGCCTTTTTCTTGGAAATAAAGTAAATTTGTTAGTTGTTTTTTCCAGATAAATCCAAGTGAATGTTTTAGAACTGCTCAGGACATTATCAGATTACAAATATAGGATTATATAGCAATAACCCACGCCTGTGTGTAGGTAATGCTGGATTTACCCACAGGTAGTGTGGTTTGGTCACGAGGGCGAAGCCCGAGTGGCCAAACAAAGCCAACCGTGGGTAAATCCAGCATTAGCCACACCCAGAAGTGGGTTATTGCTATTATACAATGACATTATTTAAGAAAAAAAAAATACTTTTCATAAATAATGGCATTGTATAATGCCTCCTTGCTGCCCTTCCGCAACTGTCTGGTATTCTGTGGCAGTTCTGATGTACTGCGCATGCGTATGCCTATGCAGTACATCAGAACTGTGGGCAAAAGCAACGGAGAAGGCAAGATCTCCATTGCTTTTTACAAACTGTTTTTGCTATGTTAAATGGGTTTAACATAACGAGACAGCTTTAAAAAAAGCAACGGAGAATCTCCGTTGCTTTTTTTAAAGCTGTTTCGGTATGTTAAATCCATTTAACATAGCGAGACAGTTTTGAAAAAAGCAACGGAGAAAGCAAGATCTCCATTGCTTTTTACAAACTGTCTTGCTATGTTAAAGGAGTTTAACATAGCGAGACAGCTTTAAAAAAGCAACGGAGAATCTATGTTGCTTTTTTTAAAGCTGTCTCGCTATGATAAACTCGTTTAACATAGCGCAACCGTGTGAAAAAAGAGTTATAGTAATGGAAAAAGTCCGGGCGATCGGACCTTTTTCCATTACTATAACTCCTATTTACAACATGCACTCTGACCAATCAGCATGCACGTTTTTGAATATTAAAGGGGGGGAGTTGTATAATGAAAAATTAAGGGAGGTGGGATGGTAGAGAGGAAATGACACAGGACTAAGACTGTGCAATTAGATACTGCAGGGTTGAAATCAGTGCACAGACAGAACTGTAGCATATTCCATCAAATCTCTTTTGTCAAAACTCCATAGTTAAAGATCAAGCCGGTAAACGACAGTGAAATTATTCCTGTTTTATGTGGGGGAAGACCCTCAACCCTCAACACAGAAATGTTTATTCTCTTACACAACTTAATTGTTTATTTGCTTAGTAAGTTCATAGGATCTGAATACAATGTATTTATGTATTTATTTTTATTTACTGAGAAATTCCCACTGGGTATGATACCCATTTTCATCAGAACCCGGGGTGAATAAACCAGAAAATTATTCCATTATGGAGAACATTCATTTTATAGATGTGACATTTAGTAGCAATTCTTATACAAATTGAAGAAACATTCAGTGCATGCATATAACATACATTTTATATAGGGTTTGTGGTCTGACATATTGGTTATGGTGTTCACCTTGCAGACACAAAGCATGGGGTTTAATTCCCTCCTTTGGCCACTGTCTGGTTATTGGCTAGGAGTGTCTTTCCGGTTACTTGCCCCTTATGTTAATGTGTCGTTGTGTTTCCTTCCCTCTCCTCTTTCATTGGCTATTTCAAGTAAGCACAGAATTATCATTTTGTGAAATCACTCACCTTCAAGTATTTAAATTTATTGACCATCTCACTGTATTCCATAGACCCAGAATACAAAATGTCCACACCATTCCATTCTACCTTGTTCTTTTAAAATTAGTGGCTCCTCACTTAGATAGCTAAAGCTTAAGTTACTTCTTCTTTCATGTCTAACCGGTTACTGCATGCTGCAGCTATTAGGATATTCATTTTTTTTCCATATTACATTTAAAATCTGCAACATCTAGTACAAGGCCACCAATTATTGGAGAGCCCACATTCTGCCTCTCAATAGTCATCTTGGGATTAGTGCTTCTGTTTTCTCCTGGTGAAAGAGGGAGCATGGGGACATTATTTCCTGGAGACTGCTGATCATTGGAAAGCCTGATAACTGCTTCATATCAGACAGCTTGTACTCTGGGCTTATATTTTGCTCCTGATCAGAGAAGGAGTACAGTGCATTGATTCCTGACTATTTCTGGTTGAGCAGTGAGTGCCTGTGTTGGACCTTTCTGATTAGTCTGGTTGCTGTTCATGCATGGCATCTACCAGAAAAATGCTGCAATATGTGTACAGACATTTGCATCATCTGGGGCAAGACTGTTTATCACCAAAGAGCCTATTGTCTGCTTCTCATCTTGGGACTGATGCTATGTTTTGCTTCTGGTGAGAGAAAAAGCAAAGGAGTGCTGTATACCAGCAGTGTGAATCTGGTGAGACCATCACTAGTAGTAGCCAGGCAGCAGATATTCAGGTGAACCCCTTTCTTTTCTTCATTCATGCCAAAGCTAATTCTTTTGTTTCAATAAGTCCTGTTTGATTAGCTGCTGTCTAACCTAACTTCATAATGTCTTCCTAAATACTTCATCCATGAATCATCACTTTCCCCTCAAGTGTTTTTGCCAGTGCACTGTATAGATGCAGACACCTTGAGTTGACATTTTTCCTTTAAAAGCAGCCTTGAAATTTTAATAATACCTAGTTGTATACCGGGTTAGTAGTTTGCAGTGACAAGCACTGCCCTCAGAGTTGCAAACCAGATACTCCTGACATTAATTATTTTCTCACTTCATCCATAAAATCAATAAAAAAGGGCCCATTGTCATGGATATGAACTTTCCCACTATCTCTTTTACCAACTTGGTGGATAGGGGCATCCTTAGGCAAAGTAGAAATTGCCTCATGGTTACTGACAACCAGTTAATTATCAAACAAATTGAAAAATTATGTGAGAGATGTAGTTGCACAATGTCACTGGAGGCAAAGTTCTCAAATAAATGCATGACTAATGCCAATCAAGTTGTCAGTAGTACACATACTGCATCCATCACACATTTACTGAACTATATACATAGACAGACATATGGTAAAGCACTTAAATGTTGCCTTCTTAAACACCAAACACCTCCTAGATGAAGTGCACATAATAAATACCCACAGCAGCCAAGAATACAGTCGTTCAAAACAACACCCACATCAACACATACACCCACATTTCTTGGAGCCTTGGAGCCTTTACTTCTAATCCCATATTGCAAGTCACCAGACAATCCAACATTCTGTCATTGGAAACTCCATTGTGAGACACACTTATATCCCATCTCACCATGCTGAGTAAGGAGAAAATCAGTTAGTTGCTTATCAGAGGTCAGCATCTGCTACATTATGCATGCACTCAAGTCATTGGATCACAAGTACCAGTATGAATCAGTCATAGTCCATGTGGGTATGAGTGACTTACGACATACCTCCCTAGACTATATGTAGAGAGATGTCTTGGATCTCTCAGAATATGTTTCCTTAGCTAGAATGAGCCTAGCATTGAGCAGCATTTTACCTTCTCCAAGGATAGTGCCACAATACAAGTAGAGGATGACTGCCTTTAATAATAGGCTTCATTTCTGGAGTCATTCTAAGGGGGTGCAATATTTGTCAGCATGGAAGTAGATGGTCAACAGACCACGCTGCTTCGCCAGAGATAGCCTGCACCTCTCCCCTCAAGGCTTTTGAATTTCAGCTAAAACATTGTCCTCCCCCACAGTACCTTTTTTAGGCAATACCAAACTGAAACTACTTCAGACACAGCAAATTAAAACCAAGAAAATCTAAAGGTTTTACTGCTCAATGCTGAGAGTCTAAGCAAGAAAATCCACTCCCTACAAGCTCTCCTCACCCTTGAGAATGCTGATGTTTGTGCAGTCACTGAGATATGGTTCAAAGCTGTGGAGACCACACAGGCATTGCAAGGCAATAATGCCTTCCACACATTTAGATCAACTACTACACAGGCAGGGACTAAAGGTGGAGGTGTCACTGTTTACATCAGAAATAACTCGACCTCAAGGCTGGTCAAACAGGATGATGCACTTGAGCATCTCCATATTTAAATCACCACAGACAAAATCCCATATCACTTCTTTGCAAGCTATAGGTCTCTTTTTATGACACAGGAAACCCATAACATGTATTTAAACTCACTGGAAACACTCACCATCTAACCCAATATCGTATTTACGTGTGACTTTTATTTACTCCACTATTAACCGGGAATCATACATGACACCAAACGTACAGGCACAGAAATTCTCGGATATTGTAAACACAAACTCCTTGAACTAGATTGTTAATACACTGACCAAGAGTGATATACTGTATCTGGGCCTCACTAATATGAGACAGTGCTGCGCATCCCCCAGTGTAATGTTTTCTCTAGTAAGGTCAGGGCTCAAAATGGTCACCTTTGAAGTAAAAATAAAACCTGGAACCCCAGCTAACCCTGAAATATTCAAGAACTAATCTAAGGCTAACTTCCCACTATTAATTGATAACCTGGCAACATTTCAAGTCCCAAGAAACCCTAAGGTGTGGAACTGTTCAAAGAAACCCTATACAAGTATGTTAATAGCTGTATAGAGGAAGCTGTACCCACCAGTAATAATTACAGAACAACCTCAAAAAAACAGGCCACCCTTGTAGAATCACAACATCAACAGACTTTATAACAGAATTAAGAAAATCATGGCAAAAATTAGGAGGTACAGCACCTAGCAGAATAAAAAGCACTTTCATCAAACTAAACAAGTAACTCAGAGGACAAATACAATCTACCAAAAGCCAAATTTGTGGTTAATTTGGCCTCCCAGACCAAGGACAACAACAAGGCATTCTTTAGCCATGTCTGCAACTTCAAAGGCAATACACAATTGAGTGCAAAGCTCAGTGTTAATAGAGCCACCTTTACAGAGCCAGAAGATATAGCAAACCTACTGGCTGACTAATTCAGCTCCGACTTTACCCCTCTCTCCCTCTCAACCTTCCCTCAAGAAATATCAGCAAATATAACTCCCCCTGCAATAACTTGGAAATGGGTCCTTAATGCTCTCTCTTGGGCAAAGAACACTGCATCAATGGGCACAGACAATATCCTACAGTGCCTTCTAAATAGCATGAAACATGACCTATCAGGCCGTCTGGAATTGCAGTTTAACTGTACCATCAAACAGGCTTTGTGACTCATGAATGGAGAATGGTAACAATAATCCCTCTGCACAAAGGTGGGCCATCTACAGACTCTGGAAACTACAGCCTCATAAGTCTGACTAGTCTCATATGCAAAGCCATGGAAAGAAATAGCATGGAAATGATAAATAATGACATAGGAAACCACCAGATACTGGACCCAACCCAATTTTGTTTTGTCAAGGACAAGTCATGTCTACTCATCCTGGTAGACTTCTTTGAGAAGGTCACCAAAGCAATGCATGAGGGTAGAAATGGCTAACACTGCCTACCTTGACATGGCCAAGGCATTTGACACAATACCTCACTTTGGATAACACTGCCTACCTTGACCTGGCCAAGGCATTTGACACAATGCCTCACTCAGGTATTGTTGACAAACTCAAGAGTTTAGGTATAAACCCTTATGTCATCAGGTGGTAGCCAGCAGACTCACAGACAAGACCCAGGAAGTTAGAATTGGGAAGTCTTCCTCTACAAAGAGGTCAGTCACAAGCAGCGTCCATCAGGAATCAGTCCTGGGACTGCTCCTTTTTGGCATTTACTTCTTCAAAATCAAACCCAATGTCAATGGCCACTGGCTGACCAAATTTGCTGATGATTACAAATTAAGAGAAGTTATAGAATCCCCCACTGACACAAATGTTCCCCAGGAAGTGCTAATACATTGAAATAACAGGTGTCAGAACCATGGATGAAAACTAAATGTCTAGAAATGCATAATAGCATCCTTTGGGAAGCCATCCACCCCTGGTCACTATCATACTGACAACACACCTCTAAGAGTAGACCCAGTAGATAGTGACTTAGGGACACATGGAAACAGTAATCTAGCCTTTGACCATCACATGCCTACAGTAGTGAGAAAATCAGTCTATGTTGTGCAACTTATAAACAAAGGTATGGCATCTAGGTCCAAGGAAGTCATTGTTCCACTGTATTCAGGATTCATCAGACCTATCATTGACTACAATATCTCTTTGGTATGTACCTAATGAGGTGCACACAATAATTGGAGCATCCACAGAGTTTCCTCACTAAAAGAATACCTTGTCCTATGCAGACTGCCTCAAGGTCCTATCCCTGTACGCTGTCTCCTACAGGCTGTTGACACAAGATTTATGCCTGGTATACAAGGCATTGTCAGACCCCACCCCGATGGACCTCCTGCATATCTACAAATCAAACAGTACCAGAATTACCTGTTTTAAAGCTTTCAACCTTGCCTTTTATATAAATAGGACCTGCTAGACCTGCTGGAGAGACAAGTATGTATTCAGAGACTACCCCTTCTCTGGAACAGGCACCCCATCCATATGAATCAAAGTTCCTCCCTAACCCAGTAGAAGTGTAACTTTGACAAATGGATGGTGAACTGGAGATTCAGCCATGGTTTGGCACCTTTGTCTCTACATGACACATTTAGCCTGTAAATGGTTCATCTTCCAGGCCCCTGCTTGCAAATATTTTAGCTTCCAAGCCCCTGTTTACACTTATCAAGGGTACTGGAACTTGTCAGGGATTTGAAAAGCATGGTTAGGCATAAAAAAGCCCTTGTGGTCATTAGCCTAGTAAAGATCTATGAACCTTTCACCATCCTAGGGGAAGGGATGCTGCACACGCTCATCACTTGGGTGACAGCTAGCATGACCACTAGATTTTGAACCCATGGACCACAAGCATGAAAGCACATGTAGCCATTGTGAATTCACTGTGAGCGTGTGGATATATGCACACAGGTAGACATAGCCAAGCTCAAAGAGCCACCCCAAGGGTGAGAGGGGAGCTCCAGTATGGAGGGATAAACCACTTCAAAAAAACAGTAAACTGGTCCACTGCCTACCATCTGACTGTCACCATTGGGGAATGAATGGGCAGATTGGTTTACCCAGGCTGTAATGAATGGGCCATAAGCCTCTCACCTACACTGGGAATGCCCATCTCTTGTCCCACGAAACAAATGGCCTAAGTGGGTACAGGCAGAGGAGCTTTTTAGCCAGTCTTGTGCTGAAAAATAAATAAATAAATAATGTGAATGTTATTGCTGAAGTAATTGAATTATTCAAAAGCTGAACCATGACTCTTTTAATACAGTTCACTGCATATGTGTCACTTCAGTTAACCACTTTCAACAAAAAAAAAATGTTTAAATTAAGACTTAGTCTGAAGGAGTTTCACATGGCAACATTTTCTAATAATAACTGTGTGGATTTCCTGCTTTTTAGGGAGCTTGTTTTACTTTTTGAAAGGATGGTTTATGAATCAGTGTCCATTCCATCTACACACAATAAGCAATCAATGAATGAACTTAAAAGGAAAGTGGAAATAATAAGCAACATTCATTTTTGCATATATAGATTGGCATAAAAGAATGTTTATATTAATTTAGAGGGACATGAAGCATCACTAAAACATTGCAAATATAAAAAAGTCTCAGAGATAAGAAATACTATGAATAAAACATTGCACGTATGAGGCCTATTAGCAATAGAAAGAGCCACTAAATAAACACAATCAATATTCTTTGAGGTACACTATCCCGCAGTTATGATACTGGCACAGTTTTTGTCCAACTGCACATCTCTGCAGAATAAAATGAGATGCTCACCCTGATAGACTCCAATGTCATAGGATTGCACCATTAGGTCTGTCCTTTTTAATAAACCAATCAGAAAATATCCTGAGATCTTACATGGATTCAACATGCACAAAAGTGGTTTGGCAACAATCACAGACAAACAGACTGAGCTGGAAGGGCCGTATGGTGAGATAACATAGTTTTAATTCAACAAACTCATTTGAAAGTATATAATTTAAGTAGTGCCAGTTTTATTGAGCAATATTTTGCTTTTATTCTTGCTAAAAGGATGCTATTGGCAAACATGCTTACAGTCTTAAAATTTTGCAATTGTGTTATTTTTTTCTATTTTTATTAAATGCCATTAATGAGGGGCAATTTGTTGAATGGGAAACATAAAAAAAACAGAAGTATATTTGTATGCAGTTGACTGTCCTTCTATAGTTCTGCAAATGTTTCTGAAAAGGACATTTTTTTAAAGAACAGTTCAAACAGTTCAACTAAATGAAAATTTTATTAATTAAATCTTTAAAAATATGCAGCTTTAAAAGAAGTTAGGCAAAATAAAAAAAAATGTAAGATTTATAAAGGCTGAAAAGGGTAGTGGAATTATTATTACGAATGTGTCTACCTATGAAATGAATATAATGGAGCTATTATCAAATGGATCATATTATAAACTGATGTCTGGTACAGAAATAATTTTTTCACAACCCATATCTTAAACTTTTAGATTCATTGCAAATGGATAGATTGACATAGCTGCCTAGAAGATTTTAAAGGTTGATTACTGAAGAACATGCATCTTACATGCTATACCAAAACTACATAGAAAAAGTTTCTGATTCACCATTCGACCTACTGTATCCTCAAGAGGTTCAAAAGTCAAACTTCTTGCTTTGACAAATGAAACAAATTAGGGCAGTCAATCTCTCTCTTACTGTAGAAACTCTTGGGGCTTTTGAATACATTTAAATATTCTAAGCATGGGGATGCTTGCAAAGAATTAATAATTGTTGCAATAGATATCATTTTCATAAATTAATGCTCTATTTACTTTATCAGAGCTGTTACTAAAGAATATTATTTTATGTTCAAACAAGATCGTTTGGGGCGACCATGGCCCCCACATTTGTATATGCAGATTGTTTTTTACTTATACTTATTTTTCATTTGTATTTATGCAATTGTGTTATTTATTTATTTATTCATTTATTTGACATTTGAAAAGTCTGACTGGGTGGTTGCCCATTTTAGGGGAGGCCATGGGGAGAAAAGCTCCAATGAAAAAAAAATAGCAAAACTACATTAATTACATTGATTACATATCTTGTTAAACAGCAATACTGGACATTTTATATAGACACAGGAATTCACATTAATAGGCAAAACAAACATTGTCATACATTGGTTAGCACAAACTTGCATATAAATTACATACATTAGATTACCATGCTACAGGTGGACAATACAATGATATGACATATGCAGAAATGTTCTGCTGTTTAGTTAAATGAGTATAGTTATAACAGAGAGCTTATTTTATAGAACTTGTAGAATAGGGTTGAGAAAGGAGAGGAGAGGAATTGCAGAGGATGGAAAATAAGTGGTGGGAGTGATAAAGAGTATAGTGGGGGTTTAAAAATAGGGAAAGCATTCCCTATATTTGTACACAGATGCTGTTACTGATATGGTTATGCTTTCCTTTGCCTTACTATAATAACATTTTATAATATATATATATATATATTTGCAGTTATACATATTTTTTCTGCAGATACCTTCAATAATACAAACTTTTTATAGCTTTTGTTTTAAACCTATGTTTAATATGACCAATAAAAAATACTTACTATAGAACTCTGGCCTTCTTAATACCTAATAAACCCACTCAACCAGTTGTTCAAGCCTATGCTTCTGTAAGTCATCAAACCTGTGGTGACACTGGTGGCCAGAACCGGCAATCACTGTCAGAAATGATAGGTGCTCACCCAACTTCTCAAAGATGTCTATCTTTTTCCACTCATAACAACTGATGCCCACCTGGATCTTATCCAGGTATGACTTGTTAACAAGGTTCACATAATTTTTGCCTCCTTATCTGACCAGCTCAGAGTGCAACCTCATACCTGCACAGATGCAGCCATCATTGTGAGCACAGTTGTGGGTCTCAGGTTTAGAACCACTCCCTCTAGAGTGTGATGCCACCTTAAACAAACCCAGTTAACCAGCAGGGTCATTAAACCAGGTACTGTTATTATAGGCACATTTGGTTTAACCAAAAATGTTTTGTCAAATACATTTTTAAAGGATCACATTCACAGTTCATTTATATGGTGGATAAAATCCAGTATGCAATCATCATTTTTGTTTATATTACTTACAATTGCTAAGAACTGCTTTAGCTGCCTTTTTTGGAGTATTATACCCAAATGTAATTTATTCATGCAGTAGAGCAGCATTATTATTTTTTTTTGAGGTGCAGAAGTAAGCATTCCTATGTGTATGAATGCTAACTTTTATTAACTATTCAGTAGTCTGAGGTGAGAAAGTGTGCGAAATGATGTTAAATAGGCAGGGATTATACTTTATGGTTGTGCAAAATATCATGCATATGACTCCATTTGTTTTTTTCTGAATATAGTCAGCTTTGACTATATATGATGCTATCCACACATTCCCATGGCATACTGAGGTTTATTGTGGACATTGCCACTTTTGCAGGGCGTTCATTTGACCCTGAAACTCTGTTCATAATTAGCTAAGACCTAGTTACATGGATAAGTGGTTTTACATATTTACATATTACTGTGATTCAGAGAGCTATGTGAATAATATATAAGGGACGAATTTGCATACAAAATGCATAAATGACCTGAATTTATGTGAAATAGTTTAATTCCACTATATTAATTTGAGATTACTGAAGTTATGCAGCATATGACTTCAGAAACCACAGACTTTTTAAACTAAGTAAAATACTATGTGTTATAATTTAATATGAAACACTTCAAAATTATGTAAAATTAGTGAGTTAACTTAAATAAATGTTTCGTTTATCGATGTGATGGACATATTGCAATGGCTTTAGTGACTACAGTAAAGCTGTCATTTGTGAATGGAAAACCATTACAGTAGCTGTGAAAATTAGTGATCACTGAGAAAATCATTTACTGTAGTGCCATTTACTGATTGTGCATATGTATATTTTAATTGTAAAGCACAGATGTGGTAAGGATGTGCTGTTCGTTGAATATACAAGTGTCTTGACTGTCACTGAAAAATGAAAAATGACAATATTATGAATACATTACAATGGTATGGGCTAGAGGAAGGCTGAATCTCTTAACAAAGTGATTGCTTTACTGTTTGGAATGTATTTATGATACTGCAGGCATTACACAACTTTACTTGGCTGGACTGAGATTTTGCATGTGTATATAATTATGGGATTTGTGTTATCCAACTTTTTATAGGCGGAAAGCAGGTACACTTTCATTGTTGTGTTATTTGACTGATGATTATATCAAAAGTTTTTCTTTGTATGACCGTGGCATATATTTTCATGTGCAGCAGTAATGAAAAACCAAGGGATCAAGACAGAGAAAGGGGAAATGTCAGCCATGAGGAAAAACATGGAAGCTCTTAGGACAAATGGTAAACACCTTTTTGATAAATAACCCAAACAAGCTGAGAGGACAAAAGCCTGGAATCAAGCTGTCCTGGACATTAAAGCAGGAAGAAACTGCACATTAACACAATTTAAGAAGTGGGCTAATGATATGATAGGATGTGCTAGACAAGCCAGAATGCAGTTAACCATACCAGTACTGGGGGAGGGGGGTCCAGCAATTATCCCATTAACACCAGATAAGGAATACCTCCTCTGCTTCCATGGGGATGACTGTGACACAGAAGATGATGATACAGTGGAATAATCAGAGGTGGTATGGACACTGGCTACTACCAACGTTTGTAGCAGCAGCACTCGTCTGCTCAGGAAGGCTGGTTAAAAATGGTAACATATTTTTATGTAACAAACTGAATACTGACATGGAATGAGTTCATTAAACACATGATAATTATTATTAAGAGGTCAACCTTCCACATCTACACAGAATGACAATCAAGGCATTGTGCATTGTAAGAGTCTCTCATACCTCCTTTATAAGTATACAGTAGTGTATGCTATTTCTTTATTACTGTTTTTAAATCATTTTTACATGATCTGCAACTTGTAGAGGAGGATAACTCAGGCACCTCTACAAAAGTAGCTCCAAACCCACATAAACACTTTCAGAAATGTGTAAAGCATTGGCTGTCCAGAGCAAATATGCCATGACATTGTTAGAGTTCAGAATACTGCCACAGAAGCTCAACAGGAAATGGTCAAAGTCCTCCAAGGTATACTGATACTTTTCAGTACTACATGGAAATGTCACAGAATAGGGGCAATGCCATAATCACACAGATATGTAGCATTGTGGCACACCAAGGTTATGTGGCCATGTCCATTCATACACTAGTTAGAACTTACCTGACACAAGTAGGAGTCACTTTTGGAAGGGGAAGTGACTGAGGTACTGTCTGGTACATGGAGCAGATCACACAAGACTTCAAGTGCTTCTCATAAAAGTGATTAATTGGGGGAACAATCACAGCAGATTTCATGCAAGCCACATCAGCATTCATCTACACCTAGCAAAAGGTCCCAGTCCCAGTTCTACTGGACTGTCAGATCAATGTCTGCAGGATCTCCTCCATCAAGCAGTTCATGACACTGGACCAACTCACCATCCAGCTCTCATATCTGACCCCCTTCAAAATCAAAAAAGAACTGGAGCCACAAAATTAGCTGCTTAAAAATTACTAGGAGAATTTAGTACAATTCAAACCATATCATAAAGCTACGGCTGTAAATATTTTTTTACATGCAAGTAGTATGCATCTACCTCATTTATTAGAGTCTTTACCTTATCATGAATGCAAATAGATTTTCACCGACACTTCTGACGAGAGTTTAATGGATGGGGGAGTTAGTAAAAGTAAAGGAAAGGTCATTAAGGAGAGGAAACTCCTTGAATACTTTAAGTAAAGCCAGGAAGATGTTGGAAAGACAGGTGGGAGTAGGAGAAAAAAAAAAAGATAGAGGTCATGGACAGTTTGGCCATTTATGGGGGCAGAAAGACTTGATAAAGAAATATACTTTGTCACCAAATTTTCTCCTTTTTCACAAATGTTGAGAAATCTGGTAAAAGATTTGTGACAAGTGATTAGTCAGGATAATTATATGGGTGAGATGTTTTTCTAAAAAGGTTACATTTTCTTATGACAGATTCCTCAGTTTTGAAGAATTATTGAATATCAGAGTAAAAATGGGGAGGGGAGTAAGGGTAGGTTCCTTTGCATGTGGAAGGTGTAAAGTTTGCAAAATAATTAGGAATATTTCTGGTAAATGGTAGAGTTTTTAATTTGGGGAAAGATTTCATTGTGTTTCATGTGTGGTATCGTATGCAGTGGGTTGTGGATGTACTCCAACAAGATGATAAATTGGTCAGACAAAAAAGATTGTTAAAGTATGTATTCTCAAGCATTTGGGGAACATCAAAAATTGCTGTTTGGTTAGTCCCATGGCAGAACATTTTCACAGAACCCATGGGGGCTCATATAATAGTTTGTTTTTTAGTGTTTTAGGTAAACCAGACTTAGATGGGGGGAATTCTTACTCACAAATTGTTGGAAATAATCACACAATTTATATTAAATTATGTCACAATGCAACCAAGGGGAATGAATTTGGAAGTTAATCTGAAATTTTAATTCAAAGTAGAATTATTAATATATAATGTTTTAGTAATACATTTTCTTGATCATGGTACATCATTAATTATAAACATTTAATAAATTTGTTCAAGTGATTGAATGTTTAATAATTAGCACTGGTATTTAAAAGGTGCTTAGTGTGTTTTTAAAATCATTCCTGGAAGGCATTTAGCAGAGGTAGCAGAAGCATAGTAAAGTAATTTTGACCAGCTAATTTTATAGTTCTGGTTCATTTTTGTTTGTTATCATTTTATACCAGTATTTGCCCTCTTCAAAATCACTTGCACTGTCACCTAGCCTATCTTTAGGAGAGCTGTATCACATGTTTGATCTTGACATACTGTGAATCAAGTGTGACATTTCTGTTACTTACAATTTGACCTTCACAGATACTTGTCAATGTTTAATTCAAAAGGAAATAAGTTATCAAAAAGGGGGTGGGCACTTAAGATACTTTTCAGCTGTATGCATTTCATTCCAGTAATGGCGCTGCTTAAAACATCATGGAACTGTGGAAAGAAATCTAAATGTCATAACATTGCAGGCATTAACACTAATGATCTATACCTTACCAGTCTTGTAGCTGGCAGTTACCTACAGCTTAAATGTAGTGGTATGCAAGTTTTTATGCAAACACAGCAATGAGAAAATTACAGATTAAAATGATTATCCTGCTATGTAAAAAAATAAATAAATTACTGCTGCTACTTAATCCTCACCACTGCACAAATGAAGATGATGATGATGCTTCTTTTTCTCTCTGTGGGTGAAAAAGTAAAATAATCTGATGTACAATACTTTAACAGGCAACATACTGCTAATTAAATCACATGAGGACATACTTAGGTAAACCACTTCACTAGAGTTTATTGTGCAAAACAGTTAAAAATTGATAATTACTTATATGATTGGATGGGGCAGTGGTGCAGCATTAGCATTGTCACCTTACAACAAGATGTTTTCCGGTTTGATTCTCAGCTGGAGTGCCTTCTGTGCAGAGTCTGCATGCCCTCCCTGCATTTGTGTGGGTTTTCTCCAGGTACTCTGGTTTCCTCCCACATTGCAAAGACATGTGTCTGGAGTATTTCTCCCTGGGCCTCTGCTGAAAATTGGCTTCATTCCAAGTCGGGCTATTCCGATAAACAAATGTTAAATAAATAAATAAATGGTGCTTTACGACATCATTGAATAGGAATCAGTGAGAACTCAGGCATGACTTTTCCGAACAAAAATATGAGTAACTGTTCTGAAATTAAAACAAAAAATATTTAAAGACGAGAAATAATGTCAAGTGAGCAGTGGCATCACACAGCACAGCCCACATATATCACTGCATGTATCAATTATACTCTATGGGCTGGATTCTTAAACAGCCACACTAAGTGCAGCTATCACGTGAGGCATGGTGCACCCTGCACCTGATAGCATGCAATCTGGTATTCATTAAACAGCACTACACTTAGTGTAGAGCCTCAAAACAAGAGTAAATGGCAGAATATGCTAATGAAAACATAAGTAGCTGAAGTACATACTAACTAGCTAATCCAAAATGGTGGAGTTATTCAGTAATGTGTAAAGCAAACATGTACATTTAGTGCAGCCATTTGCCCTAAAACCTAAATCTCTTTGAATTACAGTTATGATTACACTTAGAAAAAATGTTATGGGTTGTTTGTTGCCACCATTAACCTGTAAATGCAACAGTCTTTAAATCAAGGTGCTGCTGCCAGACCTTTGCCAAGAAAAAGGGTGTTTATACCACATTTTAACTGCATGACACAGGAATTGCAAAGTGACACTGCATAGACATGAAAACATTTGAGGAAACATGCAACCTCTTCTACCCTCACCTGAGGGCCAATGTAAGCATGGAACCTGTTTGAAAAGAGAGAACAAAAGAGTAAGATAACTGCTTAGTCCCATATGCAAGTAGCCATATGTGCCTAAGATGAAATATCTCTCATGTGTACAGTAATGTCAGTAATATTGTATGATGGTTGCCTGCAGTATCCAGCTGTGGACTTTGCACAATAATGTGGATCAAACGTTTCACTTTCCCACACATATGTGCAACTGTAAGCAAATGAAAAATATGCAAAAGGCAAGGCACGGTGATCATTGGGACAGGGTGTTGTTGGCGGGAGGGAGGGATACATGAGGACAAGCCTAACTCCAGTATATACACTGGTGTTGTCCTCCATGTCAAAAACAACATCAAGATTCTGTGTGAACCCTCTGCTGGAGTGTCAGGGAGTGTCAAGGATCTCTGACAGTGGACAGGAACTCCTATGTTTCAGTCAGTGATGTTTTGTTAACAGGAATGCCGCAGAGCTATATCATCCTGTCCAATTTCACATGCCCTACATATCATGTACATTGTTATGTCACTGACCCTATGTCAGATTCTTCTGATACATTTTGCCATGGTCTCCTACTCCATTTACATAGTTGACCATCTGCCCCCAGATATAGTCATGGCAGTACTTATCATCTCTGCCTCTTTCTAAGATGTAGGAGCTGTATTGACATAGTACCTGAATGATAACTTCATTCTCTGCATTGCTGTATGGCATTTTACAGTGTGCAGAGGTCTTGGGCACCATAACCCTGTATGAGTTGAAGCATAACAGAAACATAAAATACACAATTAAGACATGTGGTTGTTAAAACAAATATTAGTTATGAATGTATGAATGTATACATCATGTACAAAATAATTTAAAAATTACAGCTCCATATTAGTACATACAAGTACATTTAGAACTCTTTCCATCCCCCCCCAAAAAAGTAAAGGAAATGAAAAGTAAGTGTACGAGTTAAGTAAGGAAGACAACAGATGTGTAACTGTGTAGAACAATGCAGCCTTAACAAAAGCAGTTCACACCTTTACATTACAAAAGGTTAAAACTGTTTTTGGATGTCCACTTGTGTAGAGGGCAGTTATATATCACAGGCTTAATACATTTGTGGGTGACAAATGTGAAACCCCTGATCTTGCTACTAGGTAATACAACACTCTTCTATAATAACAGGACAGATGGGCATGGAGATTTTTACATAATGTAATGTAGCATTCTTTACAAACATTTGTGAAATGCAGTTCATCAGTAAGCTTGAAATACATAATTTTGTAAAATAAAGAAAAAAGGTCACATACTTTGCATCATCAGTTGTGAAACTAGAAATTATACAAGTTACTTGCTTACATGATTACATTGATATAGTGCGGAATCAGCCCTAGAGCACATTGAATATGCAAATGAGGGGTGAACTCATTAGCATGCATAGATTCCAAAATTTGCACTAAGTGCAGGAAATGTAAACATGGTGTAAGGACCTACATGATTACATGCACATGCCCTACCTCTGCAATGACAGCACTGAGAAGTGTAGCTTGCTAAAGGTTTTGTAAGTGTCAATGATTACTCTGACTGCTGGAACAATCAATGTTTCACTGTCTGTTGTCTTTGCTGTACACTTATCAAGGGTGTGTCAGAGAGAATAAAATGAACATTAAAGCCTGGGATTATATGGACTGAGTTAGGCAAAGAATATGCATGACATTTTTATGAATTGTTTATGACCACACTTAAGTAATATTTCTGTGGTACAGTGGATGGACTTTATTTACTGAAACACATATAAATATCAATGCAAAAAATATATTACTAGAAAATGATAGATAAGGGAATGCACCTCAGAAAATAAATAGAAGAAAACAGCTGCAGTGTTGTAAAGCTTTGTTTTTTATTCTGTGGGGAAATAGTTTAATTGTTGTTAAGATCACATTCATCCACACATCTACTGGAAAATTGCAAAGGACAGCTTGTAGATCTTGTTTCTATTGTAGCTTTCATGTGAATTGATACACACTGTGCTTTTAATTCACTGGCTTGATGGTTCAAATCCAGAGAGGATGCTATTTGTGTGAACGTACTGATGTTTAAGAAGCATATGCTTATGTTGAAAGACAACATAGTGGAGGCAATGTCAGAAATGTACATTTTAAGTAAATGTTAATTTCCTTTACTTTATATTTTTTCATGCATCCTTTGCATATCATTTAGCTTTGCACACTCTTAACTGGCAGTGTACCCTAGCAGTAAGCAACAGTTCACTTCCTAAGGTAAATAGTGAAACATTAATTTGGAATGTCATCAATAACACAGTTGAAACTGGTACCACTGTACTTTTGTCAGCACACTGCACAGTGTTGACTGAAGAAATTTCATGTGTCATCTAACTATGTATGTGGCACAAGGTAGAAATAGAGTAGTCTTACAGAAAGAGTCCACATAATGCAGGGTTCAAATCCAGTTTACAGCTACTGTTATGACTGGATTTAGACTAAATATTAATACCCAATGTTATCTATGAAATGTCCAGGCTAAGAAGTCTGTAATAAATTATAAAAATCTTACTTGTAGTCCCTGTAAATTGATGTTACAAATATGTTATTGTCATAAACTTATTTCTTCTCATTATTAATAACATAATGCACTGTGTATGTTTTGTAACATATGGCATTTTGTAGTATGTGCTAACACAAAAGCAGTAACATGTTATGTAGGAACGTGTCATATTTGCTAGAGAACGTATCCATATCTCACACGTATTCATTATGACAGTTAGACAATATCTTGTAAACTTTGATGTCAGAAGTAATTGTGTGTACTGTGGAAAGAATGATTTCCTGTCATTCTCTGTGTGTGCACTTTTAGAACAATTGCCATTACATGAAATATTGTTGATACCTAACCTATATGATGTTGTAAGCTGATACGAAAAGGTTGACTCTTTCATGGTAATGCTTTAGCAGCTTTGCTCCTTGCTGCATTTATTCAATGTATGTTACTTTGCAATAGAAGTTAATTTTTTTTCTTTTTTTTTTAATGCCTTTTGCATTTGTGCTTCACTCAGCAGTACAAACACATTTCATTTCCTAAAGAGAAAAGTGAAAATTGTAATTTGGACTGCTTTCTGTCGCACAGACAAGCATGCCGCTGTTGTGAAGTCTTCATCATTTTGGATAGTACTGATTGAAGAAAATGCACTATCAAGTAATTTTTTCTGTGGTGCAAGATGTAAATGGAGTGAGTTTAGAGAAATAAGATAGGTGATGCAGGGTTCAAATTCAGATAACTTATGATTTTACAGATGGGGGTCCAAATACATATTTATGCACACTTTGATAGATCATCGTGTTGTTTAAAACTCAGCTATTCTCAGTATTGCTAAGAATGTGTGAGCTGTTGTCTGTCCCCTTTCCCATTATATTGCATTATTTAAAGTCCTAACAATGCGTGCCAGAAATTAAAGTTCTGATGTGTCAAAAATGAATGTGTCACTGTAATGCACTTCATTCTTTGGTCATTGCTAGGTCTAACCTTTGGTGGAATTAATTTTTCTGGCAGCTTTTTTTTCTCTATTTGTGTTATACTTTTTTTATTTGAATGCCTATTGCTTTTGTACCCCACTCAGCAGTATGTTAATGTGGTTGTCTTCCTAAGGAAAAATGTGAATCATTGAATTTTGGATGATTTCTGTAGTGCAAATGGGCCTGGTGCTTTTGCTTGTGCTTCAGCACTCTGGATAGTACTTACTGAAGAAAATACAGCTGTCAGGTGGCTTTCTCTGTGGCACAAGGTCTTAGTGTGGTGAGCATAGATAAAGGGGACAGCTGATGCAGATATAATACTATTTACAGATATTTTTACACAGAAGACAGAATGACTTTTGTTACAACATTTTGATTAGGGGTGTAACTGTACATGGAAATGAGTACCATAGCTATGATTATTGCAACAAATGTTTAATTAATACTTGCTATAGGAGTCCAATATAACATGTGTAAGTTGTGTTATAACATGACAATGATGACATTGTTCCTCTGCATTTGCACAATGTTGGGTGCCAAGCAGCACCTGTAACTTAAGTGAAATGGAAGTACAGAGCTTATAATAAAATCTTGTCAGTCATTTCCTTTGACCATATTATTTTGTTGCCCTTCATACTACTGAGGTTAGCCTTCCTGCTCTATGTACAGTCAGGCTAATCTTCTCTTGAACAGGTTGAAGAGTTGAATGTACACCACATATGATGCTCCAATTGCAAATATTGTTAGGAATCTTAGGTCCAAATGCTTATAGGTGTATACCAGGCTAATGACCAGTGGAACTTTTTCAAGCCTTGCTATATATCCCAAATCCAAGACAAGTTCTGGTATCCTTGGTAGGGTCTATATTGAATCAGCGAATGCTTAAAAAAGTGAACACTGATTCATCGACCCTATTCAGCAAATGCTCACAATCCCAAACACTCGGAACAGAAAAAAAAATCGCTGTTCCACAAAAAAAAAAAAAAAAAAAAAAAAAAAACTTAAAACAATATTTAATGTGGGGGGCATCGCTCCCACACCCCCCTACTTAAATATACCAGCTCTGAGATCACACCACAGTGTAGGAAATGGCAAACTCCCAAAACTGGCCCAGCAATTTTTTTCCCTGGAAAAAGAAATCACTGTTCCGGGTGTTCGGGATTGTCAGCGCTTGCTCATATGGGGTCGATGAATCAGCATTCGCTTTTTTAAGCGTTCGCTGATTCAGTATAGACCCCCTTGGTATTGTAAGTAAAGGCTTGGGAGATTAAATATTTATAAGCAGGAACCTGGGAAATGAACCATTTACAGGCTGCTGATGTCCATTAGAGACATAGGTACCAAACCAGGGATGAATGTCCTGTTCCCTATCCAATTGCCCAAGTTACACTTGAATTGGGTTAGGAAGGAGGTTCCAGTAAAGGAGTAGTCTCTGGGATGCATACCTACCTCTCCAGCAGGTTTTATTTATATCACAGGCAAGGTTTAAGTCTTAAGAATGGGTAATTTTGGCACTGTTTGTTTTGCAGATATGCAGGAGCTCCATCAGAGGGGGGGAGGGGGTTGACAATGCCACATATGCCAGGCATTCATCTCTGCTCTACAGCCTGTAGGGGACAGAATACAGGGATAGGGCCTTGAGGCAGTCTGCCTAGGACATGCTACTTATTCCCTGTATTCTCTTAGTGAGGAACCTCTGTGGATGTTCCAGTTTTTGGATTTGCTTGGTTAGGTACATACCAAAAGGGGCATTCTACTCAATGATAGGTTTGATGAATGCCGACTACACTGGAACACTAAAATATTTTACACCATCGAGTGGCTAGCCCTGCCATAGTGCCCAATCTGTGACCTGAGTTCTCCTGTCTTGAGGATACTGCACACCACAGTAGATGTCCAAAGCAGTTGGTCTGTAGAACTCTTCCCCCTATAGTGCACTATGTAGAAATTGTGCTGCTTCCCAAAGTTCCATTCATTAGTGAGTTTTAGATGGACGCATTCAGCATGTATTTCAGGGTTGAGAAGAACCTCCAGGAGAAACTGGGGGAACTTGCAAACTCCAAACAGGCACTGACCAGAGGTCAGAATCAAACCTTGTACCTTGTGCATGGGTGGCAAAGATTTTAACCGTTATGCTGGTCAAATGCTCTTGCATTCATGGCAAATGTGTAAATCATGGCATATAACACCTTAAGATAACACATCTCTGTTTTGCATTGGAGCATAATGCCTACATTTTCCCTTTGCTCATTGTTTGTGACTGTCCATTCAAAATTATAAAATTAAGGCTGTTCTATTTTTCAACTGTGAAACGTGCACATTTTAATGGATGGGATAACCATTTTTTCACATGGTGATGTTCTTCTAAAAATATATAAAGGTGGCTGACGTGCACAGTAACACTACATGGCTACACCCATTAGAAGCTTTATCTACACCGCAAGACAGACAGACACACATGCACAGTAGTTAGTGATTTCTGGATTCCAACCTCCTCTCTCTGCACTTAAACACTCTGGAAAGCAAAATATCAACAGCTAGTGCCAAAGGATAATTCATACAACCACTGTGATCTTGTTCATTTTTGATAGAATAATGTAACCATTGTGTTGATAAAACTCTTTATTGCCAAGGTAATACAAATCTGTAGGATAATCCTCTGCCAGTAAAAATGTGTGTCGTAAATGGAAGTTTACATAAGGGGATGTTGTCACAGACATAGTTCTACATGACAGTGCACACACACACACACACACACACACACACACACACACACACACACACACACACACACACACACTAGTTAACCAGTATTGTATTGTAACCCCTACCTATTTACAGCATCTATACAGCACAGAATTAGCCTCAAGCACCACAAGAGATGTCTGAGTTATAAAGGCACCATGAGGACTTTTAACATGCTGATCTCATCAGTGAGATACAGAGAAGATGTTTGTGGCAAATGTGAGATAAAGGGATGGAGGCATCCTCTCCCATGTTCATATCTTTCTTTTAAAATAGAAATCATGTACTTTTAGTTGATAGGAATGCAAAACAATTGGAAATATCTATCTATTATTGTTCTATTATTGTTTTATTAATATTTTAAAAATTAGTTGTATATGTATACAGATGTGCAATACACCTTTAAGTTAGAACAGTTTTTTTAAAAAAATTTTTGGCGCCTAAAAGTTAATTTAAACAGCCAGAACGCTTCATTACGCAGTTCTGAAGAAGACCAACTGCTAAATGGTTGAAAGCGCTAAACAACTGCTGTTAATATATTCCTGTGTGTATGGAACTTGAGGTGCTATTGTCAGCAATCATATTGTATTCTGTTTGATTGCATTTACTTTCGAGTAAATATATTGGCGTTTTTTGTGGATTAAACTTTACATCTTGAATCTGCGGTGTTTATTTCGGTTCGAGTCGCTCATTGGTGGTTCCGAGGTGTTTCCAGGTGGTTTGCACTTCCAGTCCTGATTTTCAGATGTTCATATCTTCCCTGGACTGGAAGTTAATACAGCACATGGAAACTATATGCACCAGACATTGAAACCACAGACACACACGCACACACACATACATTGAACACTGTGAGATTTGAAAGTTCTACCTATTTAGTTATACAATCTAGAGAGTACATTATTAGCTGTAAGTTCCACAGGACAAGTGTGACTGTTATGAGGACAGAGAGTACAGTTTTGAGAAGATAACCTCATCAATTTATTGCTTATATGTTTGTGTTAAAAGTGGGATAAACTGGAGACGGAACTGTATCCAATGTTAAAGTTGTCTCCTGAGTGGAAGTGGGCAGAGCACATCAAGTGTTGAATCTTTGCTTCCATAATACTTGAACCACACAGGGCTCACAAATTCACCACTGTCAGATTTGAACCAGTTACACAATCTAGAGCACACAGTATTAGCTGTAAGTGTCACGGGACAAGTGTGACTCTTAAGGGTAGAGAGAGAGAGAGAGAGTGCATTTTTAACAGGGTGACCTCATCAGTGTATTGCAGAGAAGATGTTTGTTTTAAAAAAATGCGATAAGGGGATGATAGAATACTTACCCAGGTTAAATATTTCCTTGATTGGAAGTCAACACAGCACAACTCTTCAAGATGCTATCTGTACCTGATATTGCAGCCACACACACACACAAGTTCCTCACTGTGAGATTTGAACCTTCTACTTATATAGTTACACAATCTAGAGAACAAGTGAAAGTACAGAAAGAGCTTAGTCCAAAGTTAAATGTATTCTTCTCAGTGGAAGTAAACAAACACATTTGACAGTGAGGCATTAATTACCTATAACTAGACTCACCCACCACACACCCACACATACACACACACACACCACACAGACACACACACACACACACACACACACACAAACATGACCACCACTATGAGAAATGAGCCTCCTATCTGGTTATAGAATGTAGAGAATACAATATCAGTTGCAAGTGCCACAGGAAAAGTCTGATTCGTAATGGGAGAGAGAGTGCACTTTTGACATGATGACCTCATCATTCTGTTGCAGAAAAGATGTTTCTGTTAAAAGTGGGATAAATTACTGAAGGAGTTATGTCCATTGTTAAATGTATTCTCCTTAGAATGTGCTTTTCCCATTAAAAAGTTAAATGTATTCTCCTCAGAATGTGCCTCTCCCATGTAAGGTCATAAGAGTTCTATATTGCCCTTTATATGGATTCTGTTACTATGGGGGACATATACCAATTTTACAGTACGGGATACCACTGACAATCACAATTGTAAACCAGTGGATTATCAACTAAGCATTCCTGCCAGATCATTCAAGGATGATTACACAGACACAGTAAACATTTATAGTGCCACTGTCACATCTTTTGTCTTATGCATTCCCAGTGTGCATTGAAAAAACAAACAGATAATTCTTTCATGTGACAGTGCACTGCATAACAGTGAAGGATTGTGCATGACAGTGCACTGCATAATAACAGTGATGGATTGTGTATGACAGTGCACTGCATAATAACATTGATGGATTGTGTATGACAGTGCACTGCATAATAGTGATAGATTGTGTATGATAGTGCATTGCATAATAACAGTGATGGATTGTGTGTGACAGTGCACTGCATAATAACATTGATGGATTGTATGTGACAGTGCACTGCATAATAGTGATGGAGTGTGTGTGACAGTGCACCACATAATAACAGTGATGGACTGTGCGTGACAGTGGACTGCATGATAACAGTGATGGCTTGTGTGTGACAGTGCCCTACACAATAACAGTGATGGATTGTGTGTGAAAATGTTAACCACCATTGCAACACAGTTGCAAGTGTAAGCACTGGAGTGCAGATGTGCAGCACTGGCAAGCTCAGTTGTGCTGCTGATGCCAAAGTATTAGCACATGCATAATCATATCTTTAGGTGTTGAACCTGGAATGAGAATTAGAAGTAGTCTGTGGTGCTCTGTGCTGACTTCCACATAAATAAGCAGTATACACATACAACTATGTCTGAATCTGATGGAATACAGAACAGATATGTGTTGTGGTCATGCCAGGTGTCCTGAATTACATGTTTGTCATGACAATTACAGTTCTTCAATCCTTATATGTATGGTACAGTACAGGTGCATTGTGATAAACATGAGGGACCAGACATGCTATTGCTGGTGGAAACATGGCTTATGGAAACAGTTTGTAATCATGGAGGTTTTCTGATGACTTAGAAGTGGTGAGAAGAGGTGGACCATTGGTGACAGGAATGTGCATGTAGACAAAATAAAATATTATTCTATGGTTCATTTATGCACACATTTGTGTTATATTCCTGTAGGTTTTATCATACTAATTATGCATGCATGATATGTATAAGACAGGCTTCACAAGAGGGAACAAAATCATTAATGGAGCAGCAGGCAATGATGTGTAAATAAAAGGTGTATCCAACAGATACACCCACAGAAGTCATACCAGATATTCAAAAACACTTTGGCATATATATGGATTTGAACCTTGACAGTATTCCAAGAAAAATATATAGACCTGAGTGTTATGTAAGCACACCATATAGGAGCTCCTTGAGGACTCAAAGTAGGGCCTCCTTGAAATTGACTACACGTATGCATCTGCAGTCGTGGGACTCAACACATATCTGTTGACCTCACAAGACCCAAATAAAGATACCCAGAGAGCCCCAGTAGTAGTAGGAGCAATGGGTCTTATAAAAAATAATCTACAATCATATTTAGATTTGTTACCAATGCATGGAACCCCGTACGAATTGCAGAAGGAATCATTAATGGGCACATTGCCGCTGCTGCTAAGAGCACTTCTGGCTGACATCAAATACTGAAACAATACTAATTTCATGAACTTTAGTTGTGCTTTGAATTAGGAATGGGGTCCATTCCTGTCATGCTATTAGAAATGCAAAATACTTGGAGAAATTAAAAAAGGGAATTACTACTTCACAAAGTTCAAATATGTCAGAAAATTGCAGAACAGAAGAATACATGTAATACCCTTCATTACCATCCTGACAATTGTATGCCGTACATCTAAATCTTCAACTTGTTAAACAGAATATTAGCATGAATATGCATTGCTACACACAGCAGCCATAGGTTACTAGAGTAGCGCAGTGAAGAGTTTGCCATAAGCCCTGTACTGCCATTTAGCTTGAGTTACAGTTTGTGCGCAACACAAGACATGCAAATGTAGAGGAGAACATCTAATGAGACAGAAGGGAGAAGATACATAGATGGGGCTAGGGTGGCAGGGACCAAGTAGCTTTGACAGACGCAGGACAGTTGTGGCTCAACACAATATGTAGGCAACCGCTACACATAAAATAGTGTATTGAAAACAGTCACTAGCAGTTTGCTAATTTCTGGATTAGAACCCTTGAAAGTATGCAAAAGTCCATCCATACATAAAAGCATTATCTCATCACAAAGCAACTCCTATGTCACAAACTTTAATTCACACAAGCTAAGGGACAATGAAAATAAAAGGAAGTAGAAGGGCAAACAGAGAGAGAGAGAGAGATGTAGTGAGAGAAACAGCAACAGTGTTATTTCTGGAACATGTAGGACTATCTTTATGGTGTGTTACACTTACTTCTTTCCTCATTATAATCTGTCATGCCCCGTACAATAAAGTGCTTGCTATAGGGGGCAGTAAAGTGTTGGAGAATAGATCCAGTATTAGGACATAAGCAGGATACTTTTGTCTTACCAAGCCTCCCTGTTAAGGATGGAATATTTTTGAAAGAAGGTGCTCTGTTTGGCATGTATGGGCAGTGTATTCCACAGTATGGGGAGTCTCTGGGTCAGGAACATATCCCTCCAGCATGTTTTGTTCATTGTGATGACAAGGTTTAGATCCCTGGAGTGTGTGGCTTGGCGGGATTGGGATTTCTTTAAGTGTAGCATGTCCAACAGCTTAGAGTTTGACATGGCCTTGTATGTTAATCAGAGATCACCTCTGAGTAGACGATATGCCACAGAGAATAGCTGGAGTTTTTTTAGATGGTCAGCATAGGGCATCTGCTTTAGGCCTGTGATTTTTTTTGTGAGGCATTTCTGCAGCCTTTCCAGTTGTTGCAGATGTCTTGTGAGGTACATACCAAACAAGGCATTGTACTCAATAGTAGGTCTAATGAGGGATGAGTACAGTGGGACAATGACATCCTTTTTTCTGGATGAAAAGCCCTTAGTGATTAGGTGTGCCACATAGAAGGATTTCCTGACTGTTGTGGTGTGGTTATCAAAGGTGAGACCAATGTACACCTGTGTCCTTTAAGTCTCTCATCACACTTTTGGTGTTTAGTGTGCTGCCAACTATGTGGTAATTCATGGGTACATATTTTTTCCCAAATGAGATAACTGTACATTTCTTAGCATTAAGCTTGAACACATGGCTCTGGCACCAAGCATCTGTTTCTGTAAGGCCATTTTGTAGAATATCCACATCATTTGGGGATTCAATAATGGCTCCCAGTTTGCAGTCATCTGCAAACTTTGTTAGCCAGAGTCCCTTAGTGTTGGCCTGTACTTCAGAGAAGTAGATGCCAAACAAGAGTGGTCCGAGGACAGAACCCTGAGGTACTCTACTTGTCACTTGTCTAGAGCTGGATTTGGAGTCGGGTACTTTTACAGTCTGGGTTCTGTCAGTAAGCCAGTTGACAACCCATCAAGTGACGTAGGGATTTATGCCCAGCTTAGTATGTTTATCTATGATTCCAGAATGGGGGATGGTGTTGAAGGCCTTGGTGAGGTCCATATAGGCTGTGTGGACCGCCTTACCCTCATCCACAGCTCTGGAGACTGAGTCAAAGAAGTCAATCAGGTTCAGGAGACAAGACTGGCCCTTCACGAACCAAAACTGGGTGGGGTCCAGTGTTTGAAGGTTGCCAATTTCTTTGTTTATAAGTTCCATGATAATGCATTCCATGCACTTGCAGATCAGGCTCATTAGTCTGATGGGACAGTAGTTCCCAGGATCCAAAGTTAATCCCCCTTGTGGAGTGGAATAACTGTAGCTGTGCACCACCAAGTGGGCATGAAGCCTGAGGTAAGACTATGATTAAACATGACACTTAGGTGAGGTGCCATTTAATTTTGTAGTTCATGTAGTACACAGCCTGGGATGTCATCTGTTCCCATGGATGTTGTATTCTTAGATTTGGAGAGTGTGGTTTCTACCTGCGTGACTGTGATTACTGGAATTTGGCAATCTTTTAGTATTGAGATGGGACCTTTAGAGGGTGAGAGGGGAGTGAAGCTAGTACTAAATTGATCTGCCAGGATATTGGCAATATCCTTGGGATCAGTATATTTAATGCCATTCTGTTGTAGCTCAGAGCAGATCTGAGCATTGCCATTTAGATTCTTGACATAACTATAGAATGCCTTTTGGTTGTCTTTGGAATCTTTGGCAATTTTATTTTCGTAACTAGCTTTGGAGGATTTTATGAGGGATCTCAGCTTCTTACTGAGGCTGGTAAGGGAGTTTTTTTGCATCCTGGGATTTTCCTCTTTACTGCAACAGTTTCTTCCTTCAGTTGTATAGTTTGTTTATGGCAGAGGGCTACCAGATTGGCTTCCTTTTTTTGGAGGAGAGTATATTGGTTTTATTTGGGGTGACATGATTCATGCATGAGTGGATGTGTTCATACAGTGCCTTAGTCTAGGATTCAGCAGTCGAACTTTAAGTTCCTGTCTGCATGGGTGTCATGATGTTTGTCACTTCTGACTTGAGTAATATGAAGTTGGCTTTGGAGAAGTTTTTTACAGAGGTTTCCTTACTGGAGGGTGGGGGGTGGGTTATGGATGTCAAGGGTGATTAGCTTATGGTCAGACCTGACCAATGAAGGGGTGACCACTGGTGTGAAGCATCTATCTCCCGTGTTGGTAAAGACCAGGTCTAGGATACTGGAGCCCCTTGTGGAACAATGGATTAGTTGATCCAGGGCATTGGAATTTATGAATTTCAAGAACCGTTGGGAAAAGGTGCTGATACCCGAATACTTTTCCCAGTTAATGGCAGGGTAGTTGAAATTACCCAGTATTAGGGTGTTTGGTTGTATCTTAATATTTTCCAGTATGTTTAAAAAGGTGTAGTGAGAATCTTGGGCCACGGTGGGGGATCTGTAGCAAGCTTTAATCTGGATTGCAGTCTTACCTAGTGTTAGTTGCACCTGGAGAATTTCAGATGCATTGTGTTGGGCAACTAGCCTGGAGGTGTGAATATCCTTGGTGAATATGGACACTCCTCTACCTTTAGTGTTTCGGACTTGGTTTGGTCGCCGAAAAGTGTGGTAAGAGTTGTAGCCTGGTATTGCAGGGGGTGCTCTCTGGAGCCTTGAACCAGGTCTCAGTTACTGCACAGGTATCGATGTTCTCCATTTTTAGGAGTGCCTTGAGAGATTGCATTTTGAATACAGACATTTGCAGCTAACCATATGATAGGAATGAAACTATAATTTGACCTACAGTTGTCATCTAACCTATGACACTATGCAAAAATAGCCTACAGAAAGGGAAATATCTGAACATGTCACATAGGAACTTCTAGCTT
Organism: Protopterus annectens; assembly: GCF_019279795.1. Lineage (NCBI taxonomy): Eukaryota > Metazoa > Chordata > Ceratodontiformes > Protopteridae > Protopterus > Protopterus annectens. The sequence continues at coordinate 503,583,833 of NC_056740.1, read as the reverse complement.
ATGATATACAGCAGCCTAAGAATTGTTATAGCAACTATTTTAAAGTCATCTCTTTAGTCTACCATTACTCTGTATTCCCATAGTGCAGTGGATTTAAGCATAATTGCATGAAAGTAACCAGAATACTGCAGCTGAAATTAAGATCTTTAGCATTCACTGCCACTCAACTTCTGTGCATTATGCCAGTTTCAATGCAAATACTGAAGACAAATAGTGAAGGCTTTTTGATGGGCTATTTCTGGCTATGCATGCTGTGTGTGATACTGTTTCTTTACCAGATTAAACATGTGAAAAAAGGGGTTAATAGGACAGTGGTGAAAATGGGGATGGCAAGCCAGGAGTATGGACATGGGAAAAATATAGGAATTTGTAAGAAGGTAGTGGGAAAGCACCATAGCTATCCATTTCTCCAGAACATAAATGCAGTATTGTACATGCAATTGCATGACTTTGGAGACCTACCCTACCTACCTGACTCTCTAATTTTGAATCACATTTCCCGACATTCGACTCTGTCCAAAAAAAAAAAGCAAAAACAAAAAATGGAACCTAATCCCACAGAAAAAAAATACTCCTCGTGTATAACTCTACGTCCCACTGTGACTTCATTTAATACATTTGGCTATACAACAATCAATCAATCACAATGGTATGATATGACTAAGAGAAGTGTGCATTTCACTCTGGCATATCAGATATCTGCTTTCTAAGGTAATAATTACAATTGCAAATACTGATTAACTTAAAATATCTTATAAATAGTAGCCTGTAAAAAATGCAGTGTCCGTTTCTTGGTATTGATCGCTCACACACATTGAATCTGATGTACGTATTGCCTAATATAATAACTAAGGGCTATTGGAGCAGGCATGTAGGCTTAATATTAAAGTTAAAGAGTGCCTGCTCAAGATGATATACAGTAATACACTGAGAATGCTTCTCTGCCTTACAATCAGAACAGATACACACTTAACCCCATGCATCTCTGAGGTGACTTAGCCTCTCTTGATGCATCTCACAATTTTATGATTTCTCTGCTGCAGCTATATATATATATATATATATATATATATATATATATATATATATATATATATATATATACATAATGAATAACTGTGTTGGCTGACTAATTAATGGCATATCATATGCAGGTTATGGGTCAGTATACTTACATAACTGAGGGGTGTTTGCAGTGTTAAATTCATCCTGCCATCATCATCCTTCATGTGTCACTTGATGGTGCTGTAGAGGTAATGACACTGCTTCCAGTGCGAGGGATGTCATTTGTACTGGAGACAGACTTGGACAAGCTATTCCAAGCCTCAAGTCTTTTATTGATAACCTTGTATATTTCCTCTGTAATGGCCTCCAGCTGTATTACTTCACAATGAGTTCTCCAAAAATCCTGGAGTCCTCAAAACCCCACTTTTGTGCTCTAAATGTAACATTATCCAGACTGTCATCAGTCATGTCTGCAGCAGTCAAGCTAAGAATACGGGTCAGAAATGGCTCCCAATTCAAATTTCACTTTCTTGCCAGCTGAATTTGCACAATTGAAAGAACAGTAATAGATTAATAGGCGCATTGACACCGAATACCTCAATAAGCACGTGTGCAATACTCAAACTATTGAGACATGTTCCAGTGTTAAACATTGATATGGTTTGCGGTGTTGGTTATAATCATTTTTGGTTAGAGAAAAAATAGTATGACTTGTGACACATTGGCTTTTTAGTTGTAGCACCTGTAAATTGAAACCAAGAGGAAAAAAGTTAAAAGGTTAACTTTGTTCATTAACTGTCACTGCCACAAGCAAACCGTTTTAGCATGGTAATTACAAGTATTTCTGTGACCATGACTTTACTTAGCTATGGGACAGCATTTCTATGCAAAAGGTAATGTTTGTAAATACATCTCAGATGCATGCAGTAGCATGACCTGATTAAAACATGGTGAGTTAAGTTATATGTATACTTCACTGCACATAATGTCATAAACACATACATATGATATGTGAGAACTCTATAATTAGAGCAAAAATATTGTGCTCATCATACATATGTATGATAATTCTGCATTAAATATCATCACTGTCATGTTTACCATAATTTACAAACATTATATTGGACTTCTATAGCAAGTCATAATGATACATTTGTTGTAATAAACTTAGTTATGATACTCCTGTGTATTTACTGTGACATTCTGACCCCCCCTCTGTAAAAGTATCTTTCTACTGTATTCGCTGCATCAGCTGTCTTTGCTCTTTAAGATCACTGTCTGCAGGTACACCTTGCGCCATAGGGAAAGTAAACTGGCAGGTGGATTTTATTCATGGAGTACTATCCGCATTGCCGATGGATGTGCACTGGCACAACGTTTGCACTACAGAAGGCAGCTTAAAATAAATATTTTATCTTTTTCCTTAGGAAATGAACCATGTTTGCACACGGTCAAGCAGAATGCAAATGTAAAAGGCATTAGAAAAAAATTAAACGAACGTGAATTCAATCAGTATGTAGACATAGCAAGGACTACAGCAGGAAGTGCACTACAGTGACAGATTTATTCTCACATCTCCCTGCAACATCCAGAATGTAATTTCTGGCACACATTATCTGAACTGTAGTCAATGCCGAATAATGTAAAACTGGACAGACAGTTCAATGATGTTAGCAATACTGACAATAGTTGACTTTTACACAGCAACACAGTGGTCTACACAAAATAATGTTCAAAAGTGTTTTCAAACCCCCACATAAGTTTATTAGTTAACTGTATTCAAACCCTGCATCACCTGTTTTATTTCTGTAAAGTCACTTTACTTTTACCTTGTGTCCACAGAGGTAGTTAGCTGAGAGGAGGAAGTACTATCCAGAGTAGTGATGTCCACTCAGTGGCACCAGGCTTGTTTGCTCTGGAAGACAGCCCAAATTAAATGTTTTCATTTAGTAAGTGAACTGTGTTTGCACACTACTGATCAGAATGAAAATGTCTAAAGCATTAGGAAAAAAATCAAACAAAATGGACCAAATAACACACTGAATTGACATATCTAGCAAGGAACAAACCTGTTATAGCATTAGCATAAAATTGTCATCCTTTTCACATCTGCTTTCACCATCACAAGTAGCATTTATGTTGCACATAACCAGAATTTCATGCAATAGCAATTGCTCAGAAAACAGACACGCAGACAATGACAGGAGGTAATTCTTGCCAAGGTACATCTTGCCAAGGTACATACAATTACTCATAGAATCATAGGCTCATAGAAAGTTATTAGGCTAATGGCCATAGGGCTCTTACAGGCCTAGCCAAGTTCTGCCCTTGTTTCCATGATCAGCAGCTATTGCCCCTGTCCAAGACAGACACAGGTAAACCCCCCCAGGTGAATTTCGTGTTATCCATCCAATTGTGCAGACTGTGCTTAAAGAACGCCAAAGAGGTGCACTGCATGACATGAATAGGGAGTCTGTTTCACAGGTGTGGTTACCTCTGGGAAACAAATCTGTCCCTCCAGCAGGTTCTACAAATGTTACATACCAGGTTAAGATTTTAGCGACTAACCGGTGAGCCAATCAAACTTATGGATATGCAGCATTTCCAATAAAGCAGAGTCAGAGATTGCCTTATATACAAGGCAGCGATCACCTCTGAGTAATCAGTATGAAATGGAGTAAAGTGATAGTGATCTCAGCTGATCCACATAGGACAGATGCTGAATACCTTGAATTCTCCATGTGAGGAACTTTTGTGATCTCTCCAATTGCTGCAGGTGTCTGGAAAGGTACATACCAAATGGAGTGTTATCCTCAATTATTGGCCTGATGAGAAAAGAGTACGGGGAGGTTATAACTTTTTTTCTGTAGGCAAAACCTTTACTTATGAGATGAGCAATATAGAATGCCCTTCTTACCACTGTGGAGACATGGTGCTCAAAGGTAAGGCTGCTGTCAACCTGTGTGCACAAGTCTCTCACCACTGAGTGCATGCTTAGGGTGTTTTTATTGATGTGGTAATTACCAGGAACATTGCTCTTACCAAAATGGATGGGAATACATTTTTCTGCATTTAGTTTAAGGCCATGACTTTGGCACCAATCATTTCTTTGCATAAGACCCTCTTGCAGGATATGTCATCATTTGGGGATTCAGTGACTGCTCCTAGTTTGTAATCATTAGCAAACTTTGTCAGCCATGGACCTATAGTTTTTGCTTGCACTTCAGAGAAATACATTCCAAACATAGCAGTCCCAGGACTCATCCCTGTGGAACACCACTGGAGGTGGATTCCCCTATTTTTGACTGTATGGGTTCTATTATTGAGCCAGTTAGTGACCAACCTATAGGTTAATACCTAGTTGGGTGAGTTTGTCAATAATGCCTGAATGGGGAATAGTGTCAAAAGCCTTGTCCATGTCCAGGTAGGCTGTATGCAGAGTTTTCCCTTTGTCCATGGCTCTGGTGACTGTCTCAAAGAAGTCCACCAGGTTTAACAGGCAACTCTCCCTTTGACAAATCCAATCTGAGTGGAGTCAAGTGCTTGTAGATATTTTTGTTGATGAAAGTTTACAATGTATTGTATAAGTGTCTTGATGACAACTTGTGACATATGGATAATTTCTTCTGTATTTATGACACACATGCCCATTTTACTCATGTTACTACTTTTGTGTTACCACACTGTGAATATCTTACATTATCCCTAGTATGTATTATTACTTTTAATGAGAAGAGGTGAGTTCACAACAAAAGCATCTATGTAACACACATTCACATAGATAGAAGGTATTTGGCATGCATCACAAACTTTAGCCTGTTTATTTCAAATACAAAATTGGAAGTCAATAGTTACTCTGAATCTAGTAATAAAAACATATCTGTAACCTGGATTCAAGTCATGCATCATCTGTCTTATTTCTTTACACTCATCTCATGCACATACTGTGCCAAAGAGTTACTTATCTAACAGGTAGAATTTATTCACTAACTACAATCCAGAGTGCTGATGTCTGCACACCAATGCCAAACTTGATTGCATTACAGAAGGCAGACAAAATTACATTTTTCACTTTTTTGCTTAGGTGGTGAACTGTAGGGATCACTGCCAGTCTGGAGTACACAATGACAAATGTCACACAAATGATGAAGGGAAAAGAGAAAAAAGACCACTGAAATAGAAGAAACATTATGAAGCAAGTAATTAAAATGTGCAGTTCTGCTATTTCCAAAACTTTATGGTGTTTCAGCATAAACATATGCTCCTTAACCATCATTATGTCCACAGAAATACAAACCGTCTCTGCATTAGAACCCCAGGACATTCACAACACACACTTGAGATTTGTGTCAGTATGTGCCACACATGGGTCTACTTCAGAAGACTGACAAACTGAAAGACTGAAAATTCAAACTACTGAACACATTTTTAATGCAGAGGGAAAGCCCCTCTTTGCCCCTGATGTGGGGGGCTGGATATCCTACACCTCATGCTAATTATGTATACCAACTCCAAGATCTCATAACAGTGAAGAAGGGGCAAATTCTATCATTCAGTATTTTGAATCTTCAGTCTTTTGGGATTCAGTCTTCTAAAGTAGACACACCACACATGCACATAGATTTTGAACATAAAAAGGAAGCTACATATACTCATGATCTGATATAATATCAATTGACATTACCAGGTTGCATGCGTACTTCATTGCACATAATGTCATAAACAGGTCTGTATCACTTCAGCAAACCATCACTTCAACGAACAGCATTTCATCAGAAATGTCGTTCATTGATTCAATTCCCTTCATGTGGGGGGCTATGTTGCCCACACCCCCACACTAATTTTATGTGTATATATATATATATATATATATATATATATATATATATATATATAACCATTAAGGAACACAGGTGCCAAAGCACTCTACAGTAGGGAAAGGGAATTTATGCATTTCCTCACTGTAGTGCAATCTCAGAGTTGTTATATTTAAGTAGGGTTGTTTGCAATACAGAACAAAGCCCAATTAAAATTTTTCACTTTTTTAGTAAGTGAAGCATGTTTGTGTGGTACTGACTGGATCGCACATGCATAAGGCATTAGAAAAATTAACTAAAATGGAACAAGTTAACATATTGAATAGATATGTGTAGCAAAGAACAAAGCTGTTATAGCATTATTATGACACATTCATCTTTTTAATGTCTGCTCGCACCATTACAAATGGCATTTAGGTTACACATAACCAGGATTTCGTATGACAATTGCTTAGAAAGGGGATACACAGACAATGGCAGAAGGTCATTCTTGCACAGCACAAACAATTACTCATGACATTAAAGTTTACAGTATATTGTCATATGAATAACTTTTCCAGCATATATGGCACATATGCCCACATTACGCATGTTACTCATTTTGTGTTATCACACTGTAATATTCCTATCACATATTATTATTATTAGTAGTAGTAAATAAAAGAGGTGGGTTTAAAACAAAAGAAACTATACATACATACATTCACATAGACTGCAGGCAAGATATTTAGCATGTACCATACATTTTAGCCTGTTAATTTCATATGCAACATTGGGTATCACTGTTTATTCTGAATCCAGTAATTAAAACATATTTGTAAGCTGGACTCATACCCTGCATCACCTGTCTTATTTCTCTCTACTGACCTCAAATATATATTGTGTCACAAACACACTCACCTAGCAGACATAATTTATTCAGTAAGTATTATCCAGAGAGCTGGCATCCACGTACTGGTGCCAGGCTCCTTTGTGTTACAGAAAGTTGACCAAATTACATTGTTCACTTTTTTCCTTAGGCAATAAACTGTAGTTCACTGCTAGGGATCGCTGCCAGTCCAGAGTGCACCATGACAAATGGCACACAAACAATGACGAGAAAAGAGAAAACAAGGCTACTGAAACAGAGGAAATATTATAAAACAAGTAGTTAAAATGTACAGTTCTGATATTTCCTCAACTTAGTGGTGTTTCAACATGAACAGATGCTTGTTAAACATCATTGTGTTCAGGCAAACACAACAGTCACTGGATTAGAACCCTCGTATATGCACAAGGTACACTTGAGATTCTTATCAGTATGTGCCATACACATTTAGTTAGACTTTGAACATAAAAAGGAGATTACATATACTCAAGATGTGACATTGTATCAACTGACATTTTCAGGTGCAACAGAAGCAAGTTCTGACCATTGTTATTTGTAATTTGCAGTTAGATGTTTGGATTGCTGTGAAGCTGGAAATAGGGAAGATGATCTTTCCTCACATAACATAAAACAAAAAATGTGAACACTGCACCTCTTTTCTTCTCTTTATTTTGTGAATACCATTCCCATATGTATGCTTCTGTAAAAAGACTGCTATATGACTTGCTTTGCAGTTGATATATGTTTCTTGATTAATGTTTCCTTAGAATTTGAAACTTAATTGTATGCTGAGGCAAAATCTTTTGCCATAAACAATTTATATAAATGTTAGTAATGTTGCTCTCCTAAGTCAGTCAGTGGTAGTCATAAAATTTCTGGTAAGTCCTTTCTTCCTGATACACCTTCAGCAAGTGTACAAAAAATAGGACTCACTGTGAAAAACTGATTGATACTGCAGTCAGAATAATTATTTTGCCTTGCAGCCACTTGGCAGCTAACCCTTCTCAGTGCTTATCCTTACAGAAGTATGTCATGTGCATGCAGTTATGTAGGCCCTTACTCCATATTTACATTCCCTGCACTTAGTGAAGATTGCGGAAGTCATTAATGCTAATGAGTTCACATATCATTTGTATACTCACAGTGCCGAGATAGCTGAATCTGCACTATATAAAGGTAATTGTGTTGATATGGAACATGTATCATAATAGGGGAGATTGTTTGTATCCAGAGAGCTTGATGCTGCTACTTACTGCTAGTTGCTTTGACATATTGTTGCTACTTTCAGAACTAACTTGCTGCAAAGGTATGTTGCTTTTATGAATCAGTTGATGTATTTTAACCTTACTTATGAATGCATTTCACAGTACAAGTTTTGTTTTACTGTCTGAATTATTCTCCCTAGCTTTTGGCATGGGCATGTATATCACAGTTATTTATTGACCATGCAATATTTTCCTACATAATGATCAGTTTAATGAACATTTCAATCTTGAAAGTTGAACACTTTGTTCTGAAGAGTGCTGTATTAATTATTATCAAGGTCATGGGTTCTTTCATAATTAGCAGTGACAATTTTAAGTCTCTGATGTCTACCTGGCTGCCCTCCAATGAAGTGGATATCACACCAAAAATTGTTAATAATTTTTCATTGACAGGTGCACATCACTTTTGTAAATGCTGCAATGTACTACAGAGCAACATAAATGTTTGTCCTGCATTGAATTTATTATTACATTCTTCCTTTGTTTTTCCATTGGGGAGGAAATCTGTATTAAGTTGTGGGTACTCATATGAAGCCTTCATTTTTTATATATTTTCTGTATGATGGATGGATACATTCATACATATATATATTTGTTATAGATATAGATAAATCTATAGATTCTATATCTATATCTAATATATATATATATATATATATATATATATAGCAATTTGTTTTACTTATGGATTTTTCTTTTCTATTATAATTCCTCTCATACAGGGCTATAGTGCCCAAGACATCTGCACCCTATAAATTGCCATACACTGACACTAAGAATGTGATAATTTGGGTCCTACATCTCCATGGTTCATTCCTATTAGAGAGGGACAGGGTTGACAAGTCCTCCTATGTTGATATCTCAAAACAGGTTGTGAATGATGTTAATACAGTGGGAGTCCATGGATCTACATATTCCAAAATAAGACATAGGGCCAGTGATATGATTATAGCAGCCAGATGTCAGGTAACTGTAATTGCTTTTGAACATATGGCTATAGGTGTGGTCCTTCTACTTAGTCACCACTGACTGAAACAGAGGAGTTCCTGTCCACTATCAGAGATCCAGACATCTCAACACAGGATTCACACAGAATCCTGGATATTGGGGCTTATGTGGAAGGTAAACCAAGTGTGTCTTCTGCAGAACTTCTAGGTATGCTATATAAAGAAGTAATTGTTATTGTACACTGATTTTGTGTCATTGCTTTGTGATGATATAACCCCTATTTCATCTCTCTTTTATATGTAGGCACTTCTGGGCCTGTCATTGCATTACAAAAAAAAGCATTTGACAGTATCACACATGCATGGATAAAAGAGTGATTAAAATGTATAAGATATACCCTACATTGATCAATTATATTAGAGCCACCATGAAACAATGGGAAACCACTTTGCAGTTAAGCCATGATAAAGGACAAATTATTATTCCAGGGATAAAAATTCAAAGTGGGATATTCCAGGGTGACTCTATGTGACTACTGCTTTTTTCATGCCTTTAACCTATTAAGCTGTATACTTAACTAATTACGTCATGACTGTAATTTGGCTCCCAGAAAACAACAAAGAGTAAAAACTTCTCATCTTCTTTTTGTAGATGATTTAAAAATGTACAGTTAATTAGATGAGAAACTGAAAGCACAACTGCAAGTGGTCAAAACTTTTTCAGATGATATAATAATGCCATTTACTTTTGATAAATGTGTAAAGCAACCTTTAAAGCAGGAAAGCTGCAGCACCAAGAAAATATCAATTTGAGACAAGAATTTGATAAAAAAGAACTTGAGCAAGAGGAAGTGTATAAATATTTGGGAATTGATTTATATTTTGAATTATTTATAAGACTTAAATTAATACTGAAAACAGCATTGACATCTATGAACAAATTCCAAGCTATAAACTAATTTGGTCTTCCTGTCCTAACTTACAGTTTTGGAGTGATTGACTGGCCCAGCCAGGTATGGGATAAGTTGGACAGGAAAACAAGAAGGATGATTCATGCTCATCAAATGATATGATGATATTTAAAATTCAGTGCATATAAAGACCATCCCCGGGATTCACGAAGCTCCGTGCAAGAATAAGACTATTCTTGCACAGAGCTGTTTGTATCCATTTAGAACAGCAGGGCATCTAGCATATGCATGAAGGCATGCTGCTGTTTAATCTAAATGGACATGAACCATGAACGAGTGCAGGAGGCATGTCCGAGTAGTGCACGGACACTAAACATGCCCCCTGCACTCAGAAAGTGCCTTACGGCACTTTATAAGTCAAACTGGCATAATATTAGGGCTTTGCCAGTATTTCAGCGTCTGTGAACATTGAAATGAGAAAATGATCATTTTAGTGTCTGCAGACTCTAAAATCAAAACAGCAATAAGAAAGTAATGCAGGGGGTGTGTTACAGGTTCTGTGACACACCACCTGCATTATTAAAGTGCCGTACAGCACTTCTGCAACCTGCTAAAGCAGGAAATGTGTGCAAATGCACACATAATGGGGGATAAATCCCGCAAACATGAAAAAGCACAAGCACAGCCCGACAAACATAGACGGATGATAGAGTACAGGTCATGCAGCAGCATGAATCACCTAAGGGTAGATGTCTGAAAGCAAATTTATGACAACATTCCCTCCCAGCAGTTCATGTTAACAAAGGCACAAATGATGGGGGGGATAAAGGACACGCCTAAACAATTGCCCCACACACTTAGAAAGTTGATAGATAACAAGATATGTATTAGCAGGAGACACTGAAGGATAGAAGCCTGAAAGCCAAATCAATGCCAGTATTTCAGGACTGCAGCCCAAAGTAGTCAGAACACCACAATACACACCCAAATAACCTAATAATATCATAATAATATATAACTTTTCTTACAGTAGCCTAAGGAAAGTTTTAAGTGTAGCAAAGTGGGCATGCATGTTATGGCTGTCCTCTTAGCATAGCTTAAACATCCCATAGGAGGTAAATACAAATAGATAGACAGCATTGCCACACTGAGGTAGTGTGATGGTTAGAGTTATGCCTTTACATACAGGTGTTCATGATTCAAGTCCCAAAAAAGGTAATTCATTTTCTATGTGAAAGTAGTGTTAAAATTATTTTAGTAAACTTAAATTATGTAGCAAACCTTTTTGTCAACCAAGGTAGTGTAGCAGTTCCAAAAGTGAGATGTCAGTGTAAAAAAGATGGGAAACCCCCATATAAAAACAAGTGCCCCATACAGAATAGTCACATAAGAATATAATTTAATGAAAGCACATAGAGGGATTCATGGAAGGTAAATAGAAAATTATAATGTGTATATAAATATTATTTTATAATAAAATTGTATAAGTATAATATGCTTAAATGTATCACCATCACTCTACATCCATCAAACCTTGTTCTGCCCAGCAACAAACTAATCAGTCTTGCCAAGTCTCGAGCCCAGCATACTGTCCTCTACAATGACAGCAAAATGCCACTACACCATCTGAGCCGTGAAATAGTGTAATGCTTTAACAAATATATCATGAATTCTGGTCATTTAACATTAATGGAAAAAAAAAAAAAAAAAAAAAAAACAACAGTCTTAAGTGTCAAACCCATGATCCAGGGTGCCATAGTCAGAGGAATATACCACTACACCATCTCAGCTGCAGGCAATAGTGTTGTTTTTTCAAACATATCATGCAATAGAGACATACAACATTAGAGAGAAAGATTTGTGGAGCCAGTCATGTGTTGTATATAGATATATGCACACACGTATATTTATATATATATATGTATGTATATAAAACGTGCAGTTATACCTCAGAACCATCCCTCTCAACCAGTTAGTGCAAGATTCCTGTACAAAGGCTGTAAAGGGGGGAAATGGGCCACATATAGGGACATATTTCATATATTCTTGTTACAAAAGAAGATATTTGCTACAGCAATATGGTATGTTTCAGCCGACAATTATTGAAGGATATGAGGATGAAAACTGAAATGTTATGCCATTATTTACTGACATAAATCCTTGGATCATCACCGTGATTTACCAGACAAATACAAATAAATTGTGGAACTGAACAAAAGGATGGGCTAAACATCTGGACATTCTGTGAAAATCCTGTCAGTGGCGAGGTATGCTCAGAAACCCTTAGTGCAATGAATCTGGACCAAGCCTGACAAAGTGGGGGGACAAAGACATGAAAATAGGGACATGTACAAAATACATCAGTAGATAAGCTGAGAAAGTTGATGTAGTAACACCTTATGTCCTAACCTATATGACCTGAAATATCACAATTCCAGGACTCAATTGCTTCCCGTTAGTTAGTGACCTCACTCCCCACATCATCCCACTGATGTGTCAGGATTATACAACAGTTATGGGGATCAGACCAAAGATATCAGCCAGGCACCTGGACATCCTACAAATATGTGGACATAATACAACAGTAGGGAAACTGCACTGAGCTACTTAGCAATGTCCAAACTACAATCAGACTGACATAACACTACCCAAGTCCAGCTCTGGGGATGTACACATGCATTAGCAAATATAACAGGCACTACAGGGATGTACACTACTGGAAACGAGACACTGGTGTGAAAGTGCATACCCCCCAAAAATTGCATCACAGTCACAGTGACATACCAGTAAGCAAACTGAACACTACAGTATAATGACTGTGTGAGCAACAAAATCCCATTTACCACTCACACATTACCCCTAAATATACTGCCCCAAGTCACAGTGTAGTGGGAATTGTGAGGTGTTACGGGACATGTCACTGACTGCATGTACAAACATATACAGGTGACAGGGAACCAGAAACTGGAGCAGCATGCACAGTCAGATAGAAAGGGCCCATGACACTCACATGTAGCCCCTCCCTACACAGCCAAAATAACATGTACGCACTACACTGCTACACAATCCTGACAGTCTTTTAACAATGGTCAGATATACACAGACCTCTCAAATGTACAGTTTCCCAGAGAATGTATACAGGACTCATATCTATGTTCACTTTTTGTTACATGTTTGGGGGTCTATGACATCACTTGGATGGTAGCAGGAATGAATGCAATAAATAATGATACTACATACCTCTGAACCTCTTAGTGCATGACATCTGGACAATAATTGGGGGACAGAGACCCAACCACAGGGGGATATTGGACATATTGCTGTGATAAATGTAGACAGTTGCTGGTGTTACCAACTTTGTTGTAACAAATCTTTTTTTGAGGCATATGAAGTCAGTAACACCAATGGATGTTAGCATTTGCTGACTGCATTACACAGTGTAGAGCTATGACCGCGGTGATGTAACAGAATGGAAATACCCTGACAGCTGCCAAACAAGTCACCCAGAACCTTATGAAGAGCAGTAAGACCAACATGACACTCCCCCACATCACCCCTTGAAAATTACTCTTGTATATTCAAATATAGCATGCACTACAGGGATGGAAATATAGTGAAAAGCAGAGACTGGTGCAAAAATGTCCACCCAAAAACATTTTCAACACAGTCACAACAACGCACCAGTGCATACAATGAACTCTAGAGTATAATGACTGTCTGAACAAACATATCCTGATTGCCAGTCACATACTACACCAACATATACTGGCCCAATTTACAGTGTTCTAGGAATCTGGAGGTGTTACAGGACATTTCACAGTCAGCCCCTACAAGCATATAGACATGATAGACCACCAGCAGCTGTAGCAGCATGCAGAGTCAGATAGGTAAAGGATGTATGACACTCACATCTTCTAATCTCCCTACCCAGCCCAACAAACATCTACACACAACACTGCTGCACAATCTTGGCAGTCTGTTCACAATGGCCAGACAGACATAACTATCATATGTACAAATGTCCACAAATTTACATGGGTGTGGAACCATAAGCCTGGCCACCACTGTATACCATGGCTAGGAGTCTGCCAGGTCATTGGCATGATAACTGGAGTGCAGTTAGTTATTAATGATATACCATACCTCTGCACCTTGTAGTGCATGACATCTGGACAACGCATGATGTACTTGTGAGACAGGGGGCTGGAAACAGGGACATATCACACAAAAATGGTGTTACAAACTGAAACAGTAGCTGGTGTTACACATGCTGTTGTAACAACATCCCTGAAGGATATGATGTCTGGAACACCAATGGATGTCACTGACTACAATCCTCACATTATCCTACCAACCCCACAAAAACAGACATTGTTTGAGGAACAGACCTAGCATAACAGGAAAACATCTGGCCAGTCTGTGGACAACATGCCAGTTGAGAGGTTTGTCAAAGGTATATCACTGTCAGATGTCAAGTCTCTCAGTAAATGCATTTCCAGATGAACCCTGTCAATCTAGCAACCCTCCATGTGTATAACAGCATTAATGACATACAATCTGTAACTAATAATGGAGCTTTGTCCCCCACGTCATTGGCCTGTCTCCAGTTGTCCTGTCCTGTGAGATATTTCCACCTACTCTCTGTGAAGCTGTAGCCTGCACACTTCCAAAATGTCCCCAGCACAGGCAAGGAGAATGGGCAAGGCCCACATGAAGGGAATCCCATATGGTGGAACTAGCAGCAATGTCCAGACTCACACCACAATATTATGTGGACATCTATATAGCTTTATGGACTCAGCAATAGCCAACAGAACATCAACCCCCTCAAGGTAGGCTGAACACCTGTGGTGGACAGCAGCAATACACAGCTACAATCATAGGTGGAAATAATCACAGAATGAACAAGGAAGGAAAAGGTGCCTCATTGGAAGTCATGTCACCTTATTCTGCATAAGCAAATAAGGTCACAGGTGATGTACTCTAAGGCTGTCTTTGAGTGCAAACTGGAGACATCCACCAAGGCCAATCACTAGGCCTTGCAGACGTGTGTCTGCAATTCCAGAGGTAACACACATATCTACTCTGTAGTGGTGGTCAATAACACCACATACACATATGCAATGGATATAGGCAACCGGCTGCAGACATGTGAAGTGTAAACATCACCCCCCTGTCCCACATAGGTACACATGTGCATGTACATCACCTGCCCCCCTCCCCTTGTGATCAGGAAGCAAGTCTGTAATGTCCTCTCAAAGGCAACACATTGAGGTCTCCATAGGCCTGATACAGTTCCTGGCTGCATCAACATGAACACTGGAATGGACTCTCAGACCCATTCTGCAGTGTAGCCAACCACAGTCTGAGCACCAGTGTCATCCCATCTGCACAGAGGACAGACAGTTGATAGAAAACAAGTTATGCATTAGTATTAATGTTCAGAAGGATACAAGTATGAAACTGAAATGTATGCCATAATGTCATGACTGCAGTCGTCAATGACATGGCTGAAAACTGCAATACTCTCCATTTAATATAGTAATATAATATTAATATCCAATAGGCAATAAATAAAAATATACACCTCAGATCCCCAAACCAAGATAGTGTAGTGGTCAGAGTCTCAGCTTTGCATGCAAGTGTACACAGTTCAAGTAATACAGCAGACAATCTAAATTTACATGGGAAAGCAGTGTTAAAACTGCTATGTTCACAACAAAATATGTGGTAAGATATTTTTGTCACTAAGGGTAGTGTAACTGGTGTAAAATGGATGTGTGAGTGCATATAACAAGTGAAAACACCCATGTATACACGTGTCCCATACAGTACAGTTACACCCCTTGCTACTGTATTGAAATCACATACAGCCATGTCATATAAGGGAAATCATATACACTTACTAAATGAAGTTATTAGTGTGGTATATTATGAGAATGAACTGTGGGCAATGGTTAACAATGCTCAGCTATGTTTAGCTGGTTTAACAACACATTTCTGAAATTCACCTCCAAAGTCTGTACAAATGCACAGCTGTTGCTGTATAAGAAATGGAAATCTATGGATCTTCTGTACACCTATCCTGCACATCCGTAGCTATCTTCCATATTGTTTTTCCCTCTGCATTCCCCTTTTCCACCACTTTCCTATCACCCCTTTCTCTTTTCTTTTAAAGAATTAGTGCAGGTGTAAGAGTGAGTAAGCAGTTGTAAGAGCAGAAAAATTACCAGCCCTACCAGGTCTTGAACCCAGGGCCCTGTATACCATAGTCAGAGCAATATAAAACTACACCATTTGAGCTATAAACATTGCTGATGCATTTTCCAACATATGCTCATTTAACAGTAGGGAAAAGATTCCATAGAATCAGTCAGGCATCATATTTAAACATATACACATGTATATATGTATGGAGATAAATATATATGGATACATTTATATATAATATAAATAGTGATAGACTTATAAAATATACACACACACACACACACACACATATATATACATATGTATATATATATATATATATATATATATATATATATATATATATAATATATATATATATATATATACATAAAATATATAAAAAGAAACTATACATATATAGAAATAAAATACATATATATATATATATATATATATATATATATATATATATATCTGTATGGATTCCCTTCATAATTTTGAAATACTGAAATCCCGAATTTCAGTATTTCAAAATTATAACACCAAAGCCTTGAAACCCCAAAACACCAGAATTGAGACATTCAAAATCCCGAAGTACGGAGATTTTGAATTAGCACTTCTGGTGTTGCGGTATGTGAATGGTTAGGTGCTAGTTCGGGTATGTATATGTGTGTAAGTGTGTTGGTTAGGGGCTTTAGTGTATGTCAGTGTGTATTGTGACTGTGATGTGTGTGTGCGAGGGACTATGAAATGTGTGGGTGTGAGTTACTTTTGTGTGTCTGTGAGATCTTGGAGTTAGTATATATAAATAGGGGGTGTGGGGCATGGGGGGGTGCAGGGGGGATTTCCCCTCCTGCTTATATGTGGTCTAGGTTTGTTATTGTGCTTGTGGGGGGAGGTTGTGTGTATGTTAATGTGTGTGCTCTGTGTATAGTGTAGGCTCAGGATTTTGAGTTTCACGATTATGGGTTTTCGGGATTTAAAGGTTTTGGCTATGAAATTTCAAAATACTGAAATTCGGGATTTCAGTATTTCGAGATTTCATAGTGAACCCATATATACATATGCTCATAACATGTAGTGGAATGGGTTTTTGGGATTTGAAGGTTTTGGCTATGAAATTTCAAAATACTGAAATTCGGGATTTCAGTATTTCGAGATTTCATAGTGAACCCATATATATATATTTATATATATATATATATATATATATATATATATATATATATATATATATTATATATGCTCATAACATGTAGTGGAATCATACCTCAGAACCATACCTACCAACCCCTTACTGCAAGAAATCTGGCCTAAGGCTGTCCAAATGGGGGGAGGGGGGCAATGGGACAAAACTAGGGACATATTTCAAATATCGCTCTTATAAATGTAGAATGTTGCCGGAGTGACAGGGTTTGTTTCAGGATACATGCTCTGAAGGATGTGAGTTCTGAAAATGAAATATATGTCATCATTTACTGCCAGAAGTCCTCAGATCCTCACAATGATTGACCAGGGATATAAAAATAATGCATCTGTGGAACAGACCAGAAATATGAGCAATAAACCTAGATATACTGGTAGGCTCAGAATCCCTTAGTGCAACAAACCTGGGCCAGGCCTGACAAAGTGGGGGGAGAGAGTCATGGAAATAGGGACATATCTGAAATACTGGAGTAGATAAGCCGACACAGTTGCTGCAGTAAAACCCTCATGTCTTTACTAACATATATTGACTGAAGTAGCACAAGTCCAACACTAAATTACCTCCCACTAGTTAGTGACTGAAATCCTCACATCAGCCCACTGATGTGTCAGAAATACACACCACTTATGGGGGCCAGGCAACACTGCATCCTAGAAATATCTGGATATAACAATACATTAGGGAAGCTACACTCAGCTGCTAAGCATGTCACCAAGCACTGTCCAAACTACAGTCAGACTTACACAACGCTAACCCAAATCTGCTAGGAGGAATTACACATGTACTGGCAAATATATCAGGCACTACATGGAAGTCAAAGCACTGAAAAACAGACACCAGTATGAAAGTGCATACACACATACAATTCAACCACAATCACAGTGACATAACAGTAAGCCAAAGAAACAGTACAGTATAAGGATTGTGTGAATAAAAACATGTCAACATGTTTGCCACTTGCACTCTACCTTTACATATACTGGCCCAGTTCACAGTGTAGTCTGATGCCTGACTGTGGTATGGGACATGTCTTAGTCTGCCCCTGCAAACATATACAGCTGAGCACCAGAAATGGTAGCAACATGCAATGTCAGATAGAAAAGTACCCATAACACTTACATCTACCCCACTCCCTACACAGACCAAATAACGCATTAACAATACACTGCTACACAATCCTGACAGTCTGTCAACAAATACCAGAAATACAAAGACTTCTTAACTGTACAGAGCCCCAGAGAATGTCCAGGCTTTCCCTCATATATAAGGTCTCCTACACATAACATGTCTGGCAGTCTGATATCACTGGGATGATATCAGGAATGAAGTCACTATATAATGATATACCATACATATCCACCTCTTACTGCATGACATCTGGACAAAGTCTGACATACTTTGGGGGCAGAGAACCAAACATAGGGGCATTATTGACATATTGCTGTTATAAACTGAGAACGTTGCTGGTGTAACAGGGTTTGTGTAACTTATCTGTTTTGAGGGATATGAGGCAAGAAATACACATGGATGTTACCATTTACTGACTGCAATCCTCAGAGTATGCTACTGAATTTCCAGGGGCACAAAATGTGTGAGTAACACACCAAATATAAAAGTCCAAACTCTGGCCAGTCAGTGGATAGCCCTACAGTTAAGAGTTATCTCAACCACATAACACTATCAGACTTAAAATCACACAAAACAGCCATATCCACACAAACCCTGTCAAACTAGCATTACTTCAACTGTATAACAGCATTTCTTACATTCTGTCTCTATGTCTGGAACATTCTCCCCCAGTTTGTTAGACTATCTCCACAGTGTTTGCTGTAAGAGGTATTTCCAACTATCCTCTGTGATGCTGTTTATCACACACCTCCATGGAGTCCTCCTCACAGGCAAGGAAAAGGGGCAATTCCCACATGAAGTAGTCAGTTATAGGAGTGTGTTTCCATGCTATTGGGTATAGGAATGATACCACAGCCGTTCTACATGCAATTAGCAAGTGAGGGATTCCAACTGATGCACAGGGCATCAGCTGCTCATGAGCATTACCTACAAAAATCAAGCTGCTGCCTATGCAGAACAGATGTATATCCTACATCTGTTTCAGAGAGAGAGAGAGAGAGAGAGAGAGAGAGTGAAACAGACAAACAGACACACACACACACTGAAAGTGAAGGATTATACCAATCAAATAAAATAAACAGGTATGTCAAACAATTAATCATGTAACAGAATGTAGTAGGGGGGTATGTAAATGTGGAAAATAGGAAGCTCAACAAATATTATGTCTCAACAAGACTTGCTGTACTGATATATTGCTGATCAGAACCTATGGCCATAGCATCTGTGTCTGTCTATCGTGACATAGAACACAGCTTAGGGCCCTGAGTCAGCCCAGTAAAGGATGGCTCACATATGACCACTACTGGAGTATGTGTTGAGCAATACTGACTGTGACACTGCTAGGCCAGCTACTGGGATGTTGCTGATATTCATATGTTAATTGTGAATACAGATATTATATACAGGTTTGTCTGAAAAATGTGATGGACCTATACAGGGTATTTGCATACTGAAATACAGTCGCAGCTGTGTGTGTTGAACTGCATGTGATATACTGAGCTCATACCATTCAACCGTCCAGTGTTATGCACACTGACCATATTTGTGCCTTATATTTGTAGTTCTTTCATAAAGAGTTGTGTTATGTCTGGCAAATAATTGGAAACATGTGAACACTGACATTGCAACATCAACTGCTCTTTCTTTTGGTTATTCCCATTAGGGGTCGCCACAGCAGATCATCTGTCTCCATGTCTACCAGTCCTCTGCATCTTGCTCTATCACACCAACCATCTGCATGTCTGCTATCACCACATACATACATACATACATACACCTTATCTCAGGCCTTTCTCTGTTCCTCTTAACTGGCAGCCTCATCCTTTCCCAAATATATTCAGCATACCTCCTCATCACATGTCCAAACCAACATAATCCTGACACTCTCTAGCTTTGTCCCCAGGCTGTCCAACCTGGGCTGACCCCCTAACATACATATTCCTAATCCTGTCCACCCTCGACACAGCCAGTGCAGATCTTAACATCATTAACTCTGCTATGTCCAGCTCTGACTTGTGCCTTTTTTTTTTCAATGCCAATGTCGCCAACCCCATATAACATAGCTGGCCTCACTACCCTCTTCTAGACCTTCTCTATCACTCTTAATGGTACTCATCACTCCTGACACTCTTCTCCACCCCCACATGCCTGTACTCTCTTCTCCAACTCTTCCCCCACACTCGTCATTACTCTGAACTGTTGTTCCCAAGTATTTACACCTATTCACCTTTGCAAACTGTACTCCCTGCATCCTCACCATTCCTCTATCCTCCATCCCATTCACACACATATATTTTGTCTTAATCCTGCTGACCATCATTTCTCCCCTCTCTAGACCATACCTCCACCTCTCCAGGGTCTTCACAACCACTTCCCTACTCTCACTACAGACCACAATGTCATCTGCAAACAGCACAGTCTACTGGGACTCCTGTCTGATCATATCTGTCAACATGTCCATCACCACTGCAAATAAGATAGGGCTCATAGCCGATCCCTGTTGTACTCCCACCTCCATCTTAAATGCACCTGTCACTCCCAACTCAGAACTCACCACTGTCACACTAGCCTTGTACATATCCTATAGCATTCTTATGGATTCCTCCGCCACTCCTGACCTCCTCATACAATACCACAACTCCTCTCTAGTCATCCTGTCATATGCTGTCGCTAAGTCCACAAAGACACAATGCAGCCACTTCTCACCTTCTCTGTACATCTCCATCAACACTCTCAGAGTGAACATTGCATCTGTACTGCTCTTTCCTGGCATGAAACTATACTGCTGATCAGTAATCCTCACCTCCCTTCTTAACCTAGCTTCCAGCACCCTTCACCATTACGTCATGCTGCAACTGATCAATGTTATCCCTCTGTACTTACTACAGCTCTGCACACCACCCTTATTCTCATAATCAGTACTCAAACACATTTTATCCACTCCTCCTGCATCCTCTCACTTTCCAAGATTACAGTAAATAATCCAGTTAAAAAGACCATTGCAATTACTCCTAAACACCTCCATGCTTCCACAGGTTTGTCATCTGGACCAATAGCCTTTCTATTCTTAAACCTCTTCATAGCTATCCTTACTTCCTCAGTGATAATCTGTTGCACTTCCTGATTCACCATACCCACATCATCTAACCTTTTCTCTCTCTCTCTCTCATTCTCTTCATTCAATAACCCATCAAAGTACTGTTTCCATCTGCTCTACAACCTATCCCCATTTGTGAGTACATTTCCACCATTATCCTTTTTCAGCCTTATTTGCTGCACATCCTTCCTAGCTACGTGCCTCTGTCTAGCCAATTGGTACAGGTCCTATTCTCCATCCTTGGTGTCCAACCTTACATACAACCCTTCAGATGCCCCATCCTCAGACTTTGCCACCACTCTCTTTGCCATGCACCCCATCTCCTTATACTCCTGTCTACTTTCTTCATCTGTCTGACAATCCCACTTCTCCTTCACCAACCTCTTTCTCTGTATACTCCCCTGTACTTCCTCATTCCACAACCAGGTCTCCTTGTCCTCCCTCCTCTGTGCAGATTTCACACTAAGCCCTGTTTTACACATCTCCCTTATTAGCTCGGATGTAGTTACCCAGATGGTTGCTAACTCTTCACTGCCACCTACTGCCTGTCTTAACTCTTCCCTGAACTCAACCTCACAATCACCCTTTCTCAGTATCCACCATTTGATCCATGGTGCTGCCCTCACACTCCTACCCCTCTTCTTGATCACCAGTGTCATCTCACAGACCTACATTCCATGCTGCCTAACTACACTTTCCTCTGTCAGCACTTTACAGTTTCCAATCCCCTTCAAACAGGCCCAACTGCATAGGAGATAATCCACCTGTGTGCATCTTTCTCCATTCTTGTATGTCACCCTATGGCCCTTGGTCTTGTAAAACTACGTATTCACCACAGCCATGTCCAACCACTTTTGCAAACTCCATCCCCATCTCAACTTCTGCATTCCTTTGCTTAACCCCATACCTACCCATCATTTCTGCATCCCCTCTGTCCCCTTAACCAACATGCCAATTGAAATCTGCTCCAATCACCACTCTCTTATCCTTGGGTACACTTATCACCACTTCATCCAACCACTCCAAAGTACATCTGTCTCATCCATCACACACACAATTAGTGGAACATATACACTAACAACTGTCCTCATTACATAATCAATTCACAGTCTCCTAAACATCACTCTACCTGACACTCATCACTTCCCACAAACAATCCTGGCATAATGCTCCTTCAGGTTATCCCCTACACCAGTTCCCCTCTCATACACACCATGATAGAACTATTTGTACCTGACTCCAATGCACACAGCTGTACACCCCTTCCAACTGGTCTCTGGCACACACAATATATCCACCTTTCCTCTGTCCATCATATCAGCTGGCTCTGTCCCCATACCAGTCATATTCACAACATTAACAGTTCCTACCCTCACTACCACATTCCTAGCCTTTCTCCTGTCTGCCTGCCATATGAGGGTCAGACATCCTCCAGGGTATGTCTGTGAATGCAAAGGTTACTTTACTATCAAATGGCATATGTGTGTTACAGCAATATGTAGAATGTGTCACTAATTCTGTCCCATAACCCACCGTGTATGTGTGGTGTCCTCCAAATGTCCTGCCTAACAGGTTGGCATGAATGACTGAGCAGCAAGAGTGTAATTACAGTATGCTATACTGACATAGAACAGAAATGTATATCAGATATTACCTGTGCATATGTATGTATGGGTAGGTGTACCTGGATGCCTAATAACAACTGACATGGGATGCAAAACGTCAGGTAAATAAGCTGTACATGTTGTACACATGTGTAATCTTAGTTAATGTGTATCCAACAGAGTTACTCTTCTACAGCTAATGGTTGTTGCATTGCCCTGCACAGACATGGGTACTAGAATAAGCATGGGTATCATGTTGAAATAGGCGAGGTGTCCAACTGTGTTATGACCTTGTGTCCATGCCTACTACAAACAGATATATGACAACCCACATAGCTGTATGGCCCCAGCAATACCTTACTTCTAAAATCTGTCTCCACCAAAGTAGAGTAATCCCCTTTGCTGGACAGAAGCAATGCACAAAGTACATGATGGGATGCTATATTGGCTGTACAGGGCAAAATAAGATCATGCACCAACTGGGCAGCATGTCGACCTTTGTCTGAATGAGCATATTAGGTCATAGGTGGATTACTGTAAGGCTAACTCTGAGTACAAATTGGAAACATCCACTAAGGACAATCACAATAACATCTTCACATATGCCTGCAGTCTCAGAAGCAACAACACAACCCACCCTGTAATGGTTCATAGGTTCATAGATTCATAGGTTGGTACTAGGCTATCGGCCCTAGGGCCTATAGAAGCCTAGCCATAACAATTCACTGGCTATTTCTTCACACATATCACACCATATACACACACATCATAGCTACAGCCAAACTGCTGCAGACAGGTTTAGGGCAAACATCACCCCTTTGGCTCACCATCAGTATAGGTGGATATGCCAGCACATGCACACCTCCACTCATCATCATGGATCAGGTGCAAAGTGCCTAATCAAAGTTAACAAAAGCAAGTCCCCTTGGGGCCTGATAACATTCTTGTCTGCATCCTACATGAACCCAGGCATATGCTTCCAGCTTCATTACACACTGTATGCAAGCAAAGCCTGAGCACCATTGACATCCCATCTGCAAGGAAAACAGCCACTGTCATCCTGCTACACAAACATCAGTGATGAATGTTGGTTTATGCAATGTACTGGCCCTCACTGGAGGAACATGACACATCGGGACAAGGAGTACAATGCATGTCCATGCAGTGCTGCTAGGTACAGGGGTATGATGTGTTTGTAAGTGGTGGCTAATGATAGGCAATATTTATGTGCTGGCTCTGTAAAGAACTCTGGGCAATGTCTGAGGTCCTGTGATGTGTTTCCCTGTTAATGTCTTCCAGATGCCATGCAGAGGCAACCCACATACACTGCTGCAGAGACAGCAGCCATCACAGAAGCTGTGATAACACACTATGCTGTTTTTTTTTGGCTGTAGCTGGCAAAATCTGTGGGATTGGACTACCTTGTAGGATGATCTTGTCAACAGAGGGAACATCTTGGGCCACCATGGATGAACATACAATCAGGTCAGGCATAGAGTAACTGACCTGATACATTGTGCCTGGCAAAGGGCTGCTGCTGTAGTGAGGGATCGTACTGCTACCAGTGGGGGTCCAACCACACAGACCCCACTTACGACAACAGAGTAGCTCTTTGCCAACCTTGGGGTAGCCCCCACACAACATCAAACATGTGAAACACCAGTCATGGAGGTAGGTGGCACCCAGGCAACATGTGAGGAGCGTGCAGGTAAGGCCAAAGTGTACATCAATGTAATGAGGTAGCAGTGAAACTATCTTCTATAAAGTCTCTAGATGCATATGTCAGTGCAAAATGGATTAGTGGGTGGGGTTTAGTAATGCACATAAGTACACATCCATGGTAAAGGACAGCAAATTGTGTAATATCATAGTGTGCACTGCACCTGTTCAGAAATGTAGCAGACATCTTGCACCAATGCCATAAGTGATTCTGCTGACAGTACCTCTGCCCCACAAATACACATGTCTCTCTGGTCTGCACGTGGGAGAGCAGCTTGAAGCCGGTAAGTATGGGATTTTCCTGTTGTGGCTCACCAGTACCCCAGGCATGTTAAGGTCATGCATGTGACCAAGCACACAACTGTTACACTCAGCCATTGGGCAATATCTGCATGTCCAGTTGTGGTGGTGTTTACTGCATTGCATCACGGTGGTCATCACAGAGGCCTATTTGCAGGATATGTCACATATCTGTAGCATACCTCACAACTTGTCATTGCAGGACATCTGGACAAAGACTGACAAAATGGGGGTACAAAGGCCAAAAACTAGGGTCACATTGTATAAATTAGAGTTATACAGTACATATAAATGGTGTACACATCTAATAGAATGCCAGATATTTGTGATATACAAAAATAAGAGCACAATAGACAATTTCAAAATCATGCTAACCTGTCATGTGACCTATAACCTGTACAATTCAATTGTAAAGCAAACAAATCTGTTATGGGAACAATTATGACAGATAACAATCATACAACAACTTAGATGTGTATGGGTGCACAAGCTGAAGCTAATACTGTGTTGACGCAGCTTTCAATATAACTACTGCATTACATTTTATTGGGTACACACCTGCTATCAATTACAGAGACTCTTTGATTGACAGCAAATAATGGTCAGCTGTCCTGCCAGGATTATCCTAACATATACCTAGTTGCCTGCTACAGCAACAGCCATGGTCCACATAGAGCTGATGAAGCTTCTAAGAGACCACATCTTTGAGCTGTATCAGCCTGGAGAAGGGTACCAAAACCTTTCCACAGGATTGCATATACCATGGAACACAGTGCAGACAGTCATCAAAAGGTGGTGAAAATATGGGGCTACAATGACATTATGAAGGAGTGGACATTCCTCCAAATTCTATGAGAATTCAACATCAAAACTGGCCAGGGATGCTGCCAGGAGCCCTACAGCAACAGTGAAAGAGTAGCAGGAATCTATGGCAAGTACTGGGTATGTACATGTGAAACCAATCTTCCATGGTCTCCCTATATCTCGCCTATAGGGTAGGGTTATAAAATCACAAAAATAGGTGTGGACCTCTTGGGTTTTCGATCCTGAGTAATGCCTGCCCGGAGGGAAGGAATAACCAATTTTACAATGCCTTTCACTCTTGATCCTAAACGGTGAACAGATTTCCACATGTAGTCAGTGTGTAGCTACTTTAAAAAGAGCTGTTTTATCCCTGTGGTCTGCTGGAGCTCTATGTATAGAGCTGTTACAGATCTCTGTGAGCTCTGAGAAGAGCTGTTTTGTGTTTTGAATGCCCTTTCGGGCAGATGCAGTAGTACTAAAAAGAACTGTTTTGTTTGGTTCACCAAAGCAGTGTCTGTGCCTCCAGCTGGTCTTACTGGAGTGGAATCAGATTTCTGTGAGCTCTGAGAAGGACCGTTTTGTGTTTTGAATGCCCGTTCGGGTGTTGGTGGTAGCTCTAATAAGAACTTTTTTGTTTTATTCTTCAATGTGTCTCCGGTTGCTCTTACCAGAGCTTATACAGATCTCTATGAGCTCTGAGAACAGCTGTTTGGTGTACTGTGAGCTCTGAGAAGAGCTGTTTTTGTAAGGTGCAGATCCACATGAGCTCTGAGAAGAGCTGTTTTGTGTATGGCCACAATGGGTTCTGGGAAGAGCTGCTGTTGTGTCCTTCGGTGTTCCGCGGTGGTGTCAATCTTCGTTCTCCTTCTTCTTGAACAGATCTTCGGTTCTTTTGCTATGTGTGAGTCCTAAAAAGGACTATTTGTGCGCTCCTCAAGCGCTGATCAGAATGACCTGAGAGCTGTTGCTGTGCTGCTTTTATGCTACTGTGGAGGGGGTGTGGTTGAGAGATGTCCAATGAGAAGTGACTAGTTGGGGGTTTGGCCCTTCTAGGCCTACAAGGTGAAGACGGACCTGGTTGGAAGCATTTCAATCCTCTTATTTAGTTCCTTTTTGATATTATCCATCTTCTTGTTCATATGTGCCATTCCTAACCTCTAGCAATGTGTTGGAGCCTTTCGCTTTGTCATGATTATACCTATGTTTGAAAAAACTGTACTAAAGCTTAAATTTAGCCAAAAAATAAATATTAATTAAAATTAAAATTAAAATTAAATTTAAAATTTAAATTAAATTTAAATTTAAAATTAAAATTAAAATTAAACTGTCAAACAGAGATCTTGGGCAATACTCTGGGGTTACCGACTATAGTTCTAAATTTAGACATGCCACTACCACGAAAGATTTAAGTTCCTGATACTCGAACAGCTGGAGAAGATCCCTTTCAACAGGGACTTCAATTCAAGATTAGAGAAAAAAGAACTTATCTGGCAGATGCAACTTGAAGCAAGGCACCCTCCGGGTCTCAACTACATGGAGACCATTACCCCAGTCCTGAACCTCAGGGCACTTAACCATGCTAACTACAACTAATCAGCTCCTAGTAAGACATGCTATCTATTTCGCTCACTGTTTTCTCACAGGCATAAGGCATAATGTATTCATTTTTTGAACAATAAGTGTTTATAAGCAGAATTAAAATTGCAGAAAGTTAATGTATCAGCCCTCAAAAAAGTTACAATTGTTAGCTCAACTTTTAATTATTTTTAATTTAAAAGGTAAAATTCCAATGTCAAATTACATTTAACTTTTTACTACCTAATGTACACTCTCCCTGATGAAGGAGCGGTAGACAGGCTACCTTCCTATCTGCCCCGAAAGCGCAAGTCTAAATTTAGAACTATAGTCAGTAAGGTTGGAGCGAAAGGCTCCAATGCATTGCTAGAGGTTAGGAATGGCACATATGAACAAGAAGCTGGATAATATCAAAAAGGAACTAAATAAGAGGAATGAGATGCTTCCAACCAGGTCCGTCTTCACTTTGTAGGCCTACCAGGGCCACACCCCCAACTAGTCACTTCTCAATGGACATCTCTCAACCACGTCCCCTCCACAGTGGCATAAAAGCAGCACAGCAACAGCTCTCAGGTCATTCTGACCAGCACTTGGGGAGCGCACAAATAGTCCTTTTTAGGACTCAGACATAGCAAAAGAACCGAAGATCTGTTCAAGAAGAAGGAGAACAGAGATCAACACCAACACAGAACACCGAAGTACACAACAGCAGCTCTTCCCAGAGCCCATTGTGACCATACACAAAACTGCTCTTCTCAGAGCTCATTGTGACCATACACAAAACAGGTCTTCTCAGAGCTCACGTGGATCTGCACCTTACACCAAACAGCTCTTCTCAGAGTTCACAGTACACCAAACAGCTCTTCTCAGAGCTCACAGAGATCTGTATAAGCTCTGGTAAGAGCAACCAGAGACACATTGAAGAATAAAACAAAAAAGTTCTTATTAGAGCTACTACCAACACCTGAATGGGCATTCAAAACACAAAACGGCCCTTCTCAGAGCTCACAGAAATCTGTATCAACTCCGGTAAGACCAGCCAGAGACACAGACACAGCTTCGGTGAACCAAACAAAACAGTTCTTTTTAGAACTACCGCATCTGCCCGAAAGGGCATTCAAAACACAAAACAGCTATTTTCACAGCTCAAAGAGATCTGTAACAGCTCTATGCATAGAGCTCCAGCAGCCCACAGGGCTAAAATAGCTCTTTTTAGAGCTAGCTACACCACTGACTACACGTGGAAATCTGTCTACTGTTTAGGATCAAGAGAGAAAGGCATTGTAAAATATAGGGTAGGGTTGGAAAATGGCAACAGTTCCTCACACCAAACAATATCCAGGCCTGGAGAACGTCTGAAAGCAATACATCAGGTCTCCAAAAAGCAAGTGGGAAAATGTGTTATGGTCATATGGGACCATGGTTGAACTCTTTGGCCACAATTCTGACAGGTTTGTATGGCACAATAACACCACTGTGCATCACCACAACACCACCCCCATGGTGAAGCATGGTGAAGCATGGTGATGGCAGAGTCCTGCTTTGTGGTTGCTGTTCACAAGCTGAACCTGGGGCTGTAGGCAAGTTGGAGAGGATTATAAACAGTTCCAGACACCAGTCCCTTGTGGATCCAATCCTTCTGGTGTCTGCCACATAGCTGCTGATGGAGAGGATTTCCACCTTTCCATGCGACAATGGCCCAAACCATACATCCAAATCAACAAAAGGCTGGCTTCACCAGAACACATGCAATGTTCTGCACTGGCCCATTCAGAGCCCACACCTACATCCAATAGAAAATATGGAGAGTGACCTAAAGAGGAGATTCCACAGGAGATGCCCTTGCAGTCTGACATAGTTGGAGGTGTTTTGCAAGGGAGAGTGTACAAACATTGGCAAGTCAAGATGTGCCATGCAGATAGACACCTTCCCAAGAGGATTGAATACTGTGATTAAATCAAAAGGTGCTTTTACACAGTATTACTTTAAGGGTGTGCACACTCATGCAACTAGCCTATTGTACGTATTGCATTTACCATATGTTACCTGTGACTGATGTGTATGTTCTTCAGTTGGACTGCACAGGTTGTATGTCATATGAAATGAGGGAAATGTTATGACCTGATTTCTGAGGTCTCGTGTGATATATTACAAAATCCTGGCTTGTTAACAAGGGTATGTACACTTACTATATCCACTATAAGCTTGCAAAGTTGTTTGAGTAACCACCTTTGTTTTAAAATACATGTACTGCAGGTTATGCAGTCTGCACCTCAAATTATGACATTAATTAGTGGCACCATTCCACAGGTCATCCCAGTAATGTATCAGACAAACACAGTAGTTATGGGAAGCAGACCAAAAATGTGAGCCAGACATCTAGACAGTCATCAAAACTCTGTACAGTTGGGAGGTATGTTCTGTAGGAGTTGCCACAGTGCTATACAGGTGAACAGCAATAATGTTTACATGGGTGCAGTGTGCGCTAGGTGAAGCCCCATCACCTGTTAACACCATTCACATATCCCAGAGGTGTATATTAGTAATAACAGTAAGTGGAAAGGCTTCACTGCATGATGCTGAGGGTCTCTCCAGAGTGTGTATGTTATTGTCTGACTGTGTGTCGTGAATGTCCCCAGTTGGCTAATGTGAGGTTTGTATAATGCCTTTGAAGCACCTCAACTGTGTGTGTGTGTGTGTGTGTGTGTGTGTGTGTGTGTGTGTGTGTGTGTGTGTGTGTGTGTGTGTGTGTGTGTACCAGCAAAATATATAGTGCAGGTAGTAATTTGCATATGTTGTTTTTTTCCTCACAGGTGGGCATGGTGGCTGCAGTCCCTCATGCTCTGATCCTGATGTCAGTGTCTCTGCAGACTCTGACCATGATGATGCTCCTATTGAGGCACAGGTGGGTATGTCAGGGGCTGAATCTGTGCCATTGGTTGGCATCTCACTGTTGTCAACCCCATCCCCGCACACAGTCACAATTCCCACACATACCCCATCACCAGTGGCCAAAGATAATGGACAGTTGGGTGATGGCATGGACAGGCTAGTGTGGTGACTATGGCAAGTGAGGGTGCAGGCACTAGCCATAGCCAGAGTGCTGGTGAGGTCCCACACAGGCAGATGGGCAGGGGTGCTCAGAGGAGGATTGCAGCCTGTCATGCCCCTGTTGACAGTCCCACAGCAGCAATCACTCCTTGCATGTTTTGGGCCATTGTGGATGCACAGGCACATAATAAACATAACACCAGACATATATGCAGGGTCCTGGATGAGTATATCCCTGGTGTCCATTGCGATATTTGTGAACTCACTACAGCCACCTGTGAGCATACTGAGGCCATGTATAGATGGTGGGGTGACATCTTGGCACTCCTTGACAGTGGAACATCTGTGCTTCAGCATTTAGTGGGCGATGGCCAGCAGCCACATGGATGTAGGACAGCACCATGATCAACTGATGATCTACGTGTCCATGCACCATAACGTTCCCATACTGGCAGTACCACCAGTACTACTGAAGGGGGTGTGCTGTCCATGCCATGATGCAGCATGCCATGGGCACATAGTCCTGGCTGCTCCCAACATGGACGTGAATCCAGCAGACAGCAGTCACCATCAGGGAGTAGTACTGCATCTGGACTTGGCACTGGTGGTGTTGATGATAGCCCTGGTGGGACGATTTCCCATATCCATGGCTGGAGACAGTGAACTGCACATCCTGCCATGTACGGCTCACAGCTGTCCAAACTACCCCTGTGTAGGGTGACCACATGGCATGACTGTGTGCACTGGCACTGGTGGTAATGATGATACCCATGGCAGGACCAGTTCCCCTATCAGTGGAGACAGTGAACTGTACACCCTGCCATGTACAGCCCACAGCTGTCCAAACTACCCCTGTGTAGGGTGGCCACATGGCATGACTGTGTGCATACACACACACACACACACACACACACACACACACACACACACACACACACACACACAAACCCCCCTGCACATCCCATTTAATGAACACCACACAAATACACACACACACATGATGTCAACTGTATGGCCCAGTCTAGGCCTCTGGAAAACCAACACCAAACTCTGTGCATATGATGATACCTGTGCCACATCCTTGTCATCCATACCATTGATGCAGGGACATGCTAATATAGGTATGATGCACAGGGTGACTATCGTACAGTGTAGCTATGTAATACTATGCACAGTGCTGCCTGCTTGCATTTGTTAGGGGTATACATACACATGTATGTACCTTATTAGCCAGGATGAATTATTGCTGTTAGTACCACTGACTGAATGTAGTCTGGCATGCTGTATTCTGTTTGTGTTCCAGGTGTCTGTGTGTCTGCAGGCTGTGGCCCTGCAGATATTCCCAAGAGGGAGTATGGCAGAGTGGGAATACCCCGGCTGTGTCATAGGCAAGGTACAGCTTTACATGTACCAGGTCTGTATGCATGCAACAGTGTGTGAGGGACACTGTTGTTAGACAGTGTGACCTTGCATACATACCCCTTGTCACAGACAGGTAGCCTTCAGACATGTCAGCTCAGTGATCTGTAGTACCACAGGCACATTCATACAGAACAGGTTACTGCAGTACTGTCAGCAGGTCCCTCACAAGTGTAGGCATTACATTAACTGCAACAAATTCACTTGTCAACATCTGTTGGCCATGCCATTTCTTTCCCATACACTCAACCCTGATGCAGTTGATGATGGCATGCATGATACTGTGTATGATAGGTTTGTGGTATGTATTCCTGAGTTCACTGGGTGGAACAGGGAGACAAAATGGTATACCCTTTGCATACACACAGTAAGGACTGACACAGGGGATGTGCACACAGTAACATAAACACAGTTGGCAATAGACAGATTAGCAAACCTACATTTCCACATTGATGTACTGTACTACTACATACACATGACATGCCCCTCATAGATTATATTTATGGGACATAACACACCACCTCTTATAACACTAATGTTCTTAATGCTTTCATGGATGGTGAGATAACCCACCAGAAATAGGATGTGGATTCATGTATTGCTCTTATAAGCTTGAACAAGTGATAGTGTAGCAGACGTCATATCAGCATGATGTTTCAGTCAGGTATGATGCCTGATGCTGGCATGTGTGTCAATACACTCACTGTGGCTGATATGGCAACAATATCACATACATGGGGATTGGTAAGGGAAACAGACCACATATAGTTTGCAAACATCTGAATATTCTATAGACATCTGTACAGAGGAATGCTATGGCGTGCACAATGGTTTAACATGCTGCATGTTAGGCAGATGCCGTTATCACGCTATATAAAGTAATGCCATTGGGAGGAGGTAAACAGGCATGGATGGTACACAAGTCAAAATGGTATCAACCAAACAGGATATGATCTTCACCCAAAGACACACACACAATTATCAGTATTGAAATGAGAACCGCTACCTGTCTAGTTATTTCTACTATAATGTTACACAGTTATCAGATGCACCACAGCGCTTAGATAACTTCACCTACTCCCAAGGTACTTCTAAGGTAAATGACATCAGCAGGCCTCGTAAAGTAGGATGATGGGAAGTTTAGAAGGTGATACACAACTCAAAATGCTATAACACACAGTATATGATTCTCACGCAAACACTTGCCAGGAGTAAGATTATAACCCCTACTTATCTAGTTATTTCTACTATAGTGTTACTCAGTTATCAGACATGCCACAGAGTTTACATAATTTCTCCTAGTTCCAAGGGACTTCTAAGGTGAATGACATCAGCAGGCCTAGTAAAGTAGGGTGATGGGAAGTTTACAGGGTGGTACATAACTGAAAATAGTATAACACACACAGTATATGACTCTCATACAAACCCACACACATTTGTCAGTAGTGAGATTAGAACCCATACCTATCTAGTTATTTTTACTATAGTGTCAGACAGTTATCAGACGTGCCATGGGGCTTAAATAAATTCACCTACATCCAAGGTACTTCGAATGTGAATGACTTCAGCAGGCCTAGTAAAAGTTTACAGGGTGGTACACAACTCAAAATGGTATAGCACACACACACACACACACACACACACACACACACACACACACACACACACACACACACACACACACACACTTGCCAGAATTGAGATTAGAACCTCTGCCTATCTACTTATTTCTACTATAGTGTTACACAGTTACCACATGTGCTACAGAGCTTACTGGGCTGACAAATGGTCACAGGTGCTGATAACTGCACAGCTGAGGTTAACTGTTACAGGTGCCAGTCTGCCTTCAGTTTTCCTTAGATCTTGCTAGTTCTTTCTCTCCTACACTTCAAATAGCCTAATAGCTTTGCACTTCAACAGTTTTTTTATCAATTATTCTAGAACACATGAGAGTCATCAGCAGTAGTCCTTCCTCACGGAATTAGCTCCAGTACTTAGTAGTTATGACCAGCTCTCCTGGCATGATTAAAGTGCAGTTCTCTGTGCTTTTGACAATTATCCTTATGCACTTGAGCATTCTGAGGCATGTTGCAAGTGCCTCATGTACACAGACAACCCTCTCCTCTAAACTCTCAACAGTCAGACTTGTGATAGATGCCCCTATATCGCCAAATTGGAAGATATGCACTCTCCAGTGAAGACTGGACTAGCTGGTCAAGAGGAGAAGGGTCAACACTTGCAACACACCACATGGAACACATAACCCTCCAGAACACCAACTATTACAGCTCTGATATACAAACAATAACCACACACCCACCTTCACAGAGGCACTCAATAGATATTTATCCAAAACAGCAGAGATCACCATGACAGACACCCACTCAGCCACCACAACACAGCACAAACCACAGGACACATATCTCACCTACATAGGGTGCCCCTCAACCTAAGTCCCAAAAGCCAACCACCTTGCCTGATACAGTAATCATAGGTGAATCATTAGTGAGGCACACAGATGTCCCACTCACTAGGTTGAACATGGAGGAGGTAACAGTCAGCTGTCTATCAGGTGCCAGAATCCAACATAACACATGCAGTCAGGTCACTCCACAACAGCTATAAGTATCACTCTGTCATTGTCCATGTGTGTTTGTGTGTGTGAATAACCCGAGATGCACCTCCATGGACTATATGAAAAGAGACATGGTGGAGCTCTCAGATTATGTGGGCTAACCAGGTATGACAGTAGCCCTGAGCAGTATACTACTGTCACCCAGAATGATACCACAGTACAGACAACAAATGATTGACTTCAACAATTGGCTTGTGTCTGGTGTCATTCTCATGGGATCCAGTATCTGTCTACTTGTGAGGACATGATTGACAGACTGCAATGGCTTGTCAGAGATGGCTTGCATCTGTCACCCTGGGTTTTCAGGTACTGGCTAAGTATCTTGCCACCTCTATGGTGCCTTTTTAGGCGGTGTTCCAAATCAAATTACCACCGTAACGGCTATACATATATGCAATCAGAGGGTCATGCTGCTCAACACTAGACATCTAAATCTCGAGATGCAACCACTCGAAGCACTCCTCAAAAATGGAGAACATCGACATTTGTGCTGTAACAGAGCCCAGGTTTACAGCAGCAGGCAGCACCTCTGCGCTACCAACCTACAACTCACTCCACACCTGTCAGCCCCAAAACATGGACCACAGCTACAAAACTGGTGGTGTCTTTGTATTAATAATGGATATGCATACATCCAGAGTAGTATCACAGCATATGGCATCTGAGATACTTCAGGTACAACTGACATTGGGTATTAGTGCAATCCAGGTCATAGCCTGCTATAGGTCACCATCCATGTCCCTAGACTCTCAATCCACATTCCTCAACACCCTGGAAACTATCAAGGTCCAACCCTGCACTCTCATACTAGGAGAGTTCAACTACCCCCCCATCAACTGTGTAAGATACTCAAGCACCAATACACTGGACCAATGCTTCCTGGAATTCATCAGTTCCAGTGCCTTGGACCAGCTCATTCTGACACCCAGTAGAGGAAGAAACACCCTTGACCTGAATTGATTACTAACATATGGGATAGTAATACGATACGATAGTAGTCAATCACTACCTGGTCAATCCAGCATAGACTAATCACCATGGAAATCTACATCTCACCCACACCTCCTGCAAAGGTAACCACCTTGAAAAACATCTCCAAAGCTGACTACTTTGGACTCATAAGAACAGAGGTGGCTAACTTCATAGCATCCATGTCAATGGAAAATATCTGCATGACTGCCAAATCATACACAAATGTGCTGTACAAACATGTACATCACTGCATGGAACTAGCCATACCCAACAGAACCAAGCTCAGCTTGGTTGACGTCTTTGAGTCAGTCACCAGGGCTGTGTATGACAGTAAAGCGCTGCATACAGCCTACATCAATCTGGCCAAGACTCTTGATACCATTCTTCAGTCAGGAAATATGGATGAACCCAGAAAACTAGGCATCAAACCCTATATCACTAGGGGGGTTGCAAATTGGCTCACAGATAGAACACACAGTGTGAAAGTAGTGAGCTCCAAGTCAGACAGACAGCCAGTCACAAGTGGAGTCGCATAGGGATCAGTCCTGGGTGCATTCATGTTCAGCATGTACTTCTCAGGAGTCCAGGCCAACACAAAGGAACTGACCAAGTTCACAGACAACTGCAATCTGGGAGCCATCATTAACTCCACAAGTGATGCAGGCATCCTACAAAAAGGCCTCACTGAGACCACTGATGGGTGTGGAAGCCATGGCCTGAAGCTTAACACCACAAAATGCATCATCAGCCCCTTTGGTAAAATCTCAGTTCCCACTAAGGACCACATCGATGGGAGCCCACAGAATACTGTAGACATTATAAGAGATCTAGGGATGCAGGTTGACAGCAACCTGTCGTTTAACCACCACATTACCACTGTGGTCAGGAAATCCTACTATGTGGCACATCTCATTACCAAGGGTTTTGCATCAAGGAAGGAGGTCATCATCTCTGTGTACTCTTCCCTCATTAGACCAATCAGGTATAATGGCCCATTTGGCATGTACCTCACTAGACACCTGCAACAGCTGGAGAGACCACAGAAGTACCTCACAATGAAGGTCATAGGCATTAAACACATGTCCTACACAGACAAACTCAAAAGACTCCAGCTATTCTCTCTCTCATATCACCTACTTAGAGGTGATCTCTGCTTGACTTGCAAAGCCATGTCTGACCCACCTCTTTTACAAATGCTACATCTAAAGACACCCCAATCTCCCTGCACCACACACTGCAGGGACCTTGACCTCATTACCACAACCAACACAACATGCTGGAGGGACAGGTTCTTCACCCAGAGACTATACATGCCCTGGAATAGACTTCCCATACATGTCAAGCAAAGCACCTAGATAACCCTGTTCCAGAGAGAGTTTGATGAGTGGATGGGTAATAGAAAGATCACCCCAGGGATCATTCCAGTGGCTGTACTTGATGGGATCACTGGGAAATAATGCCGGGTGGCACAATGGCAAGGCACTTCTAAGAGCTAGGCTTGTAACAGCTCCAGGCCATTAGCCTAGAACGCACCTATGAACCTATAAGGGGAGCGACATCAGCATGACTGATAAAGTATGGCAGTGGGTGGGAAATGTATCAAAATACTTCTTCCTACAAACATACATACTTTGACACTCATTTGCTATCTCTGAGTATAGAATCCCTGCTTACAGTAGGTGGGTAACTTATCAAGATAATTCTTCCTACAAACATTCATGGTTACACACACACTTATACACCCACATTTTCCACATCTGAGAGTCAAACCACTGCCTACCTAGTTATTTGTACTATAGTGTTACACAGTTATCACATGTGCTACAGAGCTTACTGGACTGACAACTGGCCAAAGGTGCTGATAAGGGAAATGGCATCAGCAGGACTGATAAAGTATTCCAGTGGATGGGAAACGTATCAAAATACTTCTTCCTACAAACATACACACTTTGACACCCACACACACATTTGCTAGCTCTGAATATAGAATCCCTGCTTATCTAGTTATTTGTACTATAGTGTTATACAGTTATCACATGTGCTGCAGAGCTTACTGGGCTGATATATGGCCAAAGGTGCTGATAAGTGGAATGACTTCAGCAGGAGTGATAAAGTAGGGAAGTGGGAAGGAAACTTATCAAAATACTTCTTCTTACAAACATACACTCACACTCATTTGCCAGATCTGAGATCAGAACCATTGTCTAGGCAGTGATTTCTACTATTGTGTTACACAGTTATCACATGTTATACAGAGCTTACTGGGCTGGTACATGGCCAAAGATGCTGATAAGATGAATGGGTTCAGCAGGAGTGATAAAGTAGGGCAGTGGGTAGGAGACTTATCAAAATGCTTCTTCTTACAAGCATACACTCACTTGTCACATCTGAGATCAGAACCCCTGTCTAGTCAGTGATTTGTATTATTGTGTTATGCAGTTATCACACATGCTACAGAGCTTACTGGACTGACATATGGCCTAAGGTGCTGATAAGGGGAATGACATCAGCAGGAGTGATAAAGTAGGGCCGTGGGTGGTAGACTTATCAAAATATGTCTTCTTACAAACATACATACACACTCGTTTGCCAGATCTGAGATTAGAACCCATGTCTAGCTAGTGATTTGTACTATTGTGTTACACAGCTTTCACACATGCTACAGAGCTTACTGGGCTGATGACTGGCCAAAGGTGCTGATAAGGGGAATGACATCAGGAGTGATAAAGTGGGGCACTGGGAAGAGTTGTGGGTGGGACTGGCCTAAAACTGTTTCACCTACAAACAAACACACACCCTCCCTCTCACATACACAACTATCACACACACACAGTTGCCAGTATTGAGATTAGAACTCCTACCATTCTAGTTATTTCTACTATAGGGTTACACAGTTATTGCACATGCTACTGAGCTTAGAGGGGTGATCAGTGTCCAGTGGTACTTCTTATGTGAATGCCAGCAGCAGATCTTGTGAAGTAGGGCAATGTGAAGTGTACTGATTGTGAAGAGTCTCCTCATACTTGGTCCTATGGAGACACACACACACACACACACACACACACACACACACACACACACACACACACACACACACACACACACACACACACACACACAGGCAGGTGATGTGATATTATAAACTCAACCTCAGTAATGTTACACAATGGGGCTCACTTTTTATACTGGCACGTGCAACTGTTTACAACAGGTATGCCACTGTCCACAGCAGGACATCACTGTGTGCCATTCAGGGTATCCATGTGTGTGACTCACTCAGTTTGTGTCCCCCTGTGTCTCTCTCTGTATCACTGTCTGTCTCCCAGTTCCCCACATCTATTTGTGTGAATGCTTGACATATGTTGTTATCTGTTGCTCATATATATGTGTGTGTGTATCTCACGCAACAGCTGCAGATATATCACATATGGTTACAGCTATCTGAGGGTAATCCTGTCTGATGTGTGTGTTTGTGGGGACACTTGAGGTGTACATAGCTGTCTGTATGCACATACATATATATATATATATATATATATATATATATATATATATATATATATATACCATACAGTCATATATTCCAATGTGGGTTCCAACATGTCCTGTGATTCTCTAAGTAAAGGAGCATGCCCATTGTGACCTTATGTAGTTAGGATGGGACTCCATTCCAGAGAGAGGTGTACTCCAGTCCAGGGTTTTGAGTGCTACAGCCATACCTCGCAGGTGTACACAGGACTTTCCTCGGGGTACTTGTTTGGTTTAACAGACATTTTCTGAAATATCTGTAGTCTGAAATTGCAACGTATTGTGTCATTACCTAGTGCCAGACATCCTCAGATCATCACAGTGCTTTACCAGAGGAATAGTAGTTGCACGATGCATAGACCAATATTATTAGAGCAGCTATGTAAATTCTTGCCCAACAAGGCCACTTGAGAACTGCGGCTACAACCAGTGTTGTAATGACACACAGCTGTGCGAACAGTCCAGCAACCTGATGATATACTGACTGGGGATCTCCTGCTTGTGTGGTATGTTTCTAACCTGAGATGTCATATCCTTGTGTGTGCATACCTCTGACCTGTACATTTTTTGGCAAGTTGCCCACGTATTTGGCTAGAGGTTTCATCCTTTCTACATAAACTTGTGTTTTTATGGCAAGTTAGTTACATACTCCGCCAATTTTGTCAATATGTAAGGGCAATATTTACAACACATGCCTATCATTGTGCCTTTGTTCCACTTTTCTTTCTGCCCTTATTCAGACATCTTGCTGTCAGAGGTTGGGAATTATGGGTGTGGGTACAGAGTGCATTCAACTATGCAGGCTTGTCCATTATTTGTAAAAGCAAACATAAGAAAAAGGATTATTGAGAATGACCACTGGCAACAGTACCACACAGCACTTATATTCACAAAAGCCTTGGCACCTCTGCTACACATCCTTCAAGATGTTAGTAATACGTGTAGCATATTCCACATAGCACTGTGACTTCCAGGTATGTCAGTGGCAGATTAGTGGGTGTCACTGACATGCATAACAGTTGGTTCTGCAAGTTACCTGCACACGGCCTTGTCAAAGGCAACACTGTACCTAGGGCAGTACAAGACGACTGCCAGGAGAACATGCTGGCCAGATCCAGATAGTATTAACCGCACATACACATAGCTCATTGACCCCTGCATATTGTGGACAGGCAACATGTTTTCATGTATATTGGTACAACCCTGCCAATGTGTGCAATGCTGCTATTTCCATGCAAACATACATGTTACTGCATTTGTGTGGGGGTATGTGGGGGGGGTCACACCTCTTCACTTTACACATTTGCACAGACTGTGCTGCTATTTGCTTTACATTTTGGTTCCATTTATCATACTATTGTGCCCTGTCTTGGGGACTGGAGGCATATCAGTAAAGAGCCCAGGTCACATTTTACTGGCATACATTTGAGTTTCAGACTTTTTACCTTTCATAACCTTACTGCAACTGTGGGTCCTGCTGTGCTATCACTGTGCAAGTCTGTAGTGGGGATAATTCAACATTGCCACCATTTGTGTGCCTTTACCAGACATTTCTCTGTGGTTTTCTACAGCTGACTTGCTCTGTGGGTGTGAGGGGTGGTTATGAGACCCCCCACCCTGACATCCATGCCTGTGACCTATGACCCCCCACTTAGTTGTCTCCACATCTGTACTGCAGTGAGATTTGCCACCTTGGGTACTACTGCATAGTGTGTGGAGGCCAGTTTTGGCCAAACATTTCCTGGTGGCCAATATAGCTGTAAGTTGTGTGCTGCTACCTCAGTAGGCCACCCCATTCCCTTGCAGGCATGCAGCATTACCATATATATGCTAGCAGAACATAATATTCCATTCATTTATAGTTAAGAAGACTGTCTTGCTTTGTGCTTGCAGCAGTTATGAGGACAGTGCTTGAGGGCCGTCTATGTTGGATGCACACAGTACACTGCCTATACATGGTAAGTTACAGGTAACATGATGTCTGTGTCATCCATTTTACTATGTGTGTGAGTCAGAGAGAGGTGTCAGTCCCTGGGGTCCCTACAGTGTCAGTGTGTGTGCTATGCATTGCCTCTTTGCCAAGGCCTAAGCATACTGGGCATGCCTCCATCTGTCTATGGGAACAGGCTCAGTGGCCTCCTCCTGTGAGTCTCTCTGTGCCTGTTGAGACCTTGGCAATAGTGGTGGGGTGTGTGGCCCTTCCCCGTGCTGTTCCTGCTGCAGCTGTTTCCACAGGATCATACTGTGTAGCATGGCACATACTATGAACGTGTGTGCACATGTGGCTGGAGAGTACTGCAAGGCTTCACCAGATATGTCAAGGCAGCAGAACTGTGACTTGAGCATCCCAAACACATGCTCTATAATGATCCTGGTTTGTGCGTGTGCCTCATTATGGCATTCTTGTGTGGGTGTGTCTGCATTTCTGATGGGTGTCATCATCCATGGCTCCAGTGTATAGTCAGCATCCCCAAACAGATGGCTATTCAGGATGTCCCCACCGGCAACTGCCTGGTACAGCTGTGATGAATGCCAGATGTGGGAGTCGTGATAGCTTCCAGGGCTGCCAGTACACACACATTCATGATAATGCCCTGGGCATTGAACACTACCTGGCAGTTGATGGAGGGGAAGCCCTTGTAGTTTATCTAGACCCTACCCTGTTTATCAGGTGGTGCTTTGATGAGGATGTGAATGCAGTCTATGGCACCCAGTACCTCCGGGTATTCTGCTACACGGTGGAAGGGACACATATTTCTGGTCCTTTCCTCACAGGTGTTGGGGAAGTAAATGTGCTCACCGGCATATGGTAGCATGGCATCCAGGAACTGGTGGAGTACCCTGGATGCAGATACCTGTGAGACCCCCATGATGTCCACAGGAGGTCTTTGGA
The DNA here is from genome assembly GCF_019279795.1 of Protopterus annectens. NCBI lineage: Eukaryota > Metazoa > Chordata > Ceratodontiformes > Protopteridae > Protopterus > Protopterus annectens. The sequence continues at coordinate 503,541,896 of NC_056740.1, read as the reverse complement.
AAGTACCTGTAACTATAATTCTTAAGGCTACGCATACCTTGGTATCTACTGGGATGGGTTCCCCCTCTGTTGGTTCTAGCTCTGAGTTGAGGCTGGCACAGTTTAGTGAGTTGCTGAAGTATGTCTCTGTCCACCCTGTAGTGCTCTATCTCCAGATCATGTAGCCCCGGTAGGTTACGCTGGGTTTGAACACTCTTCTCTTCCTCCTCAGTCTGTGGTGATTGTCATCATTATCCTCCTCTCCGCCCTCAGCTTCTAGCACATACTGATGGATCAAAGCAATGGCAGCCGCTAACATTTTTCCAATTAAAATTCCCTGCATGTGTACACCAATGGTGCAGAGTTTGTGGGAAAAAACAGACTGTAAGGTGTTTCCATACTTTGTACTGTTGTGCTTCAGATGCTGCCTGTATGTCGGGCTGACTGTAATACATTTCAGCTGCCGCCTATATTACCCATGGCTTTGATTTGGCCACTGTGAGTGTTAGAGGCATTACTGGTAATTTGTGCATGATTGCCTTTATTCTGCTGTTGCCTTTTTTAATTATTCTTTACTTACATCTCTTCCCACCTTCAGCTATGCAGCGACCTGCCAGCTGTATTGTTGTGTGCTTTACCTGGCCCATTGTAAGTTGCAAGAGTCCCATATTAATGACTTCTCCTTCATTTCTCCTTTATTGTGCTGCAGCCCTTTCTTTCTTTTTTACATCTCCTCCCATTTTCCCCTATGCAGCCACCTGCCAGCTGTATTATTGTGTGCTTTACCTGGCTCATTGTAAGTTGCAAGAGTCCCATATTAGTGATTTCTACTTCATTTCTCCTTTATTGTGCTGTTGCCCTTTAATGTTTTTTACATCTCCTTCCATTTTCCCCTATGCAGCCACCTGCCAGCTGTATTATTGAGTGCTTCACCTGGCCCATTGTGAGTTGCAAGAGTCCCATATTAGTGATTTCTACTTCATTTCTCCTTTATTGTGCTGTTGCCCTTTAATGTTTTTTACATCTCCTTCCATTTTCCCCTATGCAGCCACCTGCCAGCTGTATTATTGAGTGCTTCACCTGGCCCATTGTGAGTTGCAAGAGTCCCATATTAGTGATTTCTACTTCATTTCTCCTTTATTGTGCTGTTGCCCTTTCATTTTTTTTTTTTTTAACATTTCCTCCCATTTTCAGCTATGCGGCCACCAGGCAGCTGTATTATTATGTGCTTTGCCTGGCCCATTGTGAGTTGCAAGAGTTCCATATTGGTGATTTCTACTTCATTTATCCTTTATTGTGTTGTTGCCCTTTATTTATTTATTTTTTGCATCTCCTCCCATTTTCAGCTATACAGTCACCTGCCAGCTGTATTATTGAGTTCTTTCAACGGCCCATTGTGTATTGCAGTATCCCATATTGCTGATTGTACAGCATTTCCCTTGTTCTGCTATTTCCTTTTTCTTTTCCTATATCCCTCCTGTTTAAGTCCCAACGTGCCACCCAGACCCATTTAGCTAGTGTAAACAGCAAGAAATGGCCCTCCCTTGGTGCAAACACGGTCCTTATTTCATGGAATAAGTGTATACAGGCTCAGACACACCCCCTCACTTAGCTGTGCTTAACTAAGCACAAACCCGGCCAACAAAGCTCCAATGTGCTTACAGCAAGCATGGCACCCCCCTTTTCATGTTAGTTGCTCCTCCTGTCTACATGGTGGTGTTAGAGCACCTACATGATTAGGTGCAGTGTGACATTTAGAAGAATGTTGTGATTCAGTGTAAGTCACCTCATTAACATACCCCACTGCCTTACTCCATAGTTACTGCACTACACAAGAGCCTTCCCCCTTAGCAACCAGTGTTCCTGCCATTGTTTTGATTCTGCTTGCCAATGGGTATAATGGCAAATTGCAGCTTTCACCTACAATGGACTTTTCTCATTTTTTTATTTTCCCCACTATCCCGTTTGCAAGGCGCTGCTCTATGCTTAACGTCTGAGATCGGCCAAAAAACATTTATTTTTATATAAATAAACCAGTTTCTCATGACAATGGCCATATATTTGGCCATTGGCATGGCTAACAACTTTAATGCATGCTATTATTGGAGTTGTCATGGCTCCATTTTCTTTTTTGCAGACATGTATTCGGTTAGTAACCAAATACATTTCTGCACCTTACACTGTTCCTGCACAGAGACCTGCCTACTTCCTGGATCACTCAATCAGCACATTTGCATGTTTTTCACCAGCAAATGAGCTGATTAGCATACTGCACAGCTTTCTATGCAGGAACAATGTAAGGCCACTTGTGCATGTCAAAATGGCACATTTGTGGATCGCTCGGCAGCCATTTTCCATGCAGGAGCGGCTACACTGCTCCTGCATGGAATATTTTGCTTCATGAATCCAGGAGTATATATTCCCTATTGTTAAGGAGGTATGGACCTCCACAAAATTAATTACATGTATAGATCTGCAGTCGTGGGACTGCATACATATCTGCTGACCTCGTAAGACCCAAACATAGCGACAATTTTGAAATATAAGGAGACTAAGTCTAAGATGACTTCCCTGCTTAGTTTAGCAGAAATATATCTGTGTCAAGAGGAAAGGAAATCAAACCACAAGTAGATAAAAATCAGGCAGCAAATGAATGTGCCAAAAAACAAAAGAAAGAATATAAGGTGAAGGAGCAGATGAGAAAGCAAGAAATGTGGAAAATGCATAAATATACTTTCAAGTATAGAAAACTCTTGGAATAATCTCATGTTGATCAGGGCCAAATGCCGTAATGGTTAAGGAGAGCTGAATTTAAACCAAATTATTGGCAGCTCAGGATAGAGGACTATGCACATGTTGGTTTACAAATTTCATTGAACATGTGAGTGAAAAACAGATAAATGTAGGTTTTGTAAAACAGAATTGGAAACAGTTGTACATCGTGTTGCTGGTTGTGATATAGTAATGACAGAAGGACTGTATACTGAAAGGCATAATACTGTGGCAAGACTGTTGCAGTGGGGATTGTGCAAACATTAAAATATCAAAGTAGCTAAAAAACATTGGAAACATGAGCCTCAAAGCATTATAGAAAATGACAAAGTTTATATCACATGGGATCATCCATTGCCAACAGTTCAAAAATAAATGCGAGAAATATACTAGCCCATGAAAGGAAGACAAAAGTAGCATTGATCATTGAAATTGCTACACCCATTGACTATAGTGTCTTATATACAGAGAGGCACAAAGTCATAAAACACCAGAATTTGCAGGCAGAAATGATGATACTGTGGAAGAAGGATAACCAGACAGTTCCAATAATAGTAAGAACAATAGGTCTTTTAAAAAAGAATGTACAGTCATGCTTAGATATGTTACCAGTAATGTAACTCTCTACAAATTGCAGAAGGAGTCATTATTGGGCACATTGCAGGTGCTGCGAAAAGCAATTCTATCAAAGACTGAAACAATACTAATTTAATGAACTTTAATCAAACTTTATCTTAGGAATGTACATTCTGGTCATGGCATCATAAACCCAAAAGACTGGAGAAATTAAAAAAGGCATAAGCACACCTTTTATATTCTTACTAATATCTAAAAGATAGATGTATGTGTAACTGAACGTTATTTGATTTCATTCCATTAGCATCTTTAAATCTGTAATATATTTTTCACATAACATATGTTTGATCATTGTTTATTCTGTTTTTCTTTTTTTGTTTGTTGCTTGCTTGTTATAGGTGATCCTGTCAGTAGCAGTGTGGAACTTCTGCTGCCTGATATCTGAATATTGTTTGCCTCTGATGATGATGGTGGTGATAAAAAGGCACAATCTGGGGGTGTAGGGTATCAGTCTGATATTGAAGTTGTGCCTACAACATCTCCTGTTTCAAACACAGTTTGTATGTCTGCGCATACCCATAACACAGAGACCTCAGACATTGGACAGACTGAGGGTGACTCAGTTGATGAAGTTAGTGTGGTTACTCCAATTGCAGAAGTGGTTGATTCTCCCTGTAGCCATCATGAGAGCAAGGTACCACACAGGCACATTGTTAGACATGCTTGGAGGAGGTCTGTTATCTACCCTGCTCCACATGTGGGTATGTCAGTAGGTGCCACATGATGTATGTGTATAGCCATCATAGAGGCATAGGCACATTCTACAAGAGCCTCAGAAAAGATAGTCTGAGTACTAAATATTGTGCACTCTGACATACGGGACTGCCTGAACCATATGGGTGACTCCTTGAACAGGATGAATGACACACCGGATAGTCTGTCTGTAATGGAATGTCTCTTGGGAAGGTTGGCATCCACATGGCCATAGAGCATCTACATCCTCCAGTGTTAGCTGACATGGCTGTACAAGATACCGCTCCCATAGTGGCACTACTTTCACAGCTATGTTAATGATTGTGTTGTCTACACCCAAATGTGGTAGGTCATATGGTCATAGTCCTGGATGTAGTCATGATGAGTGCTTGTCCTGCAGGCATATGTCACAGTCAGATAGCACCCTAAATTCTAGCCAAGGCAGAGCAACTCCTGGTAGAAGTAGTCCTCGTGATCTGGGCGACAATGCAGAACTGACTACTTTACCTTGTACTGCTCACACCTGTCTGACATGCAAGGATATAGTGCTACTGCAGTGCTTGATGGTGTTCATGCAGACACATACTTTTGACAAATGCTTGCCCATATTACTGCAAACACACACATATACACGCGCATGCACACACACACACACACACACACACACACACACACACACACACACACACACACACACACACACACACACATGCGCGCGCACACACGCACACACACACACACACACACACACACACACACACACACACACACACACACACACACACACGCACACACACGCACTACTTACCTAAGAAGTACTGTTGAATGCTGAACATACCTTGCTACTGGCCCTGCAAACTGGATAAGTAAGGAATGAATTTTTGTTTTCCTTCAACACATACTCACTTCTTTGTTGTCAAGCTTGCCCTACTGTCCACCCCCCCCCCCCCCCGTGCAAGTGATGATGACTGTGCTCTGCTCTTTGCACATTTCTTTGTGATTTGGGGTTGCATACATGTATAATGCACAGAGCAGATGGATAATGTATTGCAGAATAAATGGTTTTAATCATAGTTCATAATTAGGTGTGCATGATTGCTTCTGTTATTGTTGACCCTCACTGTATTTCTGTTACTGTCTTTACTCATGCAGTCATAGATAGTAGATGTTTAGATCTTGTTTATTGTTATACTTGTGCAAATGATGCTACCTTTGACCTACTCACTGGTTTATATACGTTGGACAAAATCCATAGCTGTGTATTGCAAACATCAATCAAAAAGTATTACTGACATTAATGTACACCTGGGACATGTATCAATTTAGGGACATATGAAAATTTGCATAACACAGTAGTCATTTATATGACTGCATTGTTTTTTTCAGTATAGGTTCCAGACTTACCTTAAATAATAATACAGATGTGAAATGTCTTCTTGGGGGCTTGCCTGTGTCTGATGCTAACAGTATACAACCATTACATGCTTAAGTAAAGGTTGTGCATTTGACAGAATTTTTAATATTTGTATGTGCTAAGGCTGTTATTCTTTCTTTTAGGTCTTCAGTGTGTCTGCTATCATTTGCCTCTTAGGCATAGCTATGGCATACTGTGCATGCCTACCTCTGCCAAGACCATCTGCAGCTGGTGGTTCTCCCTCAGACTCCTCATCTGTGTCTGCTGTCCCTGCTTATGGTACTGGAAACTGTGGTCCTAGCCCTAGCTGTCCTTTTAAAACCTGTCTCCTGAGAATGATATTGTGCAACATGAAACAGACTATATTTCGGCAAAGGTGGCTGGGTCATACTTCAGAGCATCTCCTGAGGTGTCTTGACACAGGAACCTTGATTTGAACAAGCCAAATGCTCATTATATGATATTCCTAGTTTGAGCATGGACATAATTGTATCCTTGCTTGGGGGGGTTGTGTGGGTTTCTCATGTGTGTTATGAGCCATGGTTCCATTGCATAACCTGCATAGCCCACTAGACACCCTTGTGGAAAGTCACCCTTAGAAAACCTTGTGAACAGCTTGCAATTCTTCCATATGTGTGAGTCGTGAAATGCAGTGACATTGTAGATGATCCCTTGGGCATTACAAACAATTTGACAGTTTATAGAATCGTATCCTTTCCTGTTGATGTTCCTCCTTCCCTGTTCGCTAAGTGGGGCTTTTATTTCTATGTGTGTGTAATCTATGGTCCCCAAAACTTCATGGAAATGTGCTATTGCATAAAATTCCTGCATGATTTTTTTCTCTCTCCTCTAGGGCGCATAAGAAAAAGATGTCCTCCCTTGCATGTTGTAGCATTGCATTTAGAAACTGATGTAATATTATGGAAGCTGAGGCCTGTGACACCCCTAATATATCTGCTGTGGGTCTCTCAAAAGTACCTGCAGCATACTTAATGCTACACATACCTTTGGTTCCAGTGGGATGGGTGCTCTATGATTTCCTGGGGGACTCAGGTGAGAGCAGCAGATGTTGCATATTGATTCTAGTGTTTATGTGTCTACCCGGTATCACTCTATAATTTCTGTGTCATAAAGTCTGTAGTAAGTCAAACAGTCTAAACACCTTTTTGTCCCCTTGACTGAGGTCTGGAAGCAGCACCAGCACCTTGAATTAAAGCCTGTTGCACATATAGGGTTATAACAGCAGCAGCAACTGCTAACATGTTTTTTCCCCAACTGTAATCATGTTGTAATCCAAAAAGCTTTGCATTTCAGGGCAAATGGCTATACTCCATGTACATGATTGCTTTATAGCCTCCTGAATAGCTTCACAATGGTGGATTGGTTAATTAGCATGTAATTCAGCTACTTAAGCTTCATTTGCATATTCTGCCATTTACCTTTGTTTGGCATCTCTACACTAAGTGTCGAACCATTTAATGAACACCAAAATAGAGTGCTATCATTTGCACTGCATACCTTACCATGTACACAATAGTTATACTTAGTGTAGCTGTTAACAAATCCAGCCTGATATATCTAAGAAAACCTCAACGCATTTTTAGCTGAAATTTATTACACTTAAAATTACTCACATTAAGAAATTAGTAATTTATGCTGTCCACATTGTAATCAGCTTCTGCAAATTCATGAAAATATCTTTTTATCTATAAATATTATTTAATAGATAAAAAATATGTATACTTCCATATTTCAAAACCAGTGGCACACTGTTTTCCAGAGTGACTCAATCCCTTTCGAGAAGCACACCTCCAGCAAATTAAGTAGGAATGTTAGGATAGTCTAACACTGGTAGGAATACAAGACATAGCCATTGCCCCTACACAGTTCTATGTAATTTTTGATAGCATTCAGCTACGACAAACTTCGTAATACAGTCAAACTGTAAACTAACTTTAGCTGAGGCTATTTGGATATGACAGCATGACTTGCAAAAATCCAAAGTCTGCATGCATGTAATTCACACAAAAAACTACCTTTGATCAATGTGGGATGGCAAAAACATGAAATAATAGACAGCACAGGTGGTGATGCATCAGAGATGATGAGTTATTGTTTTGGAGTCCATAATGTGTAACATAAAGACATCTTGACTGTTAACATAAACAACTCCTCCTCAGACTCTTCTGTGTCCTCTATCTTGACACCAGCAGTAAGAGATGTACATAACCTTGTATAGGTGAAAACATGAAACAAGGACAGTGTTGAAAAAGCAGTGAGACAACCTGTTACTGTTCAGCTATGGCTTTATCCAGTGCGTGAGATGTCCCAATGATAAAAAAGAGTAAGCCATCACATGGATGTCTCTGTCAATGGCTGTTAACATGGGACAAGGAGAAAGCCTGACTAATCACAAAACCCATCTGTCTTTACAGACTACTGAAAGGCAAACTTAATCCAGCTAATTGATGGCCTGAAGAAATGTAAGCACCCCCCTCACATTGATGACCACATTTGTGAATAATTTCTATGCTCACCTCAAAGTATGCATTGAGGCACCTGTCCCATAAAACAAATACAATGCCAAATTCTGGAATAAACCCCTGTGGTGATAGCCTAGTATAAACAAACTATGCAAAAAAGGAATAAATTCATAAGCATGTAAAAGCAAACAATAACTAATCATTTAAAGATGAACTGAAAAAAATTAACAAAAGAACTCAGAATCAAAATCAAATTCCCCAAAAGTAAGCACAAATTGGAAATCACTGCTTCTGTTTTGGGCAGCCACAAAGCCTTAGAGGTCATGCCCAACAATGCTCGGAGCTAATACAGCACCTGCTCACCCCCTTAGAACATATTTACCTCTAACTTCACTCCTCTATCGCCTCCTAACTTTCTCCAGCTCATTAGCAGACTCACACCACCCCCTCTAACCACCTCCAATCAAGTTCTGAATGCTATCTCCAGTACCAAATGCACTTGCTGCATGGGTCCTGATAATGTGTCATCCTGTCTTATTATCAGCACCAGAAAGTGACTGGTAGAGTCACTGCTAAGCCTATTCAACCTCAGCCTCTCTACAAGGTTCATGCCACAAGAATGAATAACTGTGGTAGTCATCCCAGTCCACAAAGGGAGACCCACTAATGAACTAGGAAACTATAGATCTATAAGCCTCACCGGCCTTAATCTGCAAAGCCATGGAAGGCATCATTATAGAACTTATTAACAAAGACATAGGCAGTTTACAAGCCCTGGGTCTAAGTCAGTTTGGGTTTATTAAAGGCAGATCCTGCCTCATGAAATGGATGGGCTTCTTTGAATATGTCATTGATGACTAAGACTCCAGCAAGTTGGTTCACATTGCTAACAGAACCTGGCAAAGGCTTTTCTTCAAATATATTTTTTTATTTTCAATTAAAATAACATTTACATAATATTTTTAAATATCATTTTAAACAACTATATACAATATTTACAATAGCCTGACTTTCAATTATGTACACTGTATGTTATTAAATATAGAATTAACAGATCAGTTATCAGAGATACAATATTAATCATTGCAGAGTGTCCAACAAAGATATAACTTTCTTCCAAGGATTTTTTACCAATGGCCTGAGATAGATTCGTAGTTCTTTGATTTTTATTTCCATCGATACAGTTGTCTTCAGTAAAGTGTAGAATTCTTTCAAGGTCGGGGGTGTATTTGAATTCTACCTTCTGGTTACACATTTCCTAGATATAGCAAGTATTGTCCATAACAAATGCATATTTGTCTTATTCCGGAAGGGACCTTCATTTACAATTAGTATAATCAATACTTTAGTTAAGGTAAAGGATTCATTAAATAAAGCCTGTAAAAATGATTGATTCCATTCCAATATGATTTAATTTTATTACATTCATAAGAAATATGAATCCAGTCTGCTTTATTTGACTTTTCACACCTCCAGCAAAAACCATGTGTAGTAGTACTGATCTTTTTAATTCTAGTGTTAAAAATGCTCTCTGTAAGTATTTCCAGTTAAATATTTTCCAGTACTGTGTGTTAGAGGTGTAATTAACTGACAGTAAGATGTTAGTTTTAATTTCTCCTGTTAACTACAATGACTGACCTTTTGTTAAGAACTGCCAGTATGATGGTTTGGGAATTGTTTTATATGTTATTAACTCTTTATATAGATTTGAAATGGAATTTTTCTTTTCACAACTATTATATATAAATTCATACAGAAAACATATTAGATTTGGAATATCTTTAAAAGAGGAATTATTAATTAATCTGCATAAATCTCGAGTGTACATTAGAATGCTTTGTAAGTTTAACCAGTCCTGTGTTGGAATATTGTAAGCAGTTTTTATCATATGTATATCTAAAATGTTTAATTTATTTACACATTGAAACCAGCATAAGCATCCATTTTGTTCCAAGGAGGTTATTGTTTCCCTATATATTTTGTGAGGAAAGTTCTTAGTGATGGTAAATGGGGTTAAAAGGTCGAACCAAAGTTTTAGATCTATGTTTGCATTGATAAGTTTCCTAAAGGAACTGATGTAATGATTAATCAGTGTTGTTTTAGAAGGTTTTGTTATATTATATTGTATACGTATGCATAGTATGTACCAGGGTTTATTTGATCTTTCTACTATTAAAACATTTTTAACAGATTAAATTAATTTGTTAATATAGCCATTGTTAATTTTTTCCAGTTGGCAAAATAATTTGGGTTTATCCAGTCTGTTGTAGTTTTAAGCACAGATGCTTTTATATATGTTTCTATTTCTGAGAACTTCAATCCTCCTTGTTTCCAGGGTCTAATGTGATGAGTTAGACCTACTCTATTCTTTTTGGGATACTATAAAAAATTTATTAAACATGAGTTTATTTCTTTAAGAATGCATCTTTCAGGAATTAACTGTATTGCTAATGCTACATATAGTATTTTTGGTAATAAGACCATTTTTATTAATTGCAATCTGTCTTCAAAAGTTAATATAATTTTGCTCAACTTTTCTATATATATTTTTATTGTTTTGATAATGTTTTTATAATTTATTAATATTGTTTCATTTATATTTTTGCATAAAACTATTCCTAAATAATTTAGCATAAGTTCTTGTTTTCATGTGATGGATTTATCTGCAACTTGTATTTCTTTTTTCTTAATTAAAAATAGAAATGTTGATTTTGATCTATTAAAGTGTAGACATGAAGTCTTATAAAATTTCTTCATTACTTCTTCTAGCTCTCCTAATGAATGTCTGGAATTTGATAGGGTTAATAAAATATAATCAGCAAAAAACATTATTTTAGATATGTACTGGTCATAGACTTTTATTCCTTTTATTCTTGGATTATTGCATATTATTTCTGCAAGTATTTCTATAGCCAAAGCAAATAAAATAGGAGAAAGGTGGCATCCTTGTTTAGTACCTTTTGTTATATGGATAGATTCTGAGGTGAAAGGACCTAATTTAATGTAGACTAAGTTATTAATATATATGTTTTTTAGTAATAAGATGAAGGGAGGAGGAAATTCAAATAATGCTAAAGTTTTAAATCGATATTCCCAGTTGAGGGAATCAAAAGCTTTTTCTATGTCTAATCCAACTACAAGTGTTTCTCTATCTTCTTTATTCACATAATCTATAAGAGTAAGTATCCTTTTAATATTATCCCATGTGTGCCTGTTATATAAAAATCCAGTTTGATTATTAATTGTCTTTGAAAGTGGGGTTTTCATTCTGTTAGCTAGGATTGACATGAATATTTTGCAATCATTATTCAGTAATGATATAGGTCTGTATGAGGTGCAAAGGTCTGATGGTTTATTATCTTTTAGAATTTGTGTTAGGAGAGAATATTTCCATGAGGGTGGTATTTTTGCTTCTGACTGGACTTCTAGCAAAGTTTTATGAAAAGGGAGATTACTGTTGAAGGGAAGAGTTTGTACATTTCTGTAATTATACCATCTATTACTGGAGCTTTGCTAGATTTACTTTATTTTATCTTGTCAACAATTTCTTTGTAGGATATAGGTTTTTGTAGGTCTAGTTTTAATTTTTAAGATTTTTTTTATATTGATAAGGTTTGTATCTAAGTTTATTTGTTTGGTATCTAAATCTTCTTTTTTGAAGTGTCCCATATAATGGAACTGAAATGCTTCAAGGATATCTTCTATATCTGATACTTTTTTCCCTTTCTTTTCATGATATATACTACTAATGTTATTTGCTTCAGATTGTATTCTAATTCTTGTAGATAAGTTATGTAGATATCTGGGGGAGGTGGCTAATTAATTTATTTTTATTTTTTCCAAAGCTAGACAAGATTTGTTAGAATTTCATTATATTTTTTATTTAATTCCTCTATTTCTTTTTTGATTTCTGGACAATTCTGATTTTTTTTTTAGATTTTGCTGGTTTGCAAGTCTAATGATTCACATTTTCCACTCTCTGACTTTGTTTTTGTACCAGCTAAGGGTCTTACCAAATAAATACACGTTTAACGAGTCCCAAACTATGACTCTACTGATTTCTGCTGTATTATTAATTTCAAGAAATAATTGTAGTTCTGACAACATCCAGGGTCTGAATTCTTTAATTTTCATGATATATGATGGAATTCAATTTATCATCTTTTACTTTAAAAGTGTCTATTAAATGAAATTAATCACTCCATCTTTTTAAGGATTTTGAAATAGTTGCTATGCAAAAAGACTTCTTGGTGGTTTCAGAAGCTTCTAAAACACAATTAAAGCCTCCTCCCAGTATAAGATTTCCTTTATAATTGTTGGAAATTAAATATAGGTGTTTTTTAACTGTTCCTACTCCAATTCCTGGGAACCAATATAGATTAGCTAAGGTCCATATTCTGTTATTAAATTTAATTATAACAAATGCTCGTAGACCTTACCTTCTTTGTCTTCATATTTATAAATAACTTATGGAGTAATTATGTTTTTCTTCCAGAGAATTGATACTCCTTTTGTCTTTGTTCTATAGGAGTATTGAGCTAAGACTGTATAGTCCTTAGGGTTCCAAATAAAGCTATCATTAGTCTTAAAATGCATTTCCTGGAGAAATACTACTTGTGCCTTATTTAGATTTAAATATTTTAGTAAGTTTGATCTTTTATTTACATTATTTAAGCCATTAATATTTAATGATAAGAATGTTAAATCCATTTCAAGTTGTTGTTGGAAGAAACTTTTTGCTTCTTTTTTTTGATTTTGATTATAGTAGTTATACCATATTCCCTGATAACATTGAATGTTATTTTTATGTGTGTAAACGTTGGAGTGTAATTTAATTTTAAATACAAGTAGGGTAAAAGTCTGGTCAGGCTTTATAAAAGTACTTCTATAAAACATTAATTCTAAAGTATCAAATACAAGTAAATATGAATTTCATATTAAACATGGAATGAAAGTCATTCCTAATCCAATAGATAAAGATAGATGTATTGGATTATCACTCATATCTTTAGCCAACAATATCAACTGAGCTCCATATGTTAAATTATTATATGGAGAATTTTCTTAAAAGAGATATGAAATTCTATATTATTCTATTATTGTTCTATAGTATTTTATATATCAGGATGGAATGTTAATAGTATAAACAATTATTAAGTTGACTTAGAAAACATCCAGTATTTAGTTACCCTTAAGAGATCCCAAATATGTCAGATATATCATTTTGGATAAATTAAATGCAATAGAGGAGCATACACTAAATAAGCCAACAACAAATAGATTATTACTAAAATAATTTGACTAAAAGGACTCTACAGAAGACAATGAGTAATTACCAATGAAATATGAACTTACTGTAGGTGTACTGTCTTCCTTTAATTTCCCAGTCTTCAGCTCATCAACTTCAAATTACACTTATGAAAAGACATGGCATATCAGTAGTATCCTGACTCTGAGTAGAGGCACCCTACATTCTAGTGTGCAGTGCTTTTACATATAGATTTACAAAGCAGAGTCTAAGAATGAACTATGATCACCCTGACAATTCCCATCCTGCATAGGGCACCTCCTGCTTCCAGAATTGGTAATCACATCAGGTCTAGAATGAATGTGAAGGTACCTATACGGTAATCAAGACTTACCTTAGGTAAGTATTAATCACATAGTATTTAAAGCATCTTAGAGAGTTCTCAGGGCAGTTAGAATACTCTTAAGCCTCTCCTCCCCTGACCAAAAACAGAGATTTCCCTTCCCTTTCTTTACCTTGTTTTAAATCAGTGCTAATAAAAGAAATTCTGCAAACATAGGTAAACAGAAATAACATTCAGTAGTCCACCTTGTACATGACTCACAATCCATTAAACAAGTCAGTGACTAACATCACCTTAGTAAACATTATAATGACAAATTAAAAATAATTTCCTAGCTCTTTATATTTTCTGATAAAGTAAAATGTTAACAATAAGCTATTTTTAACTAAAAGTATAAAGCATTTCAATTTTTCCTTGCATGTATACATTTCTACTTATATTGTAGTGTCAATAGCTGTCTTTGAAATCTGTACAACACTTCACTTCTTCAAATCATTCCTTTTCCAATTCAGGTTTTGTTTTGTCAAAATGTCAACAACATTTTAAGGGCACAATTAATATTTACACTGATTTTTCAAATAAATAACTAGTCAGTTGCCAATTGAGTTAGTTTAGAATGTAGCGTTTGTGCAAATATAGCATGTTGCAAAAATAATATGTATTTTTTCGTGTGCTCTAGAGCCTGTCATATGCAAGTGACATATATAATGTAGCATATATAGAGCAGATAGCTTATGGATTCAGGTTGTTAAAGTAAGTTATGCTTATTAATCAGGCAGCTTTATTTAAATTCACAAGTAATTTGGAGACATTTCAGTTGAGTTTCCAAGAATGTGTAGTCCAATGTGAGTAATTGAGTCCACTTTTCCTCATAAACATTTGTCACAATTCATTAAACTAAGCAGAGTCTAACATCTGTCTAATAATCATTATAAAGACAAAGAATAATAATTTCCTAGCTCTTCAAACTTTCTGATATCGCAAAATGTTGACAGTAAGCTATTTTAACTGGAAGACTAAAACATTTCAATACTTCCTTGTGAATATAAATGTTTACTTTTACTGTAGTGTCAAGAACTGTCTTTGAAATCTGTGCATTACTTCACTTCTTTCAAGTCATTCATTTTTACAGTTCAGATTATATTTTGTCCGAATGTCATTAGCATTTCAAGGGCACATTTAATATTTAAATTGATATTTTAAAAGAATAGCTATCAGTTACTAAGTGAGTTTGTACAGAGTGTGAGGTAACTGCAAAGATAACATATTGCAAAAAGTTATATGTATCTTTTCATATGCTCTAGTGACTGACAATTTCAAATAACATATAAAATGAAACTTTTACAGTGCAGATAGCTTGTGAAATCAGCATGTTAAACTGAGTAATACTTTTTAATCAAGCAGCTACATTTAAGTGCACATGTAGTTTGGGAACATTTCAGTTGTGTTTCCATGAATATGTAATCCTATGAGGATAAATCATAAAGTATTTGCAAATAGTCCTATTATGTATTTATTTTACTTTGCTTAGGTTGTTTTTCATTTTAATAACTAAACAACATTACTTTTTCTTATTATTTGCTATCTGTGAGGCTAAATGCACTTCACAAGTTCACAGTGTCCTTAGAATCTGCAGCAGTCGTTTATTGTTGCTATGGCAACATAAATAAAATGTGAAGAAAGCTTCACTTCTCTTAACCAACAGTACATTTGTCCCTCCTTTTTTATATATTTGTTAATACTAAAAGGAAATAATTCAAAGAAGATATGTACACGAATGTAACATTTCAGAGGTAATCACGAACATGTTCCCAATCCCAATAAGCATAGCAGCGACTATCATTAATCTAATAAAAATTGTAATAACAATTAAGTTCACAATTCCAATTAGTCTACCTTAAAACTAGATTATTTTAGACTATTATTTATGTATAGATAGTGAGTTTTTAAATATATACAGACTATATTAGTATAGTAAATAGGAGAGAATTTAGAAAGGGAGACAAGATGCAGTTAAAATAAACAATGAGAAAAGAAAGAAGAGAGAAAGAAAAGAGAAAATTAAGAGAAAATACACATATACTATAGGTATGTTGATTTACAGTATAAATATTTTATGTGCTATATAACCCTCCTTCTGTGAAAGAAAAGTACCCTGTTTTACATACCTGAGGTAATATGAAAACTCTCATGTGTCATCTATTTTAAAAAAATGTAAAGATTCCAGTAGTTAGTTACCTTTGTTTTAAAATTCCAAGCAGTAAAATTGGTCCTTTAAGGTAATGTTAAAACAATTCATATCATAGTAGATGCTTTGAGAGATTTGGCTGTAGCAGTATCAGTCTTTTTGACATCTGTCCAGACATTTGTTTCTTTTGTTCTCCTGAGAGAAGGTGACATCCGATCCATATATTGTGGTAAAGAAATCACATTATTAGTTTTAATAAATGAAGAGGCTTCCTCTAAGTCAATAAAGGTCCTCATCTCGTTGTTATACAGTATTCTTATCTTAGCTGGATATGTAAGTTGTGCCTTGATGTTATTTTGTTTCAGAAACATTATCATTGGCCACACTTTTTTCCTTTGTTCCATTTATTCTAGATGAATAGTTATCAGGCTCTGTTTATATTTTAGAGGTGCCTTACTCCAAGCAAATCTTAAAATCAGTTCCTTGTCCAAGTAAGAAAGAAATTTGATAATTATTGACCTAGGAGGAGAGTTTGAGTTAGTGGCAGGTTTCCCAAGAGCTCTGTGTGCCCTTTCAATGTCAAAGGAAAGTCCTTCTTTTAAATTTAAAAAGTCAGGGATCCAGATTGATAAAAAGGAAATAACATCCTCACCTTCTGTGTTTTCAGGTAATCCGAAAATCCTGATGTTATTTCTCCTCTCCCTATTTTCCAAGTCATCTACTTTATTAAACAACCAAGTGTTTTGTTTAAGAAGCAGTTCTTTCTGTGTTTCCACTTCCTTAAGTCTGCTTTCTAAGTCATGTAGAGAAACCTCTATTCCTGGTATCCTTGTCTGGTGTTGTTGTAGCATTTCCTTGAGGGTGTCAGCCTGTTTTTTACTGCTTGTTTTAAGGTTTTCTAGGTTCTCCTTAAAATCATCCATCTTTAAAGACAATTCCTGCAGGGTAGATGCCATATGTTGCAGTTCCTTCTTTAAGACAGCAACCTGGTGAGAATTCCTTGAGTTGCTCATTTTAACAAGTGAATATATCTCCAAGCTTTTTGACAGGAAATTATTTGTAAAACTTCACCAAAGTTTCTAATTATGTAAATTAGTCCTTTATCTATAAGAATGTATTCTTTGAAGAAAAAAAAGAATATTGTTTCCTATCTTATTTAACTAGTTATATGGAGCTCTAAAATACTGCTACTTTCAGTTAGCCATTCAGGCTCCGCCCCCAAAATAATTTCCTGGCAAAGGCTTTTGATACCATCCCATATAATAGCATTATTGACATGCTAATCAAACTTAGTGTAAACTCCTATGTTACCCAATAGCAAACTGGCTAACTAACAGAATCCAGTCTATTAGTATGTGCAGTATGGTCTCTTTTTATTAAAGAGTAGTTATCAGCAGTGTCCCCCAGGAACCAGTCCTAAGACAATTTTCTTTTGTGTTTACTTCCCTGATGCCAAGGCTGACATCAGGGGCTTGTGGCTGACCAATTTGCAGATGACAGCAGGCTTGGTGGATTCCTTAACTCTGCATGTGACTTCCATATTCTTCTGAAAGTGCTAATATTATTCAATATGAAGTGCCTGGACCATGGCCTAAAACTAAATGACAAGAAATTCAGCACTGTGTCTTTTTGTAAAACTTGGCATCTGTGAACCTTTCCCAAAAGTGACACCCCTTTGAAAGTTGACTCACCCATTAGGGACCTGGGCATTTTCATCGACATTGCACTATCCCTTGATAACCATATATCCGTTGTTGTTCGGACATCCTTTTACATTGCCAGACTAATCATCTGGGGTATTTTCTTCCAGATCTAGGGAAGTTATCATCCACACCTGTATGTGTCCTCCATCAGGCCCATAACAGAGTATAATGGCCCATTTGCTATGTACATGTTTAAGTATATGATCCAACTTTATTGACCACAGCTTTCCTCACAAAGATAATCAAGGACATGTCTTCCTTGAACTTCAAATGATCTAATCCTGTGTAACCTTTTGCACATCCACAAAACTAATACCACCCTAGACACCTACTCAAGACATCTTAAATTCCAAAAATACATAATTAAGACCTGCTGGAAAGATAAGTATATATCACAGAGAATAACTGTTTTATGGACTAGACTTCTTTTGGAAATAAAGCAAAATATCTTCCTAACCCTTTTGTGACAAAATGGCTGGGCAATCATAAATACATTCCAGGTCTGGCCCATCAAGCTATCATTGAAAGTGGTTAAAACTGGATATAAGTTAGTGGGATATTCTTCAAAGGTAGCAAGCTGATTGGAATGTTTGTACCAGGTTAGCTTCCTATTTCATACTGCCTCAGCCCCCCCCCCCCCAAGAAAAGGACTTTGGCTTCTAAAATAGCTCCATCAACATATTTTGTATCACTAACAAAAACAGAAAATACAAGTAAAATTGGGGCACTCCCATTTTGAGGTGCCTAGTTTAATACTGTACTGAGATACATTACTCGTTGCTGCATCCAAGTAAGGTAGGCTGGAACAGTGTATTTGCTTATGCATTGAGGATTCTTCTATTTACTGGCATATGCGTACACTGATCCCTTTTATATAAAGATGGCTTTTGACCTTATGACCTTTGGAGAATGACATCATGATCTCTGTAGCCTCAACAAGGAATCCATAAATCCCCATCTTTATGGGATATGTGTCATCATTATTCTTCCATGTTTGCTGTGATTGCATTGCTCAGAATATCCCTGTTTAATTTTAGCACTTTCTGGAAATGTGTATCCAGTAGATGTATGCCTGTCCATGCCTGTCCATTCAGTTTTCCATTTATATTTTAAATCACTTATCCTATTAAGGGTTGATATGGTAGCAAGCCAAGTATGGCTGAAAAAAAAATGTCTCCTCTATTTTTCTATCCCAGGCATTCCCAGACAAGTTGAGGGATACTGTCCCTCCAACAAGGCTCAAGACTGCCCCAGGGGTACCTCATCGTGGTCTGTGTTTGGTACACCTTCCTTGAGAGACAATAAGCATACTGAGAAGGTGCCCAAGGCACCTCAACTTACCCCTGTCAACATGGAGGAGGAGCAGCTACATCCCAGCATCCCAAAAGAGAGACCAGCTAGCTTGGAAAGACACTAATGTTTGCCAGCTACAACCATGATCTCATCCTATTGGTCACTACTCAAACCTCATGATCATAGGTGAGGATGGGAACATAGACTGACCAGTAAATCCTGACCCACATGTGCCCTCACCCATGAAAAAAAAAACATAGATACTTAAATTCTTTCACCTCACATTGATACATGTTTAACTTTTTGTTGTACAAAATATTGCTTTATTCCATTAATTTGGTTTGTCCAGTCTGTCAGAGGAAGACCATCTTGTAAACTTCAAGTACTATAACCTTGGAATATTCTCAGTGGAGATTCCTGGACAGGATACTAGCCAAAACGCCATCACTGTTAATTGCCAGGACTGCTGGCATGATGACATTGGAATAAACAGGGAGAAGAATATAGACAAGCAGAGTATTAAAAATACAACAGTAAGGTGGTTGTAATGATTTCTGCCTTCTATCTTGACTGACTAAGTATGATTGCCATTGTTTTCACAAAAAGCATAGTCATCCTTGTTTTCTTTACCAAAATGATTGGTATTAAGCTTACAACCTGGATACCCTTTGTGTGGCGGTCAGAACAATCAGTAACACTGTTTTTGATGTTAAAAAACTCAAGTCAGACATATTAGTTGGTTCAAATGGAGCAAGTGTTAGCTTTTCTAACACAAAATTAAAATCCCAAGGAGGGGCCACTTGTTTGGTTGGAGACCTTTATGCAAAAGCCCTTTTAAGAACATTTCAACCATGAAACTGCATTGAAAGAAGAGGATCCTTGGGCAGACATGCTGAAATGGCCAATAAATTAATTTAGATAAAGGAGTAAAAAACGCCATAGAATAGTAACTTATGCAAATATTGTAAAAACAGACAACAGCTAGCCATGAATAGGTGCTGATTGTGTTGTTAGCACCAATTAAAAACATTTTTGATTTGCTAATATATGTTTTTTTGGTAGCAGGTTTTCCTGTATCCATTAGCACCTACTGTACATTCTCAGCAAACAGGTGTATAAAAGGAATTAAAACTATCATCCTGGCAGTCAGATGAAGTTGTTTAATGTCAGAGTGTATCAAACATTCCTGTTCTTGTGTGAATAAATCCAGTCTGTGAGGAATCTTGTGGTAATTGTCCATGGCCATTTCCAAAGAAGGGAGAACCACGGTTGCCTGGGCTAGAAGGGATTCAGAATAATGATCTTGGGGGATTGCTTGTGAATTTTCAGAAGAACCCTGGATATTAGTGAAAAGAGTGAAGAAGCATACAGGTACATTCCTGTCCAGGAAAAGAAATCTGTTTTCCAGGCCTTCTTGCATAGAATCCTGGAACAGAATCTTGCCATATTGTTCAGAGAAGAGGCAAAGAGCTCTGTCTGAAGAACTTTGCACAGATGGATCAAATCTTGGACAATGCCCTGATCTTGTTTCCATTGATGAGGGTCTGCTGTCGTCCTACTTAGCTTGTCTGCCACAGTTTTGCTGTGATGGAATGCAGGATACTTCTAGAGTGACGTGCTGTGAAGCTATATCTCAAGCAAGCTTGGCTAGTCTGCAAAGTGAGTATGACATGGTTCCCCTTTACTTATTGATGTACCATATGATTGTGGCATTGTCTGTAACCACCTGAAGAGATCCCAGAACCAATGTGGGTTCAGAGAGTTGAGTGCCTTGATCAGGGCAAGCATCTGCTTAATATTTATGTGCTTGCATCTGTCAGAAAGAAACAGAAAACCAAGCACATATCTACTACTTCTCACTTTTCTTTGGATCATAGTGGTTTACTGGCCTGGCACAGAGTATAATTCAGGTTATTGATTCTTCTTGTAAAGCAGTAATACCAGAATGCACAAATTTACATGATCATTGGAGGTCAACTTCAGATATTGATCAGGTGGATCATAATGCTCGTAACTATTTCTGTAAAGACTAGTGAATAAACAAGATGCATTCTTGGAATTTGCTCTGAGTGCATCTATGGTAGGTGCCACCTTCTGCTCCCAGACTAACACCGTCAATATAAACGTGTCATGCTTAACACTTAATGCCAGCTTGCAAAGTTATACATTTTAACACAATCTCAATTATGTAGTTGCCACAGATCAAGCTGTGAATAACTGCTGCTTTTCATCAGTTTGTTAATTTTCAGTAAATTAATGTAAATGTTGTACAGGATCTATAACTCCCTTCTGTCAACAGTTAAAAACCATAGAAGGGACAATAAAAAGTCACAGCAAAGACTCTAAAGCCATAGCATGTAAATTTTGCCTATACATAAATTGTTACCATTGGATGGTGGGATTGTGTAAATCTGCACTCTTGGGAAGTTGTAATTTTTCATCCTGGAAGAGTTAGTATGCTACTATATGTCCAGGTCATACAGTATGCTTTGCCTCCATATATTTTGCCTACATTTATCAATACAATCGACTGTTGATAAATGTTTGTTAACACCATTTTCATGAACTCATATTTATTCAGTGAGGTGGGGGATAGCATAATGGTTAAGGTGTTTACCTCACAGGCGTAAGGTTTGATTTTCACCTTTGGAAAAATTAGCTAAGCTTAAAATTGCTTGCAAGGGCAGCTAACCTAGTACTTACCTATAAATAGTAATACTGATATTCTGTTTGCTTAACTCATATGTTATTAATAATGTACCTCAAAAATCACATATTGTAAGCACTCTACCAGTTTCTGGAAAGTAACTCAATAGGTGGCACAAAGAAACTATATCAGGTTGCAAGGCAAAGACAGAAAGATAAAGAAGATAGTCAGACACCCATCACAAGGGATGCCAGTAACAACCTGCTCATCAGTCCACAGCACATCAGAGGCAGATGGAAGGAGAACGTATAGCAGCTTCTGAATGAAGAAAACCCCAGAAGCAGCCTACAATGAGAGAAGAAGAAAAGTCCACCCTAGAAGAAGTAAGAATAGGCTCAGATGAGGTCATAGCAGATATGATAAAGATGCTGGGTGAGATAGGGGAGAAATGGCTCCTGAGGGTACTCATAGCAGTGTGGAGAGAAAGGCGTATCCCAGATGACTGGTGAAAAAGCATACTCATGCCAGTGTACAAGAACAAAGGGGACATCCACAACTGTGGATAGTACAGAGACATCAAACTCTTGTCACATTGCATAAAGGTTCTGGACAGGGTGATTGATAAACGGATACGCAGAGTAGTAGAATGTAAGATGGGAGATGAGCAGTTCAGATTCAGATCAGGATGAAGCACATCTGACCTGATGTTTGCCGTATGATAGATAGTTGAGAAGAAGCTAGAGATGAAGAAAGAGTCCAACTGGGAATTCTTAGACTTGGAGAACGCATATGACAAGGTCCCAGGAAAGCTGATTTGGGCAGCACTGTGGTGGTCCAATGTCCCTGAAACATTGGTAGAATTAGTACAGGCTATGTACAAGGACACAAACACTCAAGTACCAACAGTGTTTGGTCTCACATAGGGTTTTCCCGTGGGAGTGGATGTGGGTGTGCACCAGGGTTCAGCTCTGAGCCCACTGCTGTTCATACTGGTGATGGACTACATTATCAAACAGGTTGGAAGGGACAGATCAAAAATTTGCTGTATGCAGATGATGTGGCATTACAGGCAGACTCTGAACAAGAACTTCAGCAAAGGATAGGGGAATGGAATGTAAAACTGAAGGCACATGGGATGAAACTAAGCACAGATAAAACAGTGGTAATGGCAGGAAATTGGATAAATCAGAAGAGGCTGAGAATTGAGATAGAAGCAAAGATAGTGGAAAAGGTAAATAGCTTCAAGTATCTGTGAGGGGATGATGGAGGAGAAAGGAAGTCAGAATAAACAGGTCAAAGCTAGACTCAGATGGGCTGCAGTCAACTGGCATAGACTCTCATGTGCAGTCTGTGTCAGAAGAATGCCAAAGAAGCTGAAAAGTATGGTGTACAAAACAGTGGTGTGACCAGTACTACTGTATGGTACAGAAACCTGGGCAGTAAAGGCAGAATAGATGAGGAAGATAGAGATGATGGAAATAAAGTGCCTGAGAATAGTGGTAGGATGCACATTGTGGGGCAGATGAAGAAATGAGGACATAAGAGCAGAAGCTAAAGTAGCTCCAGTTGCAGAAAAGATCAAAGAGAACAGATTACGGTGGTCTGGACACATTTGTAGAAAAGCAGAAGACAATCTGGTGAAGATTTGGGACAGACAGGAAGAAGGTGAGAGGAAACACAAATGTCCAGCAAAGAGGTAGATGGATTGTGGGAAAGAAGATCTGTAACAGTCAGGCATGAGTGTGGAAGAAGGCAGGAGTGTGGCATTGAACTGAGAGAGATGATTACAGTTAACATGAGACCCCAACCCCATGTAGAAAATGGGAAAAGGGGGACAATAATGATGAATAAACTTGTACTTTTGGTAATATGTAAATCAGTCTGATCACTAAAACAATGTTGTTGTCAGACTGCGGAGCTAAAAACACTACTCAGTCAATATATATCCTATTCATGGGATCATCTGTGTGAAACAGATGGCCATAACAGCCTTCAGCACAGTAGGATGTAGCAGCAGATGCAACAATTTGTCAGCAGGGCGTGTTCAGCAGTTCTGATTAACTTTGAAATTATTAGTAACCTGACCTGATTTATCTCTCCCTCTCTCTCTCTCTATCTCTCAATATAGATATATAAACGCAAGCACACACATCTATCATTCTCTAAATGTATGTATATATATATATATATATATATATATATATATATATATATATATATATTTATATATATTTACACACGCACAACCTCACACACACATACACACACACACACATACATATATATATGTATATATGGGAACCCTTCATTTGTTCGAACTTTCAAATGTTCGAAACTCATATGGCCAACGCCATTTGAGGGAACATTTGAAAGGCCAACAAATGATAGCGGAGATCCCGCTACAGTGCGGGACTGGGAGATTTCCCTTTCCTGCACTGTAGTGTGATCTTGGAGTGAGAATATTTAAGTAGCAGTGGTGTGGGGGGTGCAGGGGGCTTGCCTCCCTGCATAACACAGTTTTACTGTGTTTACAGGTAGGTAAATGGTGCTATTTCAGGATGTCGGTCTTTCAGAATGTCGATCATATGGTGTCGGCCATATAAAAGTCGCCATTCTGAACGGTCGACATTCTGAAGTATATATATATATATATATATATATATATATATATATATATATATTTATATACGTGGGTCTACTTCACATGACCAATGCCTGAAAACTTAAATCACTGACTATCAAACCAACGAAACCCAAAAAGCTGATTTTTAGAATGGCAACAAAACCAACACAAACGTACAACCCATAACTGATGTGACCATACAAATCCCAGAAATCAAAAAGCTATAAATCACACTTCCAACTCTGCAAATCCCAAACTACAAAATCTGACTTACCTCCCATTTAAAACAGTTATACACGTACTCATCCCACAGAAACATAGCACTATCACTTTAAAACTCTGAACTACAAACTAAATCTAACCTAAACACCGCCCAACAACCAATACACTCATACTACTAGAAAATACCACTGAATATTCATGAAGGTATGTACAACGCCTACATGAATATTCTTTGCAAAGTCCTTAATTCCATTATAAAAATATTTTATTAATTACCTTTACTGTTTTGCAGTTGGGCTGCACCTCCCTGCACCCCCATGGGGGGGCTGCACCACCAAACTCCCTGAAATTAAATATACCAACTCCAGCATCGCACTACAGTGTGGAAATGAACAGATTTCCTGTTCTGCTTACCTTGAGAGTTGCCATTTCAAACATTTAGTCATCTGAACGTTGGCATAGTGAAGTTTCATTTATATGAAACTTCGCTGTTTTGGTCTCAATTACTTGAATTTCAGTCTACTGACATTTCAGTAATGTCAAGTAGACCCATTTACATACATACACACACACACACACACACATATATATATATAGATATGTATATATATATATATATATATTTATATATATATATATATATATATATATATATATATATATATATATATATATATATATATATATATATATATATATATATATATATATATATATATATATATATATATATATATATATATATATATATAATATATTATATATATATATATATAGAGAGAGAGAGAGAGAGGGACACCAGCAAAAAGTGATTGGATATAAAGAGATCACAAAAGGCAGTGCTTGTCATGTTCGAGATTGTGGTACAGTCAGAAAAGGGTATTTTCCTTTCCCCCCACTGTACTGTTTTCTCAGTGTAGGTGTATATAAGTAACAGGGGGTGCAGTGGGCAGAGGTGGGATTGCCACCCTGCAAAAGCAGTTGCTTAATTGTTTTCTCAATATTTTTTTTATTGTGTTCAAGTGTTTGGGTTTCTGAACACATTTATTTGAGTAATTTGTACTCAGTGCTTTTTGTTTCAGTGAGTCAGTATATAAAGTCATATGTTTATATTTACATGTATTTACACACACTTGACACCATCCTTCCCTTTTCACTTCACATTCAGCTGTTTGAACTGTTTTGACTGCAGCTTCTTTCCTGAGCTATAGAAAGTGCGATGACTGATTTGATGAGACTGTTTATACACTCCAGAAAGATGACCTGTCACAGTTTTACTGCTACACAGCAACTAAACTAGTGACAAAGTGCAAAACTAGAACAGTTACTGGTTGCAGTGCAGAAGCTGACTAGCTTCTGCTAATGTCTAGAAACTGGATTGTGTCACAGAACCCAGAGACATTGAGAGATATGGTCTAGACTGTTATGTCTCCATGAACTGGTTTTCTTCATTCTGACAAGGTGCTATCAATAGAACTTACAAGAAAGGCATAAAAGGTAATACAGAACAGTAGGTCATAGCTGTATGTAGTGGACAGTTTGTGCAGATAAAATGCCACCTTTGAGACTATATATCATTAGGTAGAATTTTTTTAAGGCCATGGTGTATGGTCGATTTATCCCAAAATTTCATACATCTTATATGGAGTAAAAGGCTAACTTTTCAAATCACAGTATATTTTTGAAAATGACTTCTAAACTCTTCTCACAAATGCATTTCAATTGAATGCTATATACTAACTGCACAACTTACTTAACAGGAAATATCTATGCAAAACTTTTCTGGGTTCATTGAACCAATCAAAACCCCACACACTTACTGTATTACTCTCTGAAGAAACACAGAAACCTTTTTTAGGCATCTACATTTAGGAGCTCATCTGTGACCTAAGATTTTTCTCAAGTGCTGGTTGTACCTCCACCGTCTTGTAATGTTAAGTTCAAATATTAGTCAGTGTGATTAAACGTTTATAAGCGTTTGCATATTGTTTGACTCCGAGTTACTGCATTACATTTTTTTTTTAATTTTTCTTGTTTTAAGTTAATATGCCTTCATGGTAGCTGACTACTTTGCTGAAGTGAGATTCTCTGAATTTTCTAATTCTAAAAATTAAAACTTCCAAAGTGCTTGTATCTATCACATCTCTAAGTCCGAACATTGAGGAAATTTACTTTACATCTAGGATATTGTGATTGATAACATTATCGTAGAAATTAGGGGTTTAAGAATCAAGACTCCCATTACAGGAGGAAGACTGAGATTAGTTTTATTTGCTTATTTTTGAATAAAACTAGGTTCAGTAAATCTTTCTTTGGCAAAATGAACCTTAGCTAATGTACAGAATTGTATTTTCTGGTCTTGTATGCTAAATAATTTAAAGTTAATACTATAAGCTGGAGGGCCTTCTGTGTGGAGTCTGCATGTCCTCCCCATGGTCAAGTGATGTTAAAGACATGCAGGTAGGTGCGTGCGTGAATGGACGTGCCTTCTTTGAAGGTTGGGCATCGGGTATCAACTCAGCACCGTAAACATCCACTGACAATCATTAGCGGATGGGAGTTCTACTGTAGAGACCCCTAACCGGGAAAAGCCAAAATACTTTTTACTATAAGGCATCTATGCTTTTATTTCATTTTCATTTAATACTCCTGTATATTATTACAAAGCTTAAAGCACTTTGGAATGTGAATGTTTGATCAATGGAGGTGGGAGGTTGGCGTGATGGTTAAGGTATTTACCTTACCGACACAAGATGCAGGGTTTAATTCTCACATGGGGTAATTGGGCAGGCATAACATAGCCCACAAGGGCAGCTAATAGTGTACTACTAACTTATGAACTTATGGAATATAACATTTACAGCTGTAGACTAATATTAAATAAGCAAAAGTAAATAATATTTGAATGTATCCATCCACAACCCCTTTTCCTCAGTTTTGAACATGGGGTTGGGGTGTCACTTTAACAGTAACAATCATCTAGAGCCAAGTTTTACACAGCCAGGTGGCTAGTTCTATACCACACACACAGATGCACAGTCACACATATGGCCAATTTAGACTGTCCAGTCCACCTACTAATAGCATGTCTTTGGAATGTGGAGGGAAACCGGAGCACCCAAAGGAAACCTACATGAGCATAGGGGCATGCAACCTCTCTACAGAAGGCACCACAGCCTAGAATCAAACTGGGGAGCCTCTTGCTCTGAGGCTGCGGTGATATCCACTGTGCCATGGTGTATGGTAGCAATTTATTTGTAATTTATGTAAAATCATATGACAGAATTCATTATTTTTATGGGAAACCAGGGTAAGAAATAATGCTATTTTCATAGTTACGTTTTTCATAAGGAAATCATGTTAAGAAAAAAAGATCTAACATGAAATGGTTTCACAAAATGTAAATTATACTGTTAGCAGAGTTCTTTATCCTAGTCTAATCAACAAATGTTTATTATAATATTACAAATAGTGACAAAGCTCAGGTTTATATATTTTGAATTACAATTTTACTTAAACTACAGTTACATTAATAAAATGTTGCTGTATGCTTTAGGTATTGTAATTTTTCCAAATTTCTTTGGATTCTTCTAAATTTGGAATATTGATATGACCTATGAACCTGTGCATACTATGCATAAATTAATCACTTAATTAAAATGTTATCTAACAGATACACAAAGACCTTGACATAGAATATATGGACTTCATACAATTCTAGGCTATGATTAGAGAATATGTCAAATACCAGCACCTTAGTTTAACATTTATAACATTTGATTCTGTATATTTTCCTGTTCACTTATCATAGCAAATGTGTTTTCCCAGAACTAGTTTTAAAATGTATGGTTTAATGCATCTCTGTCATATATCCCATATATCATCATGAGTCAGTGAAAGGGTTAAATGAGGTTTCCATTTGATATTTTCCTTTACTGCTTTATCCAGTTTCTGAGTACCCTCTTGCATCTTTGTGTGCTGATCCATGTATCATATTTTTGATTCATCCTCTCTGCGGCCTGTCAGCTTAGTTAAGAGATTTCCAAATCTCACAGCCAGCTCTGACAGAGGGCAGCTGCAAACAGTCCCCTGATCTATCCCTAAGGAGAGCTGCTGAGATTTAATTTTCAGTGAAAGGGTGCAGTCTGAAATCCATGTCAGGTCCCCAAAGTCATCTCTGGACCCAGATTGGACCCAAGGCAATGGGATTATGTTTCACTGCACTTCACCAGAATTCCCTGGGATTTGAATTGTTGCTTCGTACCTGAGTGCAGTCACATTTTCATATTTAGCATTTTGTTTTCTTCATCAAAAAGCATGAACATGTTATCAATTTCTTTGGAGAGTAAATATGTTACTACTTTTAATTGGTCAAAGAACTGATTCTAACTGGTAATAAAAAAACATGTCTCATACAGTAGCACTAGGTATGTTATATTTGTAATAGTTTGTACTCTTTTTGGAATCTCTAGTTTTCAGTGACTGTGATATGTTATTAAAAGTTTATTTATGCTATTTCATCATAGAAAATGTAGATTTTTTATTATTTTTTACTAAACATGTTACAAGATCTTTATCTATATAACCTTAACCAACTTTGACATTCGTAAACTTTTATACTCTTTATGACATTAAGGAAATGGCATTCAGAAAAATATTTATTTACTTTGTATTCATACAAACAAAAATGATTTAGAGGACTTCATTCAGAAATAAATTGTGCAAACAAAGGTAAGCATCTACTGCCCTGATAAAAGACAAACATGTATAAAGGAAATGCATTTTAAAAAGTATGGGTCCAAAACAGCAGCTCAGTTAATCCAAAAAATTCAACACTGCAATTAGACTGACAGTAAACAAAGCATTTCTTTGCCTTTATCATATGTCCATGCCAGCATTTTAAAACATCTTGCCTTGTAAGTGTGAAAAACCTCTAGAGATTTCACTACTAGTCTCATTGCCTTCCACTGAGAATTTGTGGCCTGGTTGTCATGGAGACATCGTATTTCTCCAAGAATTGTTCTTATTGATCCACGGACAGGCGTAAATGGCCAAGCAAGTGTGAGGAATAAAGGGGGTGGGCAGTATCATAAAATGACCAGAGGTTAAGGGTCAGAAATAAGCTCATAGGCAACACTTTAGTGAATAGAAATAAAGTGTTTCATTTTTTGTTTAAGGGATTCTTTTTTGTACTTTTTTTCATTGTCTTCTTTCAATATATAGAGAAAGAAACTTGTTAGCTACTTGTCATGTCAGATCGTTGGTGCTTGTTCTGACACAGCTGTCAGCCTTCTAGCTTCATGCAGTTCAGGGACACACAACAAAGAGCAGGAGACATGAATTATTTATTGTTTCTTGTATGGATGAAATTCTGTGATAAGAAATTAAGATACTCCCGACAGCTTTCACGTAAAAAGGTGAAACTTCTTTGTTTTCCCATTAGTAAAGAGTTATTTTCATATTATTATCGTGTGCCTTCTTTTCTAGAAAAAAATGAAGTATCTTTTTGGAGTTTCATGCACCTTGATTGTTGTGGTTAAATCATTTACCTGTAAGTTCAATAACTTAATTAGTTGGGATGTTATATTTATTTTACACCAAGCTTTTTAAGAATTGTGTTTCAGAACTGTTAGTGGTACTAATACATGACAATTCTTTTATGTTACATATACTCATATGCACATCATTGTGTCAGAAATGGCACCTTCCAGTACCCAGGATGTATAATTTGTTCCCTATGAACTCATGATTAAGGAAGTGAATGTAGCCTAGTGTGAATACAGAAATCAGATTTTGTTGCATAGTTCTGCATGGATGAGATATGGTCCGAGGTGCAGTATATGCAACCCCAGTAGGAAGTTTTTTTCTCTTATTCTGTTGGATGTCTAACTGGCTAAAAATATGAACAGATGTATACACTAGATCTGAATGAAGGACTGCTAGGGAGTTCAGCAAATAGGGTTAGATAAGATGACAAATTATCATGCAGCAGGTTAATAAGATATTAGGACAAAAAGATGAAAAAAAAAAAGCTTAGTCTTATCAACGGTGTGCATGCCTTATTACTAGAAATGAAACCCCTCCTACAAAATGGGACCAGAAGTATATAAGGCACCAATAGTTTTAGTTCTTATTAAGTAGTCTTGAAAAAAAAAAAACATGTAAAACTGGTTGATCTCCATGTAATTGCAAGCACAGTCCTTAAGAAGCTGTTATTCAATTTACTGCAATGGGGTAGTATATCTTAACACCCTGATTAAATTAGTTTTATTCATTCTGTCAAAATAACATCCAAGCTGCCTTTCTGAGTGTAACTCATCATTATCTGTAGCATGAACAGATACTGCAAAGCACAATATTAACGTTTCTCACTTCCCATGATGCACATGGCACACGTCTATGACTTTGGGTGCTTAGTGTTATCTTTCCTTTTGGCATATGACAGTGGCTGATTAGAAGCACACTTTTTAAAAGAGACCAGGTACATAAATTAAAGTCAGAATCCTGACTTCTGTAACATCAAAACTATACTACAGATATCATATCTATATTCACTTCAATTATTCTTTATTCATAAAACTGCAAGCAAAATTTTATGGTATCCTTAATTTTTTTTTCTTTCGGCTTTTCCCGGTTAGGGGTTGCCACAGCGGAATTCCAGTCCACTAATGATTGGCAGTCGATTTTTATGGTACTGAGGTGCCAGCCTGACACCCAACCTTTAATGAAGGCATGCCCATTCACGCATGTCTTTCGAACAACACTCGACCGCGGGGAGGACATGCAGACTCCACACAGAAGGTGCTCCAGCCGAGAATCGAATGGGAGAACCTCTCGCTGTGAGGCAACAATGCTACCGCTGCACCACCATGGCTTAACTAACAAAATGTAGGTGAAGGCTTGAAACAGTTGTAATGAAAATGTTGGGAGGGTGGCCTAATGGTTAAGGTGTTTGCCTTACAAACACAAGATGCAGGGTTTGAGTCTCACAAGGGATAATTGGCTAAGCTTAAAATGGCTCACAAGGGCAGTTAGGTTAGTACTAATCTATGAACATAAAAATGCATTTAGCATATTGTTCCTCATATATAAAAGATAATAGATAGTTTGGTCATGTAACTTTAACAACAGTAATTCTTTGCATCTACAGAATCACTTCAGCCATAGCTATAGGTAACTGCAAAATATAGCATTTAACAATCTGAGTAAGTGGTATTCTATGTGTATTGTGAAGAAATGTTCATAATGTCGGCATTATACAACACTACTTGCTAGAATTTCTGGGTTTAACAGGAGAATGGAGACTTTATACTAATGGTATTCTTGTCTTAATGGATGTTTAATCTTGATCAGTGCTTGAGCTTCTGCATTCTATTTGCGTGAGGTAGTCAAAAGAAGCAGTTTTTTGTTTTGGTTCTCAGTTGAGATGCCTTTTAATATGGAGCCTGCGTTCTGTGTTCCTGCAACACTACAATGACATGCAGTAAGGTATACCAGAAATTTTAAATTGCATGTAGGTGTAAGTGCTCGCATATGTGATAAAGAAAAAAGACCTGGCAAATTACTCCCATTTCCACCTTTGCCTTGCTGTCTGCATTGTCACTGTAGGAGTTGTGTACTTGTAGGGTACACAGTGCTTAAATCTATCACTGGTAGGGTTTTCTTAACATCGCCGCTATAGTATGCTTTGCTTAGTAATGTCATGTATTAAGCTAATAAAATTACTTCAGATGTGTCTGAGCACCAATAAAGTAATTTTAATTTCTAATTAAAGTGGGTCTTCACTATTATATTATGTCCCATTTTATTATGACTTATACTGGCCATGATTTACTGCACAGCAAAACATACTGTAAAAAAAAGAGAAAACAACAGAAATAGTGCATCTAAGTGACACCTCTCTGAAGTTACACTGACTTAGGGGGTATTTTATCAATGTTAATGTTTTCCTGATGCTGTCAAACAACAGAGTACACAAAACCGTCTAGCAAAAAATATCAGTTTAACCCATTTTGCACAATAACACATCATTAATAGGAACAGTGTGGTATCAATAAATTGGCTCCATGATAGGTAAACCAAAGATGATGAAATAAACTGCAATTAAATGGGACATGACATATTTTAATAAAACCTTGCTGGTAAGCATGCATCCGCCAATAAACTGTATGTAGTTAGCAGTCTCTCACCTAATTAAATCATTTAGTAAATGCTATTATGGCATTTTTGTAAGTATGGATGTTATTTTATAACCAGAAATACTGACTTGAAGATCTTGAGTTACGGTAACTCTAAAGGAAGGGGACTTCTTAAGTAGTTGATACAAGCAGTGCATGTATCATGCATTCTCTTCCTGCTTGGGGCACCTACGCTGAAATGCCAGTGTGATAACGTGTCATAATCTTAGTCCTCATTAGTGCAGCAACTATAAATGTCACTCATTGTTTTCAGATGCAGGTTGTTTCAGACACTAATTCTGTCAACTTCAAGTATTCAGCCAAACAGCCTTCATAGTACACTTACTGATAACTTGAGGTATGGACTATGTTGACCATTCATAGGATATAAATCTCTCTGTGTTCTTTACTAGGTTTCCACATGTATAACTCCACCATGATCCAAAGTTTGATTTAGTGCTTGGGGTTTATATTTCTGTCAGACCCAAAGAAGTAATTTTACTATACAGGAATATATTTTTAAAGTGATACGAATCATATAGGTTCAGAGATTATTAATTTTTTTCCCCATCATAAAAGATAATACCTGACAAAAAAGTACATATAACAGAAGCTGAACTCTCCTCCCATCATTCAAAATTATCAACAGTGCAAACAGTAGAGTACCATGCTTAAAGAACAAGATCTGTCATGGTCCGAATCTGTATCTGTTTATGGAAAAGGAGTAGCCACTGCATGAGTGCCCTGTGCTCCGCCTCTATATATAAGAAAATCAGTATGCTGGTCACATCAGCTAGAAGATTCAGATGCACAGGCCATAACAACATCAGAAATCTACTAGTTGGCATAGTGATTGACACAGTGAAGGAATGGAGGAGATAACTAGGTCCACAGCATGGGCAGGCTAAGTGCTATCACAGTTCACTGTGATTAGGACTTGAGTCATGCATAAATGAAGGCCACACAGTGTAGGAACACTGGTAAATACCAATAGGGCCAGACATGTGCATGGGCTACACAGTGTAAGAAGACTGGTTAAGTACCAGAAGGGAAGTACACCCCAGTGACCCTACACAAGAACAAGGGTCAGACATGAGCTTAAGCTATACAGTATAAGAAATATGACTAACTCCTAGACAGCTTGTACAAGGAAGAGAAGAAATGATACACACAAGTACAGTACACAGTATGACGCAATACCATATCTGCAAGTACAGTACACCGTATACTAGGACAAGGGACAGGCATGAATGTATGGTATAGAGTATGACAATGTATCTTTTCACAAATATTCCTCAGGCAGTATGTGGGCAAGCTAACAGTGTTCCAAAACGCACACTACTAGACTAAGTACAAATGTGCAATTTCATTTCTATTTAAATACAAAGTAGCACTGTTATTACTGTTTTGTAATGGTGTATTTCATCCATCCATCCATTCATCCATCCATCCACATTCTTGATTGACATCTGACCCCTATAGACATTCCCGTGGACATCTATTGCCATCTGTGGAGTTTACTTCATAAGTATAGAATGGAAGTAGATTGCCAGATCATTCCTCTGCATAATTCACACACAACATGCACAGCTAGGAAAATATGAAAAGTATTTTTTAAGATGTTCAAGTACTTCATATGAAGAGCATTTACAATACTTTTATTTTTTTAACTTGGAGAATAACACTAAGAAGTAATTACCCTTAAAAGTCTTTGCTCAAGGTCTGTTTTCTAATTTCATTCAAAATGCATTCTGCACAATATAGTGCAACTGTTTTATTTATTTAGGTAGAGGTTGGGTCACAGAACCCATTTCTGTATATGTGGAAAGATTATTGAGACCTATAGTCAATTTAAATCCAGTTATATTAAAAGATACCAAACAATTTCTGCTTGAGTTATATAGGGAAACAGCTGAAATACCAGATCATTTACCATACATTTTAGTGACCATGGAAGTTAAATCTCTTTTTACAGTTATACCAAATCAGCAAGGTGTACAAAGTATACATGACTATTTAACTAAATATACAGATTTTGTGCATACTAAAATTGATCTTATTTGTTCATTGCTTAAAACAGTCTTAGAAAATAATATTTTTATTTTTGATTAAGAATTGTTTCTCCAAAAGGATGGCGTAGCTATGGGCACTTCTTGTGCCAATAGCTACGCCAAGCTGGTGATGGCAGTATGGGAGAAGGACAAACTTTTTCAATTACCTAGTTATAAAGAATATGTTATATTTTATAAATGGTTCGTAGATGATTTGTTTTTTCTCTGGAAGGGTAATGAGGTTGATTTATGTACATTTTTTTGAAGAAGTGAATTCACTCACTGACTACTTAAAGTTTACTGTTACTATGTCACACCACAATATTTCTTTCTTAGATGTTCATGTTGAGCACCTTACCAATGGGAAATTAAACACAGGGATTCATAGGAAATCATGCTATAAGAATACATTATTACATAGACATAGTATGCATCCTGGATACATCTTTAAAAATATAGTAAAAGGACAGGCAATTCAAGCGTCTAGACTGACCCATTACAGTCTAACTTTGACAGAGAATTAACTGACCTCAGTGATAGGTTAGTAGCAAGGAAATACACTCTTAGTGAAATAAGTCATAGCTTTTTGAGCATAGAGAACATAAGGTCTAGTCGGGCATGCCCATATTTTTCAGAGGAAGGGAATAATAGATATTTAGAGCCTGGCAACTCTAATAGTAATAATATATCCACACAGAAGTTAACATTATTTTTTACACATGCTGTCCATCAGATAAAAGATATAATATATAAACATTGGAATTTATTAACTATATATCCCTTCATTAAGGTTATTGTAGGGGAACATCCACAGTTTTTATTTAAAAATAAGAAAAAATTGTTTAGACTTTTATGCCATCCTTCTAATAAGGTACATTGCCCTCAAGACAATTTCTATCTAGGAACTAGACCTTGCTACAATTGCAATTTCTGTTCTTATATTTGTGATTCTGCTGTTTTTGTACATCCCAATACTTCACAAATATATAAGTTTGATATAACAGCTGATTGTAACACCAAACATGTTGTTTATCTTGCTGTGTTTTTTCCTGTACTGCCTTTTATGTTGGCAAAACTGACAGGAGACTTAGAGACAGGGTGAGAGAACATTTGTACCAAATACGTATTAAATCAGGCACAAATGCAATTTCAAAACACATCATAGCCACTGATAACACACATTCTTTTAAATTTATGGTTATTTATATTAATATACCTAGTTTGAGAGGTAGTGACGTTAGGAATTTTACAGAGAGGAATGAAACGAGTTGGATCATCAGATTTCAAGCCCATTTATACCTTGGTTTAAATGAGAAAATCCCTATTAAACCAGCTCTTATAAATAGGAGGCTTGTTTTTAAGTAAATGTTTAAGTAATATATACTATATATTTGCATTTATTTTTAATGATATACTTTTAATTATATATTTTATATATGTCATTTATTGATTAGTTTTTTCTGATATATGTGATGTATATATTGTATTTTATATTTATACAATGTACTTTTGTTGGCATATTTATATCTTTTATGCTTTCCTGATAGGATACTTCGGTACAGATGGTTTAAGATTGAGGAGTATGTGGATTTATTTATTAACTAATTAATCTTATCTACCTATTTACCAATTGTGATGTCATGATTGAATAGGTTATCCACCTACAAATAGTGAAGTACACTCACTCACATTGTATCCTTGACGTCTGAAGAAGCAACTTTGTTGAAAGCGCTTACCTGTTTTTCGTTCTTGAATAAAGGGTTTTTACTTGAAGTTTTTGCGATTCCTTTTTGAATTATAGAGTGGACATTACTTGGTCTGAATAGACATCTATATGGTAACTGCTACTGACTGCCAGAGGTTGTCACTGAGCCTATTTTATTGTTCATTGACATGTTTTATTTATAGATATATAGATTAGTACTAAGCTAACTGCCCTTCAAGCCATTTTAAGCCTAGCCAATTATCCCTTGTGAGACTTGAACCCTGCACCTTGTGTTTGTAAGGCAAACACCTTAACCATCAGGCCACCCTCCCAACCCTTAAATTAAAATACATAGATTCATACTAGGCTAACTGCCCTTGCAAGTCATTTTGTAAGCCTAGCCAGTTATCCCTTGTGAGACTTGAACCTTGCACCTTGTGTTTGTAAGGCAAAGACCTTAACCATTAGGCCACCCTCCCAACCATTATTTATTTATTATTTGCCCATTGAGGTCATGTTAAGCTTTTTGTATGCATAGGCGCACACACGCACACACACACACACACACACACACACACACACACACACACACACACACACACACACACACACAACCTGTTTCTGGCTCCTGTGCCAGTATCTTGCAAACCGTCAACACATTATTTGACTGTTGCATTGTTTATGATGATGAAAAATGCAAATAACTTCAAATATTTTGTTTACTGGGAAAAGAGAGGGGAAAAAGAATCCCCTGTAAGCTTCAGACATTGATTGTACTATAAATGCCTTCATTTGTAACCTGGAGTGCGCTATCCACTCAAGTTTTGTTATAAGAAATAGTAGGACATTTTTGCAGTAC
Source organism: Protopterus annectens (assembly GCF_019279795.1). Lineage (NCBI taxonomy): Eukaryota > Metazoa > Chordata > Ceratodontiformes > Protopteridae > Protopterus > Protopterus annectens. Next base: position 503,504,860 of record NC_056740.1, on the reverse strand, counting down.
ACACAAACAGGTTTCATAGCATTACTACTGACAACACATATGGAAGACATTTTTTAGGCTACTGCTACCACCAGATGTAAGTTATACCTTTTAATACACAGTGCATATCTCAAAGCAGCAATGGTGCAAATATATATACTGAAAAAATATAAAGTGGTGGCATAAAAGAAGAATCCATTACTAGAAAGTTTTTGAAATTCATTAAAGATTTACTTAATATATGGCATTTTAGTAGTTTGTCTTAATTGCTAATAAGTTTGTCTTTTTCTTTGTTAGATGTCATAAGAAAATGGTGGCGTCCAAGTCTCGTATCCAAGCTGTGCTATTGCAAGACATGCTAAAAGTGCTAAATGATTACCCTTATTTTTTAAAACACTATCATTAATTATTTTTTTATTGTGTTGCTTTATTTGTACATCAAGATCTATGTATATTACAGTAGATTCCCTCTTATCTGGTCTCACAGGGGTGAGACCTTAGGCTGGATAAATGAATGACTGGTTAATCAGAAAATGCATACAAAATAATATGTATAGGTTATAAATCCACTAGAATAAAAGGATTTGTGTTAGTATATATTTTTCTAATGCATAAGTAGTCTAAAACTTAAATGTCTGTCATTATTTAGCCCATAGGAGGTGGGAGTGTTACTCTTCTCTGTTGTCTTTTGCTAGGACTACAGCAGAAATTTAATGGGAGGTTAAAGAGGAGGTCAGTTAAAGAGAGGCCGGGTAAGAGGGAGTCTACTCTACATATATATTCTAAAAAACTATGTAATATTTCTTGAAGTATGTATATACATATAATTTGTTTTCAGATTTAAACCTTTTTATGCAGAGAGTCTTCAGTTAAATTATAGTTGAAGTAGTAAACATGCTTATGTGTGACCTATGGTGTCAAAATGGAATAATTTATAAGTTTCATTGTCAGACTTTTTACTAAAATGTATATGTATTTATTTGAATGTCAGAAATGGCCATAAACTTAAATTATGAATTTATATTTTAAAACACCTATACTAAATGCTAAAGGAAGTGTCTATTTAGGGGCTGGATTATATCTTTTTGGACTTCTATTCAGGATGTACTATTTCTGGAATATCACCACTAAAATCCAAACTCTGAAAGTTGGATCACCATCCAGTTAATTAGTTTCATTTTGGTGGATTATGAACATCCATTCCATGATCCTTCAAGAATGGTACATAGGTTCATAGGTTCATAGATAGGTACTAGGCTATTAGCCCTAGGGCCTATATAAGCCTAGCCAAAAAGGTACCCTGGCTTTCGCCACCCAAGAAAATTATTTTGCTGTGCCCCTGTTGACCAGAGCCACAGAAGTGACCCCTAGCATGAATTTCCTATTTCCCATCCAATCATCAAGATTTTTCTTGAAGAGTGCTAATGAGGAGCTCTGTTTGACATAGATAGGTAGTCTGTTCCAGAATATGGGAAGTTTCTGGGACAGGAATCTATCCCTCCAGCATGTTCTGTTTATTGTGGTGACAAGGTTTAGGTCCCTAGAGCATGTAACTCGGACGGATTGAGATTTCTTTAAGTGTAGCATGTCCAACAGCTCAGGGTTTGACATAGCTTTGTATGTTAGGCAGAGATCGCCTCTGTGTAGGCGATATGCGATGGAGTAAAGCTGGAGTTTTTTGAGACAGTCTGTGTAGGGCATCTGTTTGAGGCCAGTAATCCTCTTTGTGAGGTATTTCTGTGGCCTTTCCAGTTGTTGTAGATGTCTTGTGAGGTACATACCAAAAGGGGCATTGTACTCTATGATGGGTCTAATGAGTGATGAGTAGAGGGGAACAATGACCTCTTTTTTTTCTGGATGAGAAACCTTTTGTGATGAGGTGAGTCACGTAGCAGGATTTCCTGACCACTGTGGCGATGTGATTATCAAAGGAGAGACTACTGTCCACCTGTGTCCCAAGGCCTCTTATCACAGTTTCGGCATTAAGTAGACTACCACTTATGTGGTAGTTCATGGGTACAGAGTTTTTACCAAATACAATACACTTTTTGGCATTGAGCTTCAGGCCATGGCTTTGACACCAGGCATCTGTCTCAGTGAGGCCCTTTTGTAGTTTGTCCACATCTTTAGGAGTTTTGATTATGGCTCCTAGTTTGCAGTCATCTGCAAACTTTGCTAGCCAAAGACCTTCTGTGTTAGTCTGTACTTCAGAGAAGTAGATACCAAACAGGAGAGGACCCAGGACTGAACCCTGTGGTACTCCACTTGTCACTGGTCTGAAGTCGGATTTGGAGTCTGCTACTTTCACAGTGTGAGCTCTGTCCATGAGCCATTTGGCAACCCATTTTTGTGACATAGGGATTTATACCTAGTTTAGTGAGATTATCTATAATTCCCGAGTGGGGGATGGTGTTGAAAGCCTTGGCGTGATCTAGATGAGCTGTGTGAACCACCTTACCCTCATCTATGGCTTTGGTGACTGCTTCAAAGAAGTCAATCAGGTTTAGGAGACATGATCTGCCTTTTACAAACCCGAACTGGGTAGGGTCCAGAGTTTGGAGATTACCAATGTCTTTGTTTATGAATTCCATGATGATGCATTCCATGGCCTTGCAGACCAGGTTCGTCAGGCTAATGGGGCAGTAGTTCCCGGGGTCCTTTGTGGCTCCCCCTTTGTGGAGTGCGATAACCATCGTAGTGCGCCATTCAGTGGGCATAAAGCCTGAGGTGAGGCTATGATTGAACATGGTACTTAGGTCGGGTGCCAGTTCATTCTGTAGTTCGTGTAGAACGCAGCCTGGGATATTGTCAGGTCCCATGGATGCTGTGTTCTTGGCTTTGGAGAGTGTGTTTTTTACCTGTCTAGCCGTGGTTGCAGGAACTTTGCATTCTTCCATGTCTACATGTCTTTCTGAGCAAAGATAAAGATAAAGCATTTAAAATTATATCAGAGGACTGCATGATCCTGAATGAAGAGAACAAATATAAAATGAGTCCCTACTCCTATTGCTACCAGACAACTCATTTATGACTTTATACATGAAATTGAACATACATTTTGATAAATAAGAAACAAAAGTATAACCTGTTAACAAAATAACAAATACCATGGTCCTTAAATGCTGTAATGAACTATGAGCTATGAATAGTAATGATTCTTAAACTTCTTGATGCATTATTTTGAAACTCCCTAAAATATTATTCATTTTTTCATTCTCATTCTGCTTACCAAGAATGAGCTAGACATATTTCATAGGTACTAGTTAAAAGCCAGGGGGCACCCACGGTGGTGCAGCGATTAGTGTTGTTGCCTCACAGCAAGAGGTTCTCCAGTTCAATCCTCAGCTGGGGTGCCTTCTGTGCAGAGTCGACATGTCCTCCCTGTCATCGCGTGGGTTTCCTCCGGGTGCTTCAGTTTCCTCCCACATCCCAAAGACATGCTGTAGGTGGATTGGGCACTCTAAATTGGCCCTAGGTGTGAGTGTGTGTGTGTGTGCCTTCCATGGAAGGTCAGGCGCCAGGCTGGCAACTCGATACCATAAAACTCTACTTCTAATCATGAGTGGACAGGTGATCCACTGTGACGACCCCTAACCGGGAAAAGCCGAAAGCAGAAGAAGAAAGAAGAAGACTAGTTAAAAGCCAGGAGAATGATAACAAATATGATCTGACTTTGCTCCTGCTCTATGCATGAAAAAGAGTATAGAGTATACTTAAATGTCTTATAGGTTTGTAGCCAAATAGTAGGCTAGGTGCCCCTGTGGGCCATTTATGCCTAGGCAATTTCCCTTTCAAATGTGAGACTCAAACCCTGTACCTTCTCCCTGTGAGGTAAATATCTTAACCATTATACCAACTCCTAACCAGGTTGCTAGATTAAGCAGGCCTTTGTTGATTCAGTTTAAGAATAGAGATAACAGTGAAATGATTCTTGGAGGAATGTTTTTTTTTTGCAAATAGGGATCACAAGAAATGGCTCTTACATCTCCTCCTTACAGCATTTTTATGATGCATAAGCGATCTAAGACTGCTATACGGAACATGATGCAGAAGGTTGAGTGCACTACTATGTACCAGCTGCATGCAATGCTATTGCATTCATTATCTTGTGATGACTCTACCACTTACATTTCATAATCTGTGCCATATTTCCTGCAGGGCAGTACAGTAAACCTGATAGCATCCTGGAATTTTTTGTTGTAGTAAATCTTTTTATTGTTGCTGTTGTAAGACATTAACAAGCATTCACAACTGAAACATCTAACTCTGCAGTTACATACATCTTCAGTTTATCTTCCTTCTTCCTATAACAGTGTCTGCCATCCCTCATCTTATTCCCCGACCTACTATTCCCTGCCTTAATGTTTCCATTTTTCTGTGCTTCACAGACATACTCCTTTGGTTCTCTCTTCCTGCTACTTTCTCTCTCTGCCCCTTTATGGATCCGTTCTTACTTCAACAATTGGTCTCTGCCCTCAGTTTACTCATCTGTCCAAACTACCCCTTCCACAGATTAGCAGTCTCATTCTTGATGCATCCCAACATAAATAATTAATGCCGTTTCCTCCTCAAACATCATCTTTCCCTTCTACTGTGCCCTGAATAGGCGTAGCTTTCATTTCCATTTACCCTTCTTCCATTATACCTCTGTGTACATCTCTGTTATTTTTTCTATAGGTCCCTTAATTTACTGAACTCTCATCTCATATGAAATTAAACCATTTCCTATTTCCCCACTTCCTTAATATTCACTGCTTGCATTTTGCTTTTTGCTTTTATAGTTTACGTGAAAGAGTATACCAGTATAAAATCTTACTACATGCTGGTTGATGACTCCACATTTCCCTCGGAGTTCTCTCCTCTTGCAAATTGTTTCTTCCATACTTTCTCCTTTCATTCCTCCCACTCATTTACTAACTTTTCTTCAGCCTCTTTAAGCTTGATTTAGGACTGTCACTGCTGATATATTTTTACTGCAAACTTAATAGGGAAACCACTCTAACAGAGGAACGTACTAAGCCAGTATGCCAAGATGAATGTAATCAAGCAACCAGCAATGAAAGACTTAGATGAACCACTTGATAAAGTGTTTTTGATAAGACAGCCTGTGCACATAGTATGCTGTTTTATTACTTTACTATGACCAAAATAAGTTTGATACATTTTGTTGTAGTTTACCTGAAGCTGCAACCGTTTGGTCATGGGTTATACTAGATCTAAACTCTTTCCTCTATCTTTTCTTCCAGGAATTATCTGCTTTCATTCTCACAGCACTTTTCCAGTTCTGTCTCTGTGCCTTACTTTTTTTCTGTTTAACTTCCTTTGTCAAACAACTGCCAAGCCTCTGTTGTCTACCTCAGTTAGAGCTACAACTTCCTAATCTTTTTTTCATTTTAGCTATAGATTTTTCATCCATTCTGCCCATGTGTGCCCTCTTTCACATTTGTTTTTCACCCCTCTTCAGTTGGTTCCAACAACCCCGACGTTCTGGTTATCTCTGTTATATCAGTCATATTAGCTGATAGTAAATAACCTAGCATTCTGTTCCCTCTTTCCTACTCTTTTTGTCTTAACTGCTGCCCCCATATCTTAGACCTCTTATACTTTCATGTGATTCTTTCACAAATTCTGTGCCATTCATGTGACATTCTTTCACTAAAGGTATTAGTTTGTGCCTCACCGCATGTAGCAAAAGCAAAGCAATCATTTCTGTGACCTCAGCTATCCTTGCTGTTAAAAAACATTCCCTCCTATTCTACTAACCATTTGCTAGTTGTCCTTATAGCTTTATATGCATATTTTACCTTATCTCTTGCACACTAGGAAACACTCCTGAACCTCAATGTTTTGTTCCTTCTCCAAGTTCATATTTATTAAGATATTCACACTTGTTTAAATACAAAACATCACTAGGATAAAATAATGAAAATAAATAGTACTCATAAGTATAACAAAACCACAACAACAAAAACTATAAAAAATACATTGAGTGACTTAAGTGTACTGCAAAGCACAAGGAATGCTATATCAAGTCAATAAGACACCTCGTGGTGATAATTCTTTAAGGATCACTTCAGTCCACAAGCAGTGGTCCTAAGGCAAGCTATCTATCATACTTTCTGTGACCTGGGTTCATGAATGGACGCAAAGTATTAGAAAAGAGAGCCAGGGGGCAGGATGAAGTTGTCATTGTCCAGATCTCCTATCCCATGGAAGGATGCGTGGTCTATTGCTGGTTGAATGATTGCTAGTAGAGAACAGAAACCTTGTAGTCTGTAATTACCGTTTAGGGGAGTTGTAGACATCCTGTGCATGGAACGTTGCTGTGAGCATCTTATGCTTTGATGTTACTGGCTGCTGTTTCCCCCATTAAGGACCCTGACCAGCCATTACAGAATGATGCCTCCCAACACTTTTCTATCATCCACCATGCAACCCCTTGTGATATTTGCATTTGGAAATAGTAGGCATACTAGAGACTATCTTTCAAGAAGTCTGGAGGCCTACTTGACAAAGGAGTACATCCAGGATCAAGAAATGAGGAATAAATGTACTTAAGGAGAATGCAGGGTAGTGGCCAGGTGACAAATGAAGGAGGTGCAATAAAATATGCATAATCTATCTACCTACATATCCATCTATTTGATTATTTTTATAAATAGACAGATAGATAGATATGATTATGTCATAAACGTTAGAAAACTCAAAGGAGAGAATCAAAAACTGTACAACAAAAAAGGGGAGAATCACAAAACACTGAATGACTCATAAGAGTGAATGGCAAAACACTGAATACTTCTCTCCAACTATAAAAAGCCCTATATGAGGAAACCACAGCTACAAAACATAGATAAAATGTTTGTCTTGGTAGTGATGCTGTTTGGGAAAGAGTTTTTAGTTGCATAATGTGTAGGGTTAGGGTTAACACACATGAATAAGCTGGGCAGAGGGCTTTGCTGATGGACTTGTGTCTCTGTCATAATGTTAATAATACACTATTACTGCTTGTAGTATACCACATTTCTGTGTTATGAATTCATTGCTTTAGTTCTTTAACAATGATCTTTCTCAGCTTCATAGACAATATTTAGAAGAAGAAAAGCTGACATTACAGGCTAGCACTTATCTTGTACTTAATACCCTTATTCCGGCATCATTTTCTTTATAAATAAGCTCAAATCTGTTTAAAACATTGTATCATCATATTAGTCTGTGGTATTTTAATACTTAGGGCTAGTTTAATAATGGTCATGTCTTGTGTGGTGAAGGCCGGTATTATGAGGGTAGTGCTGTGCAAAAATAAGCATTGTCAAGGACTACCTTAATAATGGTCATGTCTTGTGTGGTGAAGACCGGTGTTATAAGGGTAGTGCTGTGCAAACATAAGCATTGTCAAGAGTGATAAATTCAACAATGAGGGCTGCAATCCCAAACAGGACAAGGTAAAGAGAGATGGAGGACGATATGCTTTTATCCTTATAACTGGATGCTCACAAATTCACCATTGAAAACTGTGCGCTAGCAAACCGAAGTTGACCTTGATAACTGAAGAAGTGGGAAGCCGAAAGCTTTGGACTTCAAAAAAAATCATTACATAAGAGACTTCATCAGACTGATTTACCACTTAAAAATGTCACAATGTATATGTCAAAAGGATTACATACCATAAAGCTTATAAAAGACCATTTAGCCAAAGGGCTATAAAACATGCTTTTTATTAAAGTTTTATGTGTAACATTAAACTATTAAGTTCTACATTTACTTGCACTTGTTTCTAATGGGTATTTTCTTAAAAAAATAATAAATTAATATTGGTGTTTGAACCAGGTGGTGTGCATGCATTGAGTAGAATTTGCCAGTGGTATTCATAAAATGCAAGTAGATTGTCCCCATCTTCTCTTCTCTTCTCTTCTCTTCTCTTCTCTTCTCTTCTCTTCTCTTCTCTTCTCTCCTCTCCTCTCCTCTCCTCTCCTCTCCTCGTCTCTTCTCTTCTCTTCCCGTCTCTTCTTCTGTGGTACAACGTCTGCTATATGAAAAATGCATTACTTAAATGGCTTACAAGCCAACTGTGTCTACATGATACACTAACACAACTTAAAATACAAAGGCTCATATATGCATTTTCTTAGTTCCCTTATAATTTTACTAGTTTAAAAATAACCACACAAAACACTTTTGTTGCATATAGATCATATTCTAAGCTACACATATGCTCTGAAGATGTTGATTCAATAAAAGTAAGGCATATTAGCAATGTAATGACACATAGTACAAAAATAACATTTGTGTCTAGTCTACCTTTTTTAACACACCATTCTCAAAAAAAAACCTTTTTTTAAAATCTTGCTGCTCTCATTGAGAAAACACAGTTGTGTCCCCAACAAATCATGAAGGTCAGTGTTAGTGAATAAAATTGTTCATTTATTAATGATTGTATATTTAATATCTGGCCTGCCAATAATACAGGCGAGTAAAATAACAAATTTGCAAATGCTTGCTGAAAGTTTGTACTGTCTTCACTGGCTTCAATATGATCAAATCAATAAAATTGATAAATTCCCTAATGGCAAAATGAACAAAATCAGAATGATAATCTCTCTCATATGGTCAACAATGATTTAAGTCAGTAAACTCACAGACTGGTTCCTGGAATTGTTCCTTTTCAAATAAAAGAGGCGTGTATTACTAAAATGAAAAAGATATTCATTCTTGTGTTTTTGAAACTAGCAGTTACAAAAGTGTGACCAATGGATGATTGCAATCTAAAGTGTAGACTAAAACATTTACAATCCAAGCATGAATTGGATGCTGGATAATATTTTTTCTAAAACCTTTGGGCTTTTATCAGTAAAACTTTTAAATATACTAAGTTGTTCAGAAGTTCCTTACCTTATCAAAAAACCTGGATGCCATACCCTTATGCATAAGACAATATATTTATACTTGGGATTATTTTGTTAAGGATCCTTTAAGGGCATTGCAGTTGTTGCATATACTGTATCTGGTCAGGCATATACCAAAGGGGGCTTTATAATCAATGGGATGGTGGCCTAATGGTTAAGGTGTTTGCCTTACAAACACAAGGTGCAGCTTTTGAGTCTCACAAGGGATAATTGGCTAGGCTTAAAATGGCTCGCAAGGGCAGTTAGCCTAGCACTAATCTATGAACTCTATGAACCTATAGTAGGGCTGAAAAAAGTGGCACTATGACTTCCTTGGACATGGATGTCATGCCTTTACATATAAGTTGGGTGAAATAGAATGATTATTTTACTACCATGGCCACATGTTGGTCAAAGGCCAGATTACTGTCTGCATATGTTCCCAGATCTCTGACTACCAGGTAAGCTCTTATTGGTGGAGTAATTAGCCTGACTGTCCATTTTTCCAAAAGGCAATAAAATGCATTTCTTGGCATTGAGTTTTATTCTTTGACTTTGGCACCTGTCATTTGTGTCTTTGACCTTCTTGTGAGATGTTTGTGTCATAGGTAATCCATGTTAGCTCCTAATTTGCCATCACCTGTGAACTTAGTCAGTCAAAGGTTTTTGACATTAGCCTTTACCTCTGAGAAGTAGATGCCAAATAGGATCATTCCCAGCATTGAGCCCTGAGGTAGCCCACTGGTGACCAGTCGCTTAGTGGAGATGGTCTCACCAATCATCACCTACTGGGTCCTGTCTGTGGACCAGATGGCAATCCAGCAAGTTATGTAGGCGTTTATGCCCAGTTTTGTGAATTTGTCAACTATACCCAAGTGAAGTACTGTATCAAACACCTCAGCCAGGTCCAGGTAGGTGGTATGCATGCTTTACCCTCATCCATTGCCTTGGTGACCTTCTCAAAGATGTCCACCAATTTTAGTAGGCATGACCTTTACTTGACAAAGGCAGACTGTGTTAGGTCCAATGGCTGAAGGTTGCTTATGTCTTTATTGATCATTTTTATGCTAATTCTTTATATGGCTTTGCATATTAGACTAGTCAGACTAATAGGTCTGTAGTTTCTGGAAATGGTTGAAGGTCTGTCTTGTGAAGTGGAATAACAATTGTAGTCCTCCATTCTCATAGTATAAAGCATGTTTTGAGGGTATAGTTGAAAAGTCACTCAAGTGGTCCTGATAGGTAATTTCAAGCTCTTATAAAGAGTTATCCTGGGATATTTTCAGGGCCCATTGAAGCTGTGATTTTGTCTTTAGCAAGCACCACCAGGACCTGCTCCCAGCTAATAGCTGAGGTAGGAGTTATGCTCGTAGGTATTTCATAGGGGAGGCAGGAATGCGTAGGGGGTGAAGTCTGAATTGAATTTATCATTCAGCAGATTCACTGTGTTGCTCTGCTCAATGAAGATGACACCACTGACTACCAGTTTGGCACACTGGTGTGTGCTCCTTTTGAGGTTATGGATATAGCTATAGAAGACCTTATGGTTGCCTTTATCCTGTAAGACCAACTTGACCTCATAATTTGCCTTGTTGGACTTAATTAGTCCTCTTAGGTTCATAGTTAGGTACTAGGCTATCTGCCCAAGGGCATTTATAAGCCTAGCCAGTGTGTGTCAGCTTTCGCCACCCCATTGATTAATTAACTGAGCCTCTGTCAAGAAGAGCCAATTAAGTGATCCCAGGGGTGTATTTTCTGTTACCCATCCACTCGTCAAGGTTTCTCTTGAAGAGTATTAGTGAGGGGCTCTGCCTAATGTAGTTAGGAATTTTATTCCAAAGCATGGGGAGTCTCTGTGACAGGAATCTATCCATCCAGCATATTCTATTTATTGTTGTGGTGAGGTTTAGCTCACTAGACTGAGTGGCTCGCAGTGACTTGGATTTCTTTAGGTGGAGCATGTCCATCAATTCTGAGTTGGACATGGCTTTGTAAGTCAGGCAGAGATCACCTCTGAGTAAGCAATATGCCACTGAGTACAGCTGGAGTTTTTCCAGTCAGGCTGCATAGGACATATGTTTGAGGCCAGTGATCCTCTTGGTGAGGTACTTTTGTAGTCTTTCCAGCTGTTGCAAGTGTCTTGTGAGGTACATCCCAAATGGGGCATTGTACTCTATGATGGATCTGATGAGTGACGAGTAGAGGGGCACCATAACCTCTTTATTTCTAGATGCAAACCCTTTAGTAATTAGATGGGCTACATAGAAGGATTTCCTAACTACTTTGGCAATATGATTGTCGAAGGAGAGATTACTATCTACCTGGGTCCCCAGATCTCTTATTACCTCTTCTGTATTAAGGGGGCTGTCACCTATGTGGTAATTCATGGGTGTTTTGTTTTTCCCAAATGGGATGACTATGCATGTTTTGGCATTTAGCTTGAGACCATGACTTTGACACCAGGTGTCCATCTCAGTAAGGCCCTTTTGGAGAATGCCCGTGTCAGCCGGAGAGTCAATTATGGCTCCCAGTTTGCAGTCATCGGCAAACGTGGTTAGCCATAGTCCTCCTGTGTTTGCCTGTACTTCTGAGAAGTATATACTGAACAGTAGGGGTCCCAGGACTGAGCCTTGTGGGACACCACTTGTGACTGGTTTAGAGTCAGACCTGGAGCCTGCTATTCTTACAGTGTGAGTTCTGTCTGTAAGCCAATTGGCAACCCATCTCGTGACGTAGGGGTTTATGTTCAGGCTGGTGAGTTTTTCTATAATTCCCGAGTGGGGAATGGTGTCAAAAGCCTTGGCAAGGTCAAGGTAGGCTGTGTGAACTACCTTCCCCTCATCTATGACCTTGGTAACTGTCTCATAGAAGTCAATCAGGTTTAGTAGGCATGATCTGCCCTTAACAAAGCCGAACTGGGTCAGGTCAAGTGTTTGGAGGTTCCCAATGTCTTTTTTAATGAGTTCCATGATGATGCACTCCATAGCCTTGCAGTCCAGTCTAGTCAGGCTTATGGGGCGATAGTTTCCAGGGTCGGTTGTGGCGCCTCCTTTGTGGAGCGAATAACCATTGCTGTGCGCAATTCTATGGGCACGTAACCTGTGGAGAGACTGTGGTTGAACAGTGTGTTTAGGTGGGGGGTTAGTTCATTCTGTAGTTCGTGCAAGACGCAGCCTGGGACATCATCTGGCCCCATTGATGCTATGCTTTTGGCTTTTGAAAGGGCTGTTTTCACCTGTGCATCTGTGATTTCCGAGACACTACACTTTTCCGGTATTGTTGTGAGCCCTTTTGGGGGTGAGAGGGGGGTGAAGTTTGCACTGAATCTATCTGCCAGGATGTTGACAATATCAGTGGGTTCAGTATATTTTGTGCTATTTTGCACTAGCTCAGAGCATATCTGCGAGTTACCACTTAGATTCTTGACATAGCTAAAGAAGGCTCTGTGGTTATCTTTAAAATCCTTGGCTATTTTTGTTTTGAAGTTAGCCTTGGAGGATTTTATGAGGGACCTTAGTTTCTTACTGATACTGATCAGAGATGTCTTTCCTTCTACCTGTTTATGGCAGGGTCCACCAGACTGGTTTCCTTCTCTTAGGGGAGTGAGTCTTGGTTTTGCTAGGGATGGCACGATCCATGCATCCTTGTAGGTGCTCATAGAGTGCATTTGTAAAGGTTCCTGCATCTTGTACACTGTTATCCTTTAGCATGGGGGCTGTGAAACTTACCACCTCTGTCTTAAGTAAGGTGAAGTTTGCTATAGAAAAGTTTTTCACTGTAGTTTCCTTGGTTGGAGGTAATGGTGTGGTGTGGACATCCAGAGTGATTAGTTTATGGTCTGAACTAATCAGTGACGGGTTGACCTCTGGTGTGGAACACCTGTCGCCCATGTTGGTGATGACCAGGTCCAATATGTTTTCACCTCTGGTAGGGGAGTTTACCAGCTGATCCAGGGCATTTGAGTTGATAAATTCCAGGAAGCACTGGACCTGGGAGTTTGTACTTGAGTAGTTTTCCCAGTTAGTGGTAGGGTAATTGAAATCACCCAAAATCAGGGTGTTCGGTAGGACCTTCATATTTTGCAGTGTCTCCAGAAAGGCGGAGTGGTGGTCCTGGGTCATGGAGGGTGATCTGTAGCAGGCCACAATTTGCATTGCAGATTTGCCTGATGTTAGTTGCACATGGATGCACCACTACCTGGAGGTGTAGGTATCCTTGATGAATATGGATACACCCCCTCTTTTTGTGTTTCGATCCATGTACTGTGGCCGAAATGTGTGGTATGAGTTGCAGCCCGGTAGTGCTAGGGTGCTTTGTGGAGCCTTGAACCAGGTTTCAGTTACTGCACAGATGTCAACATTCTCCATACTGAGGAGTGCTTTGAGCTTGTGCATTTTGAGATTTAAACTCCTGGCGTTGAGTAGCATAACCCTCATTTTTTTATTTGTGCTCTTTACGGAGGTGGGTTTGACTTTTGAGTCACTATGGGGGCAGAAAGAGCCTTGGCCAGTATTCAAAAGCCTAGGGGTGACAGGTGCAAGCCATCTCTTGTGAAGCAATGAGGCCTGTCGAGCATGTTGTCTCGTCCCAGGCTGACAGACACTGGATCCCCTTTGAATGACACCAGAAGCTTAGCCAATTGTTGAAATTGATCATTTTTTCTTCATACTGCGGTATCATTCTTGGTGAGGGCAGGATGCTACTCAGGGTCAGGGTCATACCCATCTGGGCTACATGATCAGAGAGCTCTTCCATGTCTCTTTTCATGTAGGCCAGGGAGGTACGTCTCAGGTCATTCACACCAACATGAACAATGACAGAGTCATATTTGTACTTTTTCTGGAGTGACCTGAGTGCTTGTGTTATGTGGCGGATTCTGGCTCCCGACAGGCAGCTAACAGTAACCTTCTCCTTGTCCAGCCTAGTGAGGGTGACGTCAGTGTGCCAGACTATAGAGTCACCTATTACTAGTGTGTTAGGTATGTTATTTCGCCTTAAGGGCTGTGATTGTGCGGCACACTGATTTTGTGTTTTTTGTGTTGTCTGGTTTGTGACAGGAGGTGCAGGTTTTTTGGTGTCTGCTTCGGAGGTCTGTGATGCCTTTGCAGGTTTTTATTTAGAGCCTCCGAGTATGATTTTGTGTATTTATATGTATTTTCTGCCAGTGCTGATTTAGTATGTCTATGTGAGGCTGGAGGTGTGGTGCAAGTGTTAACCTTCTCCTCATGACTGCCTGTTCCAGTCTTGGGTGGAGAGAGCTTAGCCTCCAATTTAGCTATATAATTGCATCTCTTGCATATGTTAATGTTTTGTGGTAGGAGGAGAGGGTTGTCTGTGTACATGAGGCAGTTGTAACATTGCCTCAGGATACCCAGGTTCACCAGCTGGACTGGAAAGTACACCTGAAATTGCCCTTTAGACATGCCTGAATAGTAGGGTGAGCTGCTTAGTCACTTGGTTGATGAGGGGTGAATAATGAGCCTTGCCCTAATGGGCAATCAAGTGTCGGGGTATATTAGTGCTTGCTATTAGGTCTGAGCAAGTCCTGGACAGTAGGATGCTTTTTAAGTGCTTAGGTTGAGAGTTAGACTACTTTCAAGGGAAAAACTGAAGAGGAGACTTGGTGGAGCTGGGATAAATTTAGCCCTAGCTAACCAGCACTGCCCGGATGTGCAAAACCATGCAAACGCAGTTTTTACATAAGGGAAATGAAAGAGATAGAAATTAGCCCAAAATGGCCTGTAAACTATTAACTTCTGGGCTGGAACCACTCCTCCAGGGACAGATGGCTGCTCAAAGCTCCCTCTCTCACAGGTGAACAGAGAAACCTCCCTCTATCCAAGTAAGGTATGGGCAACTCAGAAAATTGTAACACAGTCCTGAATTCAGCACTAGCCTGAAAGCTGGACTATACTAGCTTAGAAAGGTGGGAAGCAAGGAAATTTTTTTTGAAAAGATAAGGCAAAAACAGTAAAAAATACACTTAAAACAGCTTTAAACAACTACAAATAGTAAAAAATACACTTAAAACAGCCTTAGATGACTACAAGCAATCAGAAAAGGCTTTTAAACAAATTGCCCAATTAACCAGTAAAAAAATCTCAAAACTGAGCCCTGTTCCTGTAGTCTTCAATCAGACAACTTCTAACTACACACTCCTGCCACTGGGGTGCAGGGGAACCTTCTCCAAAAAAGAAGGCCTGGATTAGTGCTCAAGTTATACAAACAAAGGTAGATTCAACAGGCCTGGATCTAGTCTATGCTACAGCAAACAAGGTGCACCAATTTCGATAAGAAACAGTTCAAATATGCAGCCACTATAAGCCTTTAACCTGAAATTCCCAGCTCAGAAGGGCAGAGTCCAGCATCTCCTCCCACAAGAGTGGAGACCACGAACCTTCTTAATGTAAAAGAAATGGCCTGAAGCCCAAGTGCTTAAACCAGAACTAATACACTTTTAGAATAACAGACACTGGGCCTTCAATCAGCAGTTCCCAACTTAGAAAGATGCAAGCTACCTGTCCTGCCACAGCAGTGCAGACCACAAACCTTCTTAATGTAAAACAACTGGTCTGAAGCCCAAGTGCTTAAACCACAAGGCTTAGAATGATAGCTACACTTTAATCAGGTTACTACCAAGCAGTAATAATTACAATTGAATACTTTTAAGAAGGCCTGGATTAGTGCTCAAGTTATGCAAACAAAGCTAGATTCAGCAGGCCTGGATCTAGTCTATGCTACAGCTAACAAGGCACACCAATTTCAGTAAGAAACTCTTAGTTTCCTATTTAGTTTAATTAGAGTGCTGCAATCACTGAATAGTTGCCCTTCCTGATTTTAGCCATGACTTTTATTTATGTTTTTTTTTATTTATGTATTTACTTATTGGCATTTGGTTACCAGGAAAATCCAACTAGGTAATTTCACCAGTGTGGTTTGTTTTTAGAGTTTGTTTTGGGCTTACATTTAGCAAGTAGTGCAACCATTTACATGGTTATACAGGGTCTCTGTGAACAATTTCACACAGGTTGTTGTAAACTCAGGATGTGGTGGGGCATTCAATTTTGACAAACTATAATTTAATAGGATGTGGTTTGCTTTGGAATAGTTCCTAACTGTTACAGGGTTTGCTGGGTTGATTTTTAGTCTGAAGGAGACAACTTTCTGGTTTGACCTCAACAATGACAAAGTGACACGGGGGGGGGGAGGGCAATACTCTGCCATATTGATGAGTACCAGGACCAGTATGCTTGAATCTTTGGTGGATGAGCACACTACTTGCTCAAGGGTATTTGTGTTATTAAAGTCCAAAAATTGTTGTGACTGTCAGTTTGAGCACTAGTCTGTAGAGGGGTACTTAAAGTCTCCCATGAATAAAGTATTTGGTTTAATGGTGTGTGTCTGCTGTAGGTCTGGGTATAAGTTATGGGATTCTTTGGATATAGAGGGTAACCTATAGCTTGCTCGGATATGGTATGGTAAGGGACTTTGTCTATGATGATTTGAGGTATACTTGTTGGTAATGTAGATTGGGACCTTTTGTCCCTGTCTCTGCAGCTGATGGTCTAATTTGTGAAAGGCACTGAAGTTTTGCACTACCAGAGCACTTTCTGTGAATTTAAGCCATCTTTCAGTAATGGCATGGATGCCTATATTCTCCAGAGTGAGGAGAACATGTAGAGTGTTGAGTTATTGTTTAGGCTCCTATCATTGAGCAGTAATACCTTTAGGTTACTATGGGTTTTATTTGCTATGTTTGTAGGTTTTTATATTTGGCATTGCCTAAAAAAGGTTCTAAGGGGGCAGATAAAATTTTAGTCCATATTCGGAAGCCTAGAAGAGGACAGTCGAAAGCCATCCTTTGTAAAACATTGTTGTTTGCTAACCATGCCCTCTCATGCTGACAAATATTGAATCTCCTTGGAAAGACATCAGAAAGTTAGCCAGTTAGTGAAGTCAATCATCTTTTGTTTGACTGTGGCATCAGTCTTGCTGAAGGTAGAATGTTTCTTAAGACGAGGCACATACCTGCTTCAGACATATATTCAGAGAGTTCAACAATATCTGCCTCTGTGTTGTTCAGTACAGTATGTCTCAGGTCATTAACACCTAAACAGAGTTTGGCAGAATTGTGCTGGCACCTGAGTTATAGTGACATGAGTGCGTGCATAAATTGGTGGATACTGGCTCCAGATAAGCAACTCTTATCTTCTTGCTCAGTCTGGTGAGTGGGGCATCTGTGTGTTATACAATAGAGTCCCCTGTGACAAGTGACCCGGGTAATGTGTTTGCTTGCCTTATGGGCTTTGCTGTTGGAGCTCCACTGGGTGTAGGTGCATGTGTGGTGTTTGTTGCTCCTTTTGGTGAGGGCTTTAGAGATTGCTGAGGATAGACACCACTATTTATAGGTTTCAGAGGCCTTTAAGGTTTGGGAAGATTGCTTTTTACTGCCTCAGTGTAAGTTGGACTCTGTAATGGACACTAAGTGGGTGGATGTAGTGTGTGTGATCTTGACAACTTTGCTTGTATTCAAGATTTTTACCTTTAGTGAAATTGTGTATGTGCATCTCTTGCACACAGTGTTTGTTTCTTAAAGGATTATATGGTTGTCTGGGAACAAGAAACAAATGCTATATTGTCTTAAGATGCCCATATCCACCAAGCTGGCTACAGAGACATTTGGAAATTGCATATCCATGTTGTCCAGACCTGTATTGAGGGGCTACTATAGGTTATAGAATAGATTATACAGAGATCTCCCTGGGTTGTCTCTGAGGTTTGACACTAGACTAGGTCTGACTGTATAACGATTTGTCAATAAGCACAGATACTGGTTTGAACTTTGACCCTTTAACAGAAAAAAATAGGTACCAATGGGGGGTTTATTTTTTCCTTGTGGACTTTGGGTATTCTAGAAATTGCTCCAATTATGGGTTAGGAAACAAAAAAAAGTTACACATTTTAACAGTAATATTTCCATTAGTTTGTATATCATAATTCAATATGGTAATATGTCTGTGTGCTTTTGCAATATCCTTATTTTCTACTTTCTTATAAAAAATAGCAATAGACAACAAAACAAACCCCCTGGCTTCTTAATCAACAGAATTCATGATGACCATAGCTCCCCCTCCTTAACATATATTGATAAGTCACTAATTAAACCTATAAGAAGTTCACATTCTGTTTTAGACAGATTGCACTTCTTAAGGGCATATTTACTACTAAGCAAATCTCTAATGTCACTATTGTGTATTCTTTTGAGAGCATTTAACTCAGTACTGTCACACCTCAAATGACCCCACATTAACAAACGTAAGACAGTTCTCACTATATTGGGTCATTCTTTGTTTTGGCCAAGACTAATCATGAATAGTTTCATGATTTGTGCACCAGTGGAAGTATAGCTGTGCTTTAGTAAGATTTTTTTTCACCAAAGATTTCAATACCCAGTTCTCCATTAAATCTATGATTAATCCATAGCATCTATTCTCCCCACTACTCTTGCAACTTTACCTTTCTTCAAGCTTCTTCTAAATTTTTCATTTTGTGTATCGTATAAGAATATCCTGTAAAACAAATATATCAAAGTTTAACTTCAGCAATAAACTATTCCCACCTTCTCTTATATTACTAATATAATTCCTTAATGATAACGAAAGTCTTTGAAAGTTAAACAACTGCAAGGGCTATTCAGCTTGTCTAAGGACATAGTTGATATCTGTAGTATAAATAGTCACTGTTTTAAGGCCACTAAACTCAGAATTATTAGAATATTCAAAAACAATGTTGTATAGTTAGTTTATAGTGTCCCTGCTAATTTTAGTATATGGGACAAATTGTGAGGCAGGTATGAGTACATGTACAGTAATATATAAAAGATATTAAAAAGGTAAATGATATAATGATATTACTCCAGCAGCAGTGCAGTTCACGGGGTGCATTAAGCAAGACTATAGGGTCTTAACATTTTTGTTATGTAACATCTTGGTGATTTGTATTTCAGTGCTTTTCAGATGTTAGTAAAGCAAGACATTAGAAATCATGCATTATTTATTTATTTAGTTGAATTGTTTTACCATGGCAGTGCTCTGATCTCATGGGAGCAATTTCAGCTTGAGCCTAGAAATTAAATATGAAGTACTTTTTTTAAGTACTTGTTTTTTTAACAATTTAATATGGTATTAAAGGTTAATAAGGGTTTTAGCATTTGTTACTATTATTATTATTATTATTATTATTATTATTATTATTATTTATGTTATATAGATTTCTTTTGGTGTTTGTATAATATGATGGCTTGGTTCTTTCTGTCTGATGTTCTATATTTGCATTCCCCTGTGGATTATACATCAAGATCATAATATATAATGCAAATATTTCCATCAAAGGAGCAAATAACTTTATTACACTTGATAGACTTCATAAATATCTCTACAAAATCCTAAAGGCTCATGTATTTATTAGACTTATTTTAGTTAAATTTTAGAAGTCTACAGACAAGGATATCTTTCTGTCTGACAATGGAAATGGGTAAGACCTGATGGTATAGCTAAAAAAAATAATTTCTACACTCTGATAACTGAATTGTTATACCTATAAAGTAATTGTATATATTGAGCTATGTTATAGTGTCAGGCTGATGTAAATAGTGTACATAGTTATTTAAGATGTTATATACAAATACTATGGAATTTATTCAACTGTATATTTGAAAAATAAAAACAATTTTGAGAAAAAAAATAAAATCATTTCTTTAGGTACAGTCACTTGCTCTCCCAGTATTCCTGACAGAGTACTCTGTAGAGAATTTTTAAAATCTACCAACTCATTACACTACGAGAACATATGCTCCCCAGGTACTTCTTTCCTCTCCATCATACCTCCAACTTTTTCCATCTACCTGAAGAAAAATCATTTGGAGTCTGCTTGGGATATAAAAGTACCAATGCAAATACTTCCAGGCAAAAATCCTAAATCTTCTAAATGTTGTTGCATATCTGTTTCTGAATGACATCTAATCTCACTTCCCAATCTTTTCTTGCCTCTTCTGAATAACTACTCTAATTATTGTGCAATATTTAATATACACTACTCGTAGTGCCATGGTGGTACGGCGCTACCGTTGTTACCTCACAGCAAGAGGTTCTCCGGTTCAATGCTTGGCTTAGGAGTGCCTTCTGTGTGGAGTCTGCATGTCCTCCCCTCAGTTGGGTAGCGTTCGAAAGACATGCGTGCATAAATGGCCATGCCTTCGTTGAAGATTGGGCATCGAGCTGGCACCTCGGTGTTTCCTAAAAAATCTACTGCCAATCATTAGCGGACCGGAGTTCCGCTGTGGCGACCCCTTACTGGGAAAAGCCGAAAGACAAAAAACAACAACATTTTATATACACTACTAATTATTCCTTTTTTAACAGCAGCTTCTCTTCTAGATTCAAATAAAAACTCAACTAATTTGGGTATTTCATTTCAGATTCCTCTATCCCCTTTCTTTTTGCCCATACTCTGATATCAGTCACTGATAGGGAAGACAGTCTCTAGCCTGCAGTCCAAATGTCTTCTTGGCTGCTTTCCATTCTGTTACCTTTTCTTCTCTAATTATTTGATACCAATACCTTGGTTCCTTTGTCAGATTCCTCAAGTAAATTCCAACCACTTCTAGCCTATTCTCTGATCCCTAATAGCAGTCATCCCTATACTTAGAATCTCCTTTCTCCATTCCTGTGCCAGCTTAGTTCTTACTATACTTTCTGCTACTTGATAAATACAATATTTCATTTTTAATTTCTCCATGTCTTTTGAGTTTCTAACACCATGACAGGAATGGACCTCATTCCTAAGTTAAAGTATGATTAAAGTTCATGAAATTGGTATTGTTTCAATCTTTGATGTCAGCCAGAAGTTGTCTTCGCAGCCCCAGCGATGTACCCAATAATGACTCCTTCTGCAGTTCGTATGGGGTTACATGAATTGGTAACATATCTAAGTATGATTATAAATTCTTTTTTATAAGACCTGTTGCTCCTACTTCTATTGGAACTATCTGAGTATCTTTCCTCTACATTGGTCTCATTTCTGCTTGAAAATCCTGATATTTTATTACTTTGTGTATCTCTGTATGCAATATACTGTAGTCACTGGGTGTGGCAATTTCAATGCTCAAAGGTACTTTTGTCTTCTTTTCATGGACCACTATATCTGGTTTTCTAACATCTATATTTTGGACTGTTGATAATGGGTGATTCCATGTAATGTAGACTTCATCATTTTCTATGATTCTTTGTGGCTTATGTTTCCAATGTTCTTCAGCCACTTCAGTACCATAATGTTTGCATAGTCCCCAGTGCAACAGTCTTGCCACATTATTATGCCTTTCAGTATACAGTCCTTCTGTCACTAGTATATTACACCTAACAACAAGGTGTGCAACTGTTTCCAATTCTGTTTTACAAAACCTACAGTTGTCTGTTTCTCCCACATGTTCAATGGACTTTGTAAACCAATGTGTACGCAGCCCACTATCTTGAGCCACCAGTATTAACCTTTCACCTCTTGGTTTGAATTCTCCTCTCCTTAACCATTCTTGCATTCATTCCTGATCAACATGAAGTTCTTCTAGAAATTTTTTATATTTGCAACTATATTTCTGCATTTTCCACATTTCTTGCCTTCTCATCTTGTTCTTCATCTTATATTCCTTCTTTTATTTTTTGGCACATTCAGTTGCTGCCTGATGTTTATCTACTTCTGGTTTAATCGCCATTCCTGCTTGATACTGATATGCTTCTGCTAGATTAAGCAGAGAAGTCATCTTAGATTTATTCTCCTCATGTTTCAAAACTTCCACCATGTTTGCGTCTTGTGAGGTCAGCAGATGTGTGTGGAATCCTATGATTAGTAGAGTAATCAAGTTCAAGGAGGTCCATTCCTCCTTCAGAACAGGGAATATATAATCGTGGTATGCACTGATTTTTATAAATCATTTGGTGAGCAAGAAGCATCCTTCTTTTCCTATTTAATCTATCCAACACATTTTGGGGCCAATCAATCACTCCAAAACTGTAAGTTAGGACAGGAAGAGCAAGCTGGTTTATGGCTTGGATTTTGTTCCTAGATGTCAATGCTGTTTTCAGATTTAATTTCTTCTAAAGTATTCCTTACTAAGTTTTATTCGCATTTGCTCATGTTTTATTGTTGATCCTTCATCAATTCCCAAATATTTATACACTCCCTTTTGCTTAAGTTCTTTTATATCACATTCTTGTCCCAAACTGATGTTGTCTTGGTGCTGCAGTTTTCCTGTTTTAAAGGTTACTTTTTCACATTTATCAAGACCAAGTAACATTCTTATATCATCTGAAAAAGTTTTGACAACTTGCAGTTTATTTATTTATTTTTATTTAACATTTGTTGACCGGGAAAGTCCGACTAGGTTCCACAGATCCTGTTTTCAGCGGAGGCCCAGGCCGAAATGCTCCAGAAGCATGTCTTTAGAATGTGGGAGGAAACCGGAGTACCCGGAGGAAACCCAAGCGAACGCAGGGAGAACATGCAAACTCCACACAGAAGGCACCCCAGCCAAGAATCGAACCAGAGAATCTCTTGCTGTGAGGTGACAATGTTAATCGCTGCACCACTGCACCACCCAGTTGTCCTTTTAGTTCCTCATCTGATGAGCTATACAGTTTTAAATCATCGACAAAGAGAAGATGAGAAGTCTTTACACTTTATTGTTTTCTAGGAGCCAAATTATAGCCATGGCCTAAGCTGTTAAGTAGACACCTTAATGGGTTAAGGGCAAGGCAGAATAGCAGCGGTGACAGAGAGTTACCCTGGAATATCCCCATTTGAATTTTTATCCCTGGAATAATAAGTTATCCTTTATCATGGCTTAATTGAAATGTGGTCTGCAACTGTTTCATGGTCATTATAATGTAGTTGATCAGTGTGGGGTGTATCTTATACATTTTTAAGCACTCTTTTATCCAAGAATGTGAGATACTATCAAATGCTTTTTTGTAGTCAATCCATGCCATACTTAGATTCTTCCCTTTTTTACAGTTCTTCTCTATGACTTTATTTAACAAGAAATGATCCTTTGTTCCATATGACTTTCTTTTATTGCCCTTTTGTTCTGTTGTCATAATTGAGTTTTTTTCTAAATGAGTATAAACTCTGTGGCATTTCCCATGTATAATTTATACGCCATCAGAAGGCAAGTTATTGGTCTGTAATTTTTTTGGGTAGCTTGCAGGTTCACTCTTCACTCTTAAGTAGGATCATTGTTTTCCTGTTGTTAGCCACGTTGGTGTCTGTTCAGGGTGCCCGTATATATAGTTCTTACTCATGGCTAAATCTTTGTGCAAAGATATAAATACTTATAGCCAAAAGTTAGGTACTGCATCCGGGGCTAGGGTTTTCCAATTAGAGTCTTTTCTTAACTTTGTTTCTATCTGTCTGGCTGTTACTTCATCCCATTTTATATCCTGTACCTTTAAACTTCTTATTCTTTCTTTTTATCTTTTTATCTATTTTTATCTATCCATTTAGCATCTTTATTATGTTCCACAGAATCTTCATAGATACTTCTCCAAAATGTATCTATTTCTTCTTTTTTTAGCGGACTTTCAGTTCCTTTTATCTTGTTTCCCAATTTTCTATAAAGCATTTTGGGTCATCAATAAATTGTTTATTTTGTACTTTTCCTTTATATTTATGTGTGCATCTTCTGGTGTTTTTCCAACTGTGCTGAGATTTGTAGTTTGTTATTTGCGATAGTGCATGATAGATCCTGGTCTGTTCTAATACTGCACGTTGTTGTTATCACATCTATCTTTCTTAGTATTTTTGTTGAGCTGTTCCCTCTTCTATATTCTTCTAACAGTGACACTTTTTGTCTTAATTGCTTTATAGTTTTCTCTATTCAATACTTCCATGATGGTATTCAATTTCTCCCCTTCCTTTCCCTCACTACCCAGTGTTCTTGTGGTAGAACTTTATCAGTTACTAATTCAGCTGCACAGTAATATATACCGTTTACTTCCATTATATCACATGGATCTCTATGAACAGTCCTAATTACTGTGTTCATTTGTTTTATCAAACTTCTGACTTTTTTGGTGTTTATTGACCTTCTGCAGTCTATTTCTTTCATTGATCTTAATATATCTATCTCTATCTCTATTAAATCAAGCAACTCATCTCTTAGCTTGTTTTCTTGTAAATTTAAGGCACGTTTTTATGTTCCATTTCCTACGAGCATTCTAGAGAAGGTTCTACAGCATCTTCCTGTGGCACATTCTCTTCAATTTTATCCTTTGCCATCCATTGCTCTGTCATATGGGAACTCACTGGCCTATCACTCCTCAACATTGACTGTGTCACTGTTTCCAGTTTCCTGCCCCTTCCCTTGCTGTCCAGCTTGAAGTGAACCTTTATACCTGTTTCCTGTGGAAAGCTCCAAAATATATTCATATGGCACCTGACCAATTGCTTTCTGTTCCACCGCTTTCCCCTTAATTTGGATATCCATTGTTCTATCCTATTGTGGTGCTTTCTGAATTAGATTTTCCACGCTGTATCCTTCACTTCACAAGTATTCCATAACCTCAGTTTCTATTTCTTTAACTTCTCCATTACTAATCTCCTTTTCTACTTTTCCTCTTTGTCTTTTTATTTTTTTGTATTGTAAAGTTTTCCATATCTGGATTCCCTTGCCTGTATTTCTCTTCAAATATCTTTGGTGCTGGTCTTTTTGTGTTGGTTAGTTTTGCTTCCTCCTTTCCATAAATATTGTCCATATTAAATCTCTTTTCCTTTCCCAAGTCCATATTTCTTTTTCATATGTCTGCTGATCTTCCTGCTTCTCCTTACTTTGTGGGCCAAATCCTTCACTTCACAGGTGCTCCATAACTTCAACTTCTATTTTTTTTTAACTTCTGCTTTACTAACCTTCTTTTCTAAATTCCCCCTTTGCAATATTATTTTCTTTATTGTAAAATTTCCCATATCTGGATGCCTTTGCCTATATTCCGCTTCAAATATCTTTGGAGCTGCCTTCTTTATATTGATTAATTTGGCTTTCTCCTTTGCATAAATATTACACCATATCAAATTTCTCTTTCTTTTCCATGTCCATATTTCTTTTTTATACTTTTCAAAAATCTCTAGGTTTTGTTGTGTATATTTTCTCAGTTCGTCAGATGCTTCTTTTTCCAAACAGATCAATGTTTCTTGATCTATATACTGTTTTTCACAAATCTGTGGCATTAATTAATACAACTGTTTTGTATGACTGTTGTTATTCTCCTTAAGGACCTGCATCCAAAATTCAACTCTTTCATTATTTCTTGGATACCCCCCCCCCCCATTACCATTTCATCCTTCTCCCTTTCCACTTTGAATTGTAAATTTTTACTTAACTGTGTAGTTCTAAAATGTCATTTCAAATCAGGTAATCCTAAACCTCCGTCTTTTAACTGAAAGATCAACTTATCCATTTCACTCTTGCACTGTTCTCCTCCCAGATAAAATTCTTCAACTCTTTATTAATTACTATCCAAAACATCTCCTCTTCTGGATCTTTATCACTTTCTGCCCTGATAGCTTTCAAACTTCCACTAGAATACCATATATTCTTGGAGACTTTCCTGCAGATTGCTTATACATCAACATTTTTTATTTCATCTCTTCCTAGCTTAGCTGTTAATTGTAGAACCTCATCTACCTCTAACCTTAGTATATTTAAGTCTTCTGTTTCTTTGATCTCAGCACTTGTTCAGATTAAAAAAAAAAAAAAAAAAAAAAAAATGTATCTGCTTTTACTGTACTTGTGTTTCTACCTACTTCATTTTACTTTTGCATCATCTTAAAAAAATACTCAGTTGTATTTATTACTGCTTGGTGTAACTCATTCTAAGCCTTTTGGTTTAAACACTTGGGCTTCGGACCAGTTGTTTTGCACTGAGAGGGTTTGTGGTCTGCACTGTTGTGGCAGAACAGGTAGCTTACATCCTTCTAGGTTGGGAACTGCTGGTTGCGGGCTCAGTGTCTGTTATTCTAAAAGTGTATTAATTCTGGTTTAAGCACTTGGGCTTTCAGGCCAGTTATTTTACATTAAGAGGGTTCGTGGTCTGCACTCTTGTGGGAGGAGAGGCTGGACTCTGCCCTTCTGAGCTGGGAATTTCTGGTTAAAGGCTTATAGTGCATGCATATCTGAACTGCTTCTTACTGAAGTTGGTGCGCCTTGTTTGCTGTGGCATAGACTGGATTCAGGCCTGCTGGATCTAGCTTTGTTTGTGTAACTTGAGCACTAATCCAGACATTCTCTAAAGTATTCAATTGTATTTATTACTGCTTGGTTGTAACTTGATTAAAGTGTAGCTATCATTCTAAGTCTTTTGGATTAAGCACTTGGGCTTCAGACCAGTTGTTTTACATTAGGAAGGTTTGTGGCAAGCACTGTGGTGGCAGGACTGGTAGCTTTCATCATTCTAAGTTGGGAACTGCTGATTGAGAGCCCAGTGTCCAAGTGTATTAGTTCTGGTTTAAGCACTTGGGCTTCAGGCCAGTTATTTTACATTAAGAAGGTTTGTGATCTGCACTCTTGTGGGAGAAGAGGCTGGACTCTGCCCTTCTGAGCTGGGAATTTCTGGTTAAAGGTTTATAGTGCCTGAATATTTGAACTGTATCTTACTGAAATTGGTACACCTTGTTTGCTGTAGCATAGACTAGATCCAGGCCTGCTGAATCTAGCTTTGTTTATATGCTTGTTGTTTGTTTGCTTGTTATTTCCCTGGAACGCTAATTCCACCTAATACGCGGCTTCTCAGTGCTTCTGTCGATCACTAGTGATATCTGCATTGCTTACTGTACTTATTTTCTTGTTTCACTTGAAAGAAAGTTACTGTTTGTCGTTTTTGCATTTAGTTACTTGTAACACATTGCACTCAAGTTACCTGGCACTTGCTTACTAAAGCAATTATATAAGTCAGCACTAAAAATTAAAAGCACTACACCCTCACTCCCTACTGGCCCTTGTTTTCAATTATTAAGGAATTCCCAATATTATTCTAGCATGTCCAAAGGTCAGTTGTCAATATCCTCTCCAGTCCAGCTGGTGAATCTGGGAATCTTGAGGCAATGTTATAACTGCCTCATGTACACAGACAACCCTCTCCTCCTCCCACGTAACACAAATACTTGTGAGAGATGCAGCTATTTAGCCAAACTGGAGGCTGAGCTCTCTCAACTCAGGACTGGCAAGGATATTCCAAGATGGCTGCCGACTAGATTGGTCCCTATTCTCTGAGCTCCTCACAGATATTTAAATTCTAGTGGTTTTCATAACTTTATATCAAACTTTTTCCTCAGTTTTTTTTCAAAAAACATTTTATAAATCCTTCTCTACGCATTTGGATTATTTTTGGCTTGGAACTTCTGATCCTGGGATTTATTTTACCTCAGAACAGTTCTGATAATACAACTGTTGGGCCACCTGCTGCTTCAGGCTATTCCTGATCCTGACATCCTGTCAAGTGCACTTCTTTCTGGAGCATGGCTACAAAATCTGACTCCATGGAGACTCAAACCACAAAGGCCAAATTTTCTACAATGCTCTCTCCTGAAAAAGACTCCAGTTCAAAAAGATTAAGGACATCCAAACAATCTACTGAAACTTCCAAAGTAAGTAATAAAGACTTAATTGACTCAAACTTTTATTTAGAGGAATTAAAAGTAGCATTAAAACCTATCCAAAGTGCTATCCAAAACTTTTCTGAACAGTTTGCAAATTTTAGTAAAACTTTGAAACAAATAAATGACAGAATGGACATGATAGAAAATAGAAATACAGCTCTAGAGATAAAAACTGATACTTTGGAAACTGTTCTTAAATCTAAAGATAAGATTATTTCCGATATACAATCTAAACTGCTGGATTTGGAAGCCAGAAGTAGAAGAAATAATATCATTATCCATGGCTTGCCAGAATCTTATGACAATAAAAATTTATTATCTGTGACTAAAGACATTTTTGAAGCACTGTTAAACTGTGAAACATCCTCAAAATCTATAATTGTAGAGAGAGCACATAGAGCTTTACGTTCCAGACAAGATGCTTCTACACCAAGGATTATCTATACTAAATTATTAAACTTTCAAGATACTTTCCAAATACTGGAGACAGCGAAAAGTAAAAAACAATTTATATGGAAATCTCACAAACTGTCATTTTCCCAAGACCTTCCTTCTCAAATAAAATTAAACAGACAAAAACTTGCACCTTATTGTGCTGACTTGATAAAAAGAGGAATAAGATTCCATATGTCTTATCCAAATACTTTGTCTTTTATAGTTAATGAAAAAAGATTTGTGTGTTCTGAACCAAAAGAAGCTAATGACATTTTTGTTAAAACTTTTAAAAAGTTACCAGACAATGTGTCATAATATGTCACTCTGAATGAATTTTAAAATATGTTACATTACAGTCATTTTTCAGGTCCTAAATCATTTATGTTGGTTATCATCTAACTATATTTTTCTTTCTCTCTAATATAGTAAACAGAAATGGAGTCATAATGACATTTGGGACCAACATAGTCTAATATACCTTACATGCATATTTTTGTAAAGTCATGAGATATGTAGTCAGGTTGTTTTTATTTGTTTGAAATGTCATATAGCTATTTTTCTTTTTTTTTGTTTTTTTTCTCATTATTCATCAAGAAAATCCGGTTTCTTTTTAATCTGTGATAGTAAGATTCCTTTGCAGCAATGCGATTAATGGAGGGAGAAATGTGCACATCTCGAGACCTTCAGAAGAGAAAATCTTCTCCTGAAGCGCCGACTGTAACTGTGTATAGCACGCACCTTCTAGGAATGCTCCGAAGATGTGGGTGACGTCATCAGTCAATGCGAGCAGCTGGTAGTGCTGCATATGTAATGGTGTAACATAAATAGACTGTAAGCGACGGAAAACTATTTTCTTCTATGTACACAATGTTCGTTTTACAGTAATGATGCGATCTGCATTTTTTTTACTTCAACGATGCTTACGTGCATCTAGTTTATAAGGATTATCCATATTCTTCCTTTTAAGTCACAAACCCGAGTAAAGACACGCGATCTCAAACACGGACATATGTTCATTCTCTAAGGCTGGTTAGATTTATTATCTATAACCTTATAAGAGTGAAATAACAATTATAACCTTTCTAAAGTTATAGTAAGATCAAATAAGGTATTTATGCTTCGCTGATCGCTTGTCTATTGAGAAACTTGACATATTTTAATAAATATAGTGTGGGGAGAATATGCATTAATGTTATGTTAAAGAAAACATCTCAATCGGCTGTAAATTTAGTTAGTTTTAAATTTCAGATTGATGGCTATATTATATATGATATGTATGACTTGACTGAGTGTCAAAGATTTTGTTCATTTAGTTGTGGATGGGTAAGGGAGTCGCAGAAGAAAATGTGCCACTAGATGGCGACAAAATACATGCATTTCACAGTAAATGCTGTGAGTTATTACACATACTAACAGTCTTGTCAGTTATAGCATTCATTCATATGGATTTCAAGTATAAAATCTAAGTCCCATAGAGAAAATACTTGCCACATTAGAAGTAACTTTAAATAAATATACTTTAATTTTAAATACTTCTTATAGTATCTATTTTTAAATGGATTTCGACAAAGTTATAATAGTTAATTTTATGATTATAGATAGTTATGTAATTTTGTTTTGTTTTACTTTACATATAGTCATCTTTTTATATATAACTAAATTGTTAGCTTGATTTGATTTACTTGCAGTGAACTTCTCATAGGATTATTAACTTAGTCAGTAAGGTGATTATATTGGTCTTTTTATGGCAATATATGTTACTTTAAACAGTTTTGGCTTTTATTATAAAGGTTCATTATTTGGATATGTTAAGTAATTGAGGAAACACATTTATCACTATATAGTTTTTTTTACCTAAAAATAAGAGCTTGTAGTTAATTATTTTAAGTAGGGATTGAATATGTTGGACATCTTGAGTTTAGTTTGTATTGTAAATAGGTTTAGTAATATATTACGGAGTTTAATTTTTGTTAGGTTAACATTGAGTATTCTATCTACAAATTTTATACTTTTAAGACCTAAAATCTCATTATTTAATATAGTTACATTCCATTTTCCTTTATCATTTGGTGTTTGGTGGGTAGGCACTAGGGGTAGGATAAAGGTTATATATAATTCTCATAATACTTTTGATTCTATTTTTCTTTTACAAGAATTTCTTATTAATGTGATGTCATTTTTAAATACAGCTCATTTAAAATCTGTTTTTTCTAGCTTTTTCAAACGTAAGGATATAAATGTGGTTTGGACTTTAATCTGTGGTTCCAGGGCAATATTAATAACAATGGTAAGCCTAAAATATGACATTTGACTTAATTTTGGATTCATGGAATGCTAGAGGTATTCAAGACAAAGCAAAAAAGTCATTGCTGTTCCATTTGATTTTCAAGTCACAAGCTAATATTTGTTTTATTCAGGAATCCCATATTCCTCGTCTTGATTGGGATAAAAATAGTAACAAAAAATGGATTAGGAAGATTATAGCTTCAGGAGATTCATCAAATTCCAGAGAAGTAGCAATAATTATCAAGCAAAAATTTTTGGGGAACATTATTGATGAGAAATATGATAATGATGGCAGATGGTGTTTTTTTACTTCTTCCATTAAGGGTCTTGATAAACCTCTTTTAGTTTTAAACTTATATGGCTCTTGTAACGCACAACATTTGTTTATTTTAAAGATTCATAAAATTCTCACATCTTATAAAGACCACTATATTATAATAGGTGGGGATTGGAATGCAGTAATAAACCCAGAAATTGATCGTTCTCGCTCTGTTGTCTCCGACAACTATCAATCAACTAAGGCCCTTAATGATTTGATGGAAGATCATAGTTTAATGGACCCAATACACACTGTTAAATTCCCAAATAGAAGTGATACTTACACATACTACTCTAAATGTTACCATTCATGGTCCAGATTGGATTTCTTTTTAATTTCTGATTCTATTTCAAAATATATTTTAGATTTTATTATTGAACCTAGATTCTTTTCTGATCACTCAAGAATTTTATTAAATCTAAAAATAAATAATAATACTAAAAATAGAAGTAATATATACAAATGGTCTCTAAACAACAATTTATTACAAAATGAAGAAATTTGCAAGCAATGTTCTGAAATTTTACAAGAAATGGAGACCAATTTGGAAACATCAGATATCCCTTATGACATACAATGGCCAGCTTGCAAATCTAGATTAAGAGGTTTATTTATCAGTAAAGCGTCCTATTTTAAAAAACTTTACTTTAAGAAAGAAGAGTTCTTAAAATCTAGAATTCTATCCTTGGAAAAACAACTTAGAACGAAACATGATTATTCTATAGAAAAACAAATTTTGGAAGTCCAAAAAGATTTAATCTTACTGCATCAACATAATCTATCTTTAGCTGAACAAAAGCTATTAGCGTTATATTCAGAATGGGCGCAGGTTCCCTCTAAATTACTAGCTAGAATTATAAAAATTGACGTTAATAGACCTAATATAACATCTATGTCTTATAACAATAGATTATATAACACAGATGAAGAAATGATTCAACTCTTTACTACTCTCTTTACTGATCTATACTCAAATTCGCATAATAATGGTAATGAGAACAATATAGAAACCTTCCTAGAATCTCTGCAATTTCCTAAACTAAATGATAGCCAACAAAGTTTACTTTCAGCACCTATATCCTTACAAGAAATCTCAGATGCTATTGACAATCTCAAATCAGCTAAATCTCCGGGTCCGGACGGATTCACTCCGGAATTCTTCAAAACCTTTAAAATAGTAATTCTTCCCTTTCTTTTCAAGGTATATAACTATATGAGACTCAATGGCATCACAGATGTTCATTGGAACACATCTAAAACTATCCTAATTTTGAAAGGCAATAAAGAAAAGTCTAACCCAGCTAACTATAGACCCATTTCTTTAATAAATGTAGACATTAAGATTCTATCTTCTATCTTAGCTAATAGATTGAAAATAATTTTCCCTCAATTATCTCTAAAGATCAATCTGGTTTCATGTCTCGCAGACATGCTTGGGACAACACACTGTCCTTGGAATCCATCATTCACCTCATTAAAAAAGACGCAAACCCATTATATGCACTGATTATGGACGCATCAAATGCTTTTGACAGAGTTTCTTGGAATTTTCTTTTTCACACCATGTCTTGCTTTAATATTCCTTCATTTTTCATAAACTTTATTAAAATATTATACAAAGATATGTATACCAGAATTTATATTAATGGTCTTTTTTCTTCTCCTATAAAGATCACTAGAGGAACAAGACAGGGATGTCCGCTTTCTCCTTTTCTCTTTAATATTTACTTAGAACCTTTATTGCTATATATTATTCAAAATACTTTTCATAATGTCCCTAGGGTACTTAATACCAAAATTTATTTTTCAGCTTTTGCTGATGACCTAATAATATATTTTCAATCTCCTATTTCTGACCTTAGAAAATTAACTAACTCTATTAATTACTTCTCTTCAGTTTCGAATTATCTTTTAAACTCTTCCAAAACCTTTATATTTCCTTTAAACCATCAGATACATAATACATGTATGTTTTTCGATCACCAATATCAGTATACCTATAATATAAAATATTTAGGTATCAATCTAGAACATAATAACAAATCATCTTCTCAAAATAATATATATAAAGTTTGGAATTTGTTGCTATCTGACATAAGCAGATGGCAGCTTCTAAATCTTTCGCTCCTATCTAAAGCGGCGATAATTAAAATGAATATTTTGCCTAAATTCCTTTATCAATTTATGTCATCTGATCAGGTAATTCCGAAATCTTTCTTTGATCAAGTAAATAAGGCATTGGCCAAATTTTTATGGTTCTCCAAATCTGTCAGAATTTCATACTCCAGACTATCAGTCTCTAAGGACAAAGGGGGACTAGGTCTTCCTATCTTGTATCTCTATTATCTGATAGTTTCCTCCAATAAGCTCCTCACCATATCTAATTTCAAAACTATTAATCATATAAATCACTCTTTATGGATAGAATTATGGTATAAATACATCATTTCAAAAAATATAAATCCAGCTGCTCTTCCCTTTATCTCTTTAGGCAATAGCTATACCAAAAACTTATCTATCTTTATTAAGCAAAAAATTATTGCCTTTCAAACATTATTAAATATCTGCAATTTAGATAAGATTTCTCATTATATGCAACCACTTCATCTAAACCCAAACATAATGATTGATAACAAACCTTTTGATTTATCAAAATATCCCCTTATAAAAAATTTAAAAATTGGAGACATCTTGAAACATCTTGACCTTCCTTTACCTGTCTGGCGTGAGTCATTGAAAGTTAATTGGAACTATTCACCTATTCTTTGTCAATTAAGACAAATAATCAAAAATAAGTTTTTATGTATAGACCCAACAGATATTCAAATAAATAATCTCAACACAATTATTAAAATGATATCTTCATCAGATAAAATGCTCTCAAATTCATACAAGTTGATAAAAAGCTTAATGACAGTAAACAAATGTCTTTTATCTAATACTTGGCTGAATTATAATCCTAAGATCTCTGAGTCTCAAAAACTATTGGCTATCAGACATACAAAGGAATTTATCCCTTTCAAAAAACTACTATATACCCAATTAATGATTTATAATGATGCCTATTACACCCCCTATAAATTAAATAAATTCAATCCAAACAAATCTTCATCATGCTCTTGTTGTTACCATCCCCAAGCCGATATACTTCATATTATGTGGTATTGTCATTTCTCTCATAGATTATGGACATCTCTGAAAGTAAGACTACAAAGAATGGGATACCATAAATCTACGCTATCCTGGGAATTTGCCATCTTACATATTCCTTTAACTCATCTATCAAAATTAGACACTCATGTTATCATTTTTATTTGCTCTTTAATAAAACTTTACATTACACAAAATTGGCTCGATCGTACCAAACTAAATTGGATATCCTTTCAAAAAATGGCTTATTCATATATTGATGCACAGGGGAACATAGTTAGAAGTGCAAAAAAAAAGGCATTAAAGAAGCTGGTATTGGAAAAAGTGTTAAATATTATCAATAGTTAAAGTCATCACAATGATTACTGCTTCACGATGGTATTTTTCTTACAGTGTTTTCTTTTTCTTTTTTCATTTCTTTTTATCTGTTCAGATTACCTAACATGTATATATTGTATATATTTAGTAATGGTTTATTAGTATTGTTATATGTAAACTCTCCTAGATGATCGTCTTTAAGATATGAGTTGTAATATGCCTATTCAATTCTACATATATGTACAAAACTCTTAAATGTCTGTTTTATAAAATGAATAAAAATTTATTGGAAAAAAAAAAAAACTCAGGACTGGCAAGACCAGACAGGAGGAGAAGGCAACTACACACACCACAAAACCAGCCTCACATAATGCTACCACACCACTGAATCAAACACATAAGCACACAAAGACATACTCGGAGGCTCTGAGTAAAAATTTATCTAAACAGCAGAGGCCTCCAAAGCAGACAGCCAAACAACTGCTACCTCAAGACATCCCACAAGCAACCCATAAACCACAAAATCAGTGTGCAAAGCAGTCACAGCCCTTAAGGCCAAATACAACACCAAACATACTTGTCATAGGTGACTCCATAGTCAGACACACTGACGTCCCACTCACCAGGCTGAACAAGGAGAGGGTCACAGTAAGCTGCCTATTGGGTGCTAGAATCCGCCACATAACACAAGCACTCGGGTCACTCCACGGCAAGTACAAATATGACACAGTCATTGTCCATGCTGGTGTGAACGACCTGAGACGTACCTCCCTGGACTACATGAAAAGAGACATAGAGGAGCTCTCTGATTATGTAGCCCAGGCAGGTATGACCCTGACCCTGAGCAGTATCCTTCCTTCACCAAGAATGATGCCACAATATAGAGAGAAGATGATCAGCTTTAACAATTGGCTTAATGTCTGGTGTCATTCAAAGGGGATCCAGTGTCTGTTTGCCTGGGATGACATGCTTGACAAGCCACGCTGCTTCGCAAGGGATGGCTTGCACCTGTCACCCCTGGGATTCCGGATATTGGCTAAGGCTCTTGCCACCCCCATAGTGCCTTTTTTAGGCAAGGCTCAAATTCTAAACCTACCACCCTAGAAAACAAAAATGGGAAGAAACTGAGGGTAATGCTTCTCAATGCCAGAAGTCTAAATCTCAAAATGCACGCACTCGAGGCCCTTCTCAGTATGGAGAACATCGATGTCTATGCTGTAACTGAAACCTGGTTCAAGGCTCCTGAGAGCACCCCGGCACTATTAGGTTTTACCTCATATCATGCGTTCCGGCCCCAAAACCCGGACCACACCACAAAAGGGGGGGGGGTGTATCCATATTCATAAAGGATACCCACACCTCCAGGTTGGTGGCAACGCACGAAGCTTCGGAAACCATCCATAGGTTCATAGGTTCATAGGTTCATAGGTTCATAGGTTCATACTAGGCTATCTGCCCTAGGGCATTTATAAGCCTAGCCAGAGTATGTTTGGCTTTCGCCACCCATTTTAAATTAATTTTGCTATGCCCTTTTTCGAGGTTAGTATACTGTGCCTCTGTCTAACACTGACACAGAAGTGATACCCGGGGTAAACCTATGATCTCCCATCCACTCATCAAGATTCCTCTTGAAGAGAGTCAATGAGGGACTCTGCCTAA
The DNA here is from genome assembly GCF_019279795.1 of Protopterus annectens. NCBI lineage: Eukaryota > Metazoa > Chordata > Ceratodontiformes > Protopteridae > Protopterus > Protopterus annectens. The sequence goes on along the minus strand of NC_056740.1, from coordinate 503,469,133 downwards.
CCTGGACTGGGATTTTATTCCATAGTGAAGGGAGCCTGTGGGTTATGAATCTGTCCCTCCAGCATGTCCTATTTATTTCAGTGCTGAGGTTCAAGTCTCTCGAGCGTGTAGCTCGATGGGATTTGGATTTTTTGAGGTGCAGCATGTCCCTTAATTCCGGGTTGGACATGGCCTTATACGTCAGGCACAGGTCACCTCTGAGCAGGTGGTATGCCACTGAGTAGAGCTGGAATTTCTTTAACCGGACAGCATATGGCATCTGTTTGATCCCTTTGATCCTCTTGGTGAGGTACTTTTGGGGTCTTTCCAGTTGCTGCAGGTGTTTGGTAAGGTACATCCCAAAAGGGGCATTGTACTCGATTATGGGCCTGATGAGGGATGAGTAAAGAGGCACGATGACCTCCCCTAATCTAGATGTGAATCCCTTCATGATTAGGTGGGCTATATAAAATGTTTTTCTAACCACTTTGGCCACGTGGTTGTCAAATGAGAGATTGCTATCAACTTGGGTCACCAGGTCCCTAATGACTTCTTCTGTACTTAATGGATTACCACCTATGTGGTAATTTGTGGGCACTTTGTTTTTGCCAAAGGGGATGACTATACACTTTTTGGCGTTTAGCTTGAGGCCATGGCTCTGGCACCAGTTGTCTGTTTCTATGAGCCCCTTTTGGAGGATGCTTGTGTCGGCTGGAGAGTCGATTATGGCGCCCAGTTTGCAGTCATCTGCGAACTTGGTCAGCCATAGTCCTTCCATGTTGGCCTGTACCTCCGAGAAATATATGCCAAACAAGAGAGGTCCCAGGATTAAGCCTTGTGGGATGCCACTTGTAACTGGTTTGGAGTCTGACATGGCTCCAGCAATTCTAACCATGTGGGTTCTGTCCTTGAGCCAGTTTGCAACCCATCTAGTGACATAGGGGTTTATATTTAAGCTGGTGAGCTTATCTATAATGCCTGAGTGGGGTATTGTATCGAAGGCTTTTGCGAGGTCCAGATAGGCTGTGTGGACCACCTTCCCTTCGTCAATGGCCTTGGTGACTGTTTCAAAGAAGTCAACCAGGTTTAAGAGGCAGGATCTGCCCTTAACAAAGCCAAACTGGGTAGGATCCAGTGTCTGTAGGTCCCCAATATCTTTATTTATGGGGTCCATGATGATCCTTTCCATAGCTTTGCAGACCAAGCTAGTCAGGCTTATGGGGCGATAGTTTCCAGGGTCCGTTGAGGCACCACCTTTGTGGAGAGGGACCACTGTTGCTGTACGCCACTCTTTGGGTACATATCCTGTAGTAAGGCTGAGATTGAACAGTAGTTTTATGTTTGGGTTTAGCTCTTCTTGGAGTTCATGTAGGACGCAGCCTGGGACACTGTCTGGTCCCATTGATGCTGTGTTTTTTGCTTTGGAGAGGGCGGCTCCCACCTGAGCATCTGAGATGTCGGGGGGGCAGCACTCTGCTGGGATAGATATTTGCCCTTTTGGGGGGGGGGAGTTTGCGGTGAACCTGTCAGCTAGGATGTTGGCAATGTCTGTGGGATCAGTGTATTTTTTGTCATTTTGGACTAATTCTGAGCATATCTGGGAATTCCCACCCAGGTTCCTAACATAACTAAAGAAAGCCTTGTGATTATCTTTAGTGTCCTGTGCAATTTTTCTCTCGAAGCTGGCCTTTGACGATTTTATGAGTGCCCTTAGTTTTTTGCTAATACTGATCAGAGATGCCTTCCCTTTTTGGGATTTTGCTCTATCGTGTAGTAGCTTCCTCCTTCTATTGTATAGTTTGTTTATGGCTGGGGTCCACCAGACAGGTTGTCTGCCTTTGGAGGATTGGGTCTTGGTTTTATTTGGGATTGCATGATCCATGCATTCCTGAAGGTGTTCATAGAATGCATTTATAAAGGATTCTGCGGTCTGGGCCGTATTTTCCACAGGCCCGGGGGCTTTGAAGGATTCCACCTCAGTTTTGAGGAGTGTGAAATTTGCTTTAGAGAAGTTTTTCACTGTGGTTTTCTGGGCAGGGGGTGGGGTCGGGATGTGAATATCCAGTGAAATCAGTTTATGGTCTGATCTTACCAGTGAGGGATACATTTCTGGTCTGGAGCATAGAGTCCCCATGTTGATGATGATCAGGTCCAGTATGTCTTCCCCTCTTGTGGGAGTGGTAACAAGTTGTTCCATAGCATTTGAGTTTATGAATTCTAGGAACCTTTGGGCAAGGGTGTTGGAGCTAGAGTAATGCTCCCAATCTATGGTTGGGTAGTTGAAGTCGCCCAATATAATGGTGTTCGGAGAGACCTTCATATTTTCCAGTGTTCTCAGGAAGGCCGAGTGGGGTTCCTGGGTTTGGGAGGGTGGTCTGTAGCAGGCTATAAACTGGAAGGCAGTTTTACCCACTGTTAGTTGCACATGGATAGTCTCTGATGCTTCGTGCTTTGCCACCAACCTAGAGGTGTGGGTATCTTTGATGAATATCGATGCTCCCCCTCCTTTTGTGGTTCGGTCCAAGTTTTGGGGCCGAAAAGCATGGTATGAGGTATAACCTGGCAGTGCTGGGGTGCTCTCGGGAGTCCTGAACCAGGTTTCTGTTACTGCACAGATATCGATGTTCTCCATGCTAAGGAGAGTTTCGAGTGCGTGCATCTTGAGGTTTAGACTTCTAGCGTTGAGTAGCATTACTCTTAGTTTCTTATCCCTTGTGATACCTATGGAGGTGGGTTTGTCTTTTGAGCCTTGCCTAAAAAAGGCACTATGGGGGTAGCAAGAGCCTTTGCCAATATCCGAAAGTCCAGGGGTGACAGATGCAAGCTGTCCCTATCAAAGCATCGTGGCTTGTCGTGCATATCATCCCAAGCTGACAGGCATTGGATCCCCTTTGAATGACACCAATACTTAAGCCAATTGTTGAAATTGATCATCTTGTCTTCATATTGTGGTATCATTCTTGGTGAGGGTAAGATGCTACTCAAGGTCAGGGTCATACCAGCCTGGGCTACATGCTCAGAGAGCTCCTCTATGTCTCTTTTCATGTAGTCCAGGGAGGTACGTCTCAGGTCATTCACACCAGCATGGACAATGACTGAGTCATATTTGTACTTGCCTTGGAGTGACCTGAGTGCTTGTGTTATGTGGCGGATCCTAGCGCCAGACAGGCTGCTCACCGTGACCTTAACCATAGGCAAAACTGCTCTACAAATTGCAGCATGCTACAGGCCACCCTCTCAAACTCAGGAACCCCACACAGCCTTCCTGAAGACACTGGAGGGTATAAATGTATCTCCAAACACCATCATATTGGGTGACTTCAACTAACCGAATACAGACTGGGAACATTGCTCAAGCCCTAACTTTCTAGCCCAATGGTTCCTGGAGTTCATAAATTCAAATGTCATGGAACAGCTAGTCACTGTTCCCACGAGAGGAGAAAATATACTAGATCTCATTATCACAAACATGGGGACAAAATGCTCCACACCGGAATTATATCCCTCATTGGTGAGATCTGATCATAAACTAATCTCACTGGAAATCCACATCCCGCCCCCACCCCAAACAAAAAAGACCACAGTGAAGAACTTCTCTAAAGCAAACTTCACACTACTCAAGACTGGTGTGGTATCCTTCAAGGCCCCTGAGCCAGTGGAAACCACAACCCAAGCTGCGGAAGCCCTTACAAATGCCTTCTATGAACACCTCCAGGACTGCATGGATCAGGCAATCCCAAATAAAACCAAGACTCTTTCCACAATGGGCAAACGTCCAGTCTGGTGGACCCCAGCCATTAACAAACTTTACAATAAGAGGAGAAAGCTATTACATGATAGAACAAAATCCATAAAAGGGAAGTCACCCCTGATCATTATTAGTAAAAAAATACGAGCACTCATAAAATCAACTAAGGCCAATTTTGAGAGAAAAATTGCCATGGATTCAAAGGACAATCATAAGGCCTTTTTCAGCTATGTTAGGAACCTGGGTGGAAACTCCCAGATATGCTCAGAATTAGTCCAAAATTATACAAAAATCACTGAACCCACAGACATTGCCAACATACTGGCAGACAGGTTCAGTGCAAACTTCACCCCCCTCTCCCCCCCTAAAGGAGATGCGCAGGTGAAAGCTGCTCTCTCTAAAGCTAAAAACACAGCATCAATTGGACCGGATGGTGTACCCGGCTGTGTGCTACACGAGCTAAATGAGGAATTAAACCCGCACATAAGACAGCTGTTTAATCTCAGCCTTACCACAGGATATGTGCCCAAGGAGTGGCGTACGGCAACTGTGGTCCCACTCCACAAAGGCGGTGCCTCTACGGACCCTGGTAATTACCGCCCCATAAGCTTAACAAGTCTAGTCTGCAAAGCTATGGAGAGGATCATAATGGAGCTCATAAACAAAGATATAGGGGACTTGCAGACATTGGACCCGACCCAGTTTGGCTTCGTCAAGGGCAGATCATGCCTTTTGAACTTGGTCGACTTCTTCGAAACAGTCACCAAGGCCATTGATGAGGGAAAGGCAGTCCATACAGCCTACCTTGACCTTGCAAGGCTTTCGACACAATACCCCACTCAGGTATTGTAGAAAAACTTACCAGCTTAAATGTAAACCCATATGTCACAAGATGGGTTGCAAACTGGCTTAAGGACAGAACCCACAGGGTTAGAGTTGCTGGCGCTATGTCAGACTCCAAGCCGGTCACAAGTGGTGTCCCACAGGGCTCGGTCCTTGGCCCCCTATTGTTTGGCATCTACTTCTCAGAAGTACAGGCCTACATGGGAGGACTTTGGCTGACAAAGTTTGCAGACGACTGCAAACTGGGCGCCATAGTGGAAAGTACATCGGAAATGGATATCCTTCAGAAGGGACTCACGGAAACAGATAGCTGGTGCCAGAGCCATGGCCTGAAGTTAAACGCCAAAAAATGTATAGTCATACCCTTCGGGAAAAACAAGGTAACCCCAAGCTACCATATAGGTGGCAATCCACTAAGCACAGAAGAGGTTATCAGGGACCTGGGGACCCAGGTTGACAGTGGCCTTTCTTTTGACACTCACGTTGCTAAAGTGGTTAGAAAGACCTTCTACATTGCCCACCTGATCATGAAGGGATTCACATCCAGATCTAGTGAGGTCATTGTTCCCCTGTACTCTTCACTTATCAGACCAATGATTGAGTACAATGCCCCATTCGGGATGTATCTCACCCGACATCTGCAGCAATTGGAGAGACCCCAAAAGTTCCTCACCAAAAGGATAAAGGGACTCCAAAATCTGTCATATGCTGCCAGATTGAAGAAACTCCAGCTCTATTCAGTCGCATACCGTCTGCTCAGAGGTGACATGTGCCTGACATACAAGGCCATGTCCAACCCAGAATTAATGGACATGCTCCACCTCAAAAAATCCAAATCCAACAAAACCACTAGAGCAAGTGACTTAAACCTTAGCACGGATATAAATAGGACATGCTGGAGGGATAGATTTATCACTCAGAGACTCCCTATGCTGTGGAATAAAATCCCGGTCCATGTGAGGCAGAGCACCTCGCTGGCTCTGTTCAAGAGAAATCTTGACCTGTGGATGGGAGATCGTAGGTTTACCCCGGGAATCATCTCTGTGTCACTGCTGGACAGAGGCGCAACAAACTAATGGGTACAGTATTTTTTCATATAAGGGGTGGCGTAAGCCACAAAACTTTGGGCTAGGCTTATAAATGCCTTAGGGCAGAGAGCCTAGTATAAACCTATGAACCTATGAACCATAAATATTTCCATTTGTGTTTTATTTTTCATTTCCTAGCTTCTCTGCTTTATATAAATTTTCATAAAATGTCATAAAATTTCCAAAATAGCTGTAATCCCTCTACAGGATCCCTGGTTATTTTTCTTGTTTATGTGCTCCATAATTTGGCAACACTCATTTTTACTTTCTAGTCCCTAAGTCATTGTGTGTGGAGTGATTATCAAAAAAAAACAGTTGCTTAACTGCGATCATTCTATATTATCCAGGTACTCCTTTATTTTCTCTTTAGGGCTCTGCAATTGCACCTCTTCTTGTTCGTTGAGATTTCTCTTATTCTGTAATACTTTAACCTTTGTCAGTCCCCTCTAAATAATTCTTTTAACTATCAGCTATATCTTTTTTCCTTGTATTTCTACCCCATTTTTAAACCCCACTTTCATTTTATCCCACTCACTAGCTATAACTTCTGGAGTACTTTATGTCTTCTCTTATAACTCCTGAATAAATCCCACTACCCATTCCTTAAATTTCTTTCTTTTTAACATGAGAAACACCAGTATCTTATCATTACTTCATTACCTTGCATTTTATTTTAGTAATTGTTGGCGCATGAACTAAAACAATTATCACATGTCTGCCAAAGATCTCAACTTATTGCTCCTGTTTCAGTGAAATATAACTTCTATCTAGTCTAGTCTAGCTATTATACCTTGAGGAATGATATTTAAATTCTGTCTGAGTGCTTATGGGTCTATGTTTAGCTGTTGAAAAAAAATATCTTTGAACAGCTACATATCATACATAAAACATCTAAACAGTAAATTACCAAACATGGTTTACTTCAAAACTAAATTTATTGAATGGCCATAGCAGGCTAACAACCAGGAAGTACCACGATGCATGAAGTAAGTGAAGGAAACCTTTTAAATTTTCCATATTTCCCATTGTAATGCAATCTTGGAGTTGGTATATATATAATTGGGGTGTGTGGGGGAAAAGTACATACGATATTTAGCCATTCAATGATGTTATTTCAATAGCCGAATATTGACCCATTTCTTGCTACTGAATTCATGCCTTCTATACCAAATATTTTCATACATTTCTTCAGACAACTACTGTATTTTGTTATATTTTTCTTCCAGGCACCACAGATACATGCTCACTGATCAAATTCCAGTTCCCACCTATAAGTAAGCTGAAAACTGATTATTTTTTCCAATCTTTGTCTAAGAACCATAATAGTAGTTTATGTGGTATATAAATGCATGCTGATGTAATTATCATCACTTGCCAGTAGCCCCTTACCACCACAAATCTTCCATTATTTTCTTTTACCCCTCTTCTATGACTACTGGAGCAGCTCTAGAAATTAATACAAATGCTCCCCTTTTCCCTTGACCCTGATATTCTGCTGAATACCCATCCTGAAATCCTTTCTTTATCAAATTCATATGTTCATTTCTTTCCAAATGTGCCTCTTGTAGAATTACTCTTGATTGCATTGCTTAATATAATTAAATATGCTTTCCTTTTTGTCTACACCTGTGAGACCATTTATTTTCCAAGATAATATGGAAAGTTTCATCATTATGATAAGAAGTCATTATTAAATTAAATATGAAGAACAAACAGGTAAAAGGAACAAAGCTGGACACAACACTTGTGAACAAACCACACTATTTTAATGAAGAAATACATGCTTTTGTCTTAAAACACTACATAAATTAGACTTCATCAGATAAAATCTCATTACAAAATGACCCCATATAAATAGAAATAAGAACATCACATGATAACCAAAATTAATGCAATTAAGAAGCAAACAAGATCTTAAAGTGACAATACCTTAAAGCCAAGAAAAATATATATAAAAATCACATAAAACAGTACATATAAGAACTCTGTACGATAAGAATCAGCAACTAATCAAAAACTTTAAACCCTATCTGATTTGTGCCTGAAGCTTTAAAAGGAATCCAATGGATGCTTGTTAATTCAATCCAGGCCATCCAACTGCAATAAAAAACAGTATCCAGTAAAGTTCATGTCTTTCTAAATGTAATGACCAAGCTCCACTCCTCACATTACATTCAAATTTCTCAATGATCATAAACTTAAAATTATGCCTTGGATAATCTATATTATGTTTCTACAAAGCATTGGTCAACTTTCTGTTGTTATTTTCATAAGTATGTTCATACATTCTATCTCTTAATCTCTGCTTGGTTTTACCAATATAGAATGCAGAACAAGCCTGACAAAGGGCTCTGTAAATGATGCCCATAGTATTACAATTGTATGTTCCCTTGATTTTAAAATGATGTCCATTCATTTCAAACAGCTCACATGTAAGAATATATTTACAAAGTGTACAGCTACCACATTTATTCATATAGGAAGTTATAATACTATTCATTTTAACCATATGTTCTATCAAGTTCTTAAAGTTAGGTCCCTTTCTATATACAGTAAGGGTTTATCATCTGTTTTATTTTTGACAACCTGATCCTCATTCATAATAATCCAATCCTTAAAAATAATTTGGCTAACCATATCACTATCAATACTAAATGTGGTAATAAAGAATATACCAAAACTGTTATTTTGATCAGTTGGAATAACAGTGTGCTTAGGCTGGGTGGACATAGTAGAATCACCCCGGGTTATTATAGGGACAAAATAATTATTACATCTCTTTAAAATGTCCCCATCCTAAAGATTATCTGCAAAGCCCAAGGGATAAACTCTTCTCAAGAATATTGCTTTTAATAATTCACATTCTGCTAGAAAATCCTTATACAAGGATGTCATGCATGCCACCCTTATGAACTGCCCTCTTAACAACTGATTGTTTCTGGGACATAGGGTGAGAGCTAGTATGTAAAAACATGTTGGAGTATGTAGGTTTTCTTTAAATTTTGAAATATAATTCTTATTAACCATACCTTTCTCCCACAATACATCTAAATAATTAATACTAGCCTCCCCAACATTATAGAAGCATTTCAAAAGTTAGTAGTACCATTAAGATAATTAAAAAATCTTGCAATCAGTTCCTTTTTGTCCTTCCACACTAGAAAAATATAATCTAGGTACTTACTATTCAGTTCACATGCTTTAAACATTTCATTATTAAACAATAATCTATACTCACATTCAAGCATAACAATATTTGCAAAGGAGAGGCTGCAGGCGGTGCCCATAGTGACTCCTTTTTTCTATATAAAATTAAAAAAATTAAAAAAAATATTCTTCAAGACAATTTATAGCATTTCTTTGTATAAGTTAATTTTGTCTTAATGCATACCATTCCTAAATAAAAACTCAATGAACCATATAATGCTGATCTCATGTGGAATTGCTGAATAAATATATTTTACATCAATAGTAAGAAAAGTAAAAGCATCATTATATTCCAGCTTACTACACTTCTTAAGGAAGTTCCTTGAATCAGTACAAATGTGGGACTCATTGTGCACATAATGTTTCAATTTTATATAGAAAAACATAGCAAAGGGAGCTGTAATAGAATTACAGGAATCTACAATAGGGCACATAGACAGGTTATGGACATCCTTATGGATTTTGTGAAAACCAAAAATGGTCGGAATCATAAGGTTAAAAATATGCAAAAATGTATACTCTTCCAAATAAATACATTGCTCAATAAGAATATCATTTAATTTTGCTCTAATTCTACTGAATGCAATGTTTAATTCATTTGTAGAAACTTGATTATAAGTATTTTCAAATAATAGTCCATAAATTCTGTCTATATAATACTGATTATCCATAGCACCCAGCCATATGTCTTTGTTTGGTTTCATGACCCTGTTATCCAAAGTTCTAACTCAGTCAAGCAAGTCCTTTTCTTCCTTGGTAATTTTACAATCACTCAACATGTCACTGTGGCTTAAAGCATACCTTAAATCAAGCGCACAGACCTTTTTATACAATGATAATTCTGATGCAATGGAGGGTTGCAGATGCTAGCCACCCGGAACTGGGATGAAAAAGAAGAAGTGGCCTCCTTAAATAAAATACAAAGGTTCAGTTTCCTAATGAACAGTTTAAAACCCATATACATGTCTACAGTGTTTGCTCTTTGAGTTTGTACAAACATAAGCCCTTTTGAGAACAAATCTTCAACTGAATGATTGAGATGTTGAGAACTTAAGTTATAAATCTTAAAATCTCCAAAGAAATTAGTCAGAATGTTGCACTTAATTTTTTGTTATTCATTGTGATATTGGAAAATACCTACTATCTCCAATACTAATTCATTTTCTTGGAGTTCTGTTGCTGCCAATCCATCTGGCATTGCTGAAGGGGTGAAAATGTGTTTGGATCCACCATTGGTTTGTCTGATTCTGATACCTCACCTTTATCCTCGCAAACTGTCATAATGGAGGGGAGTTCAACAGGGGAAAATCATTTACCATTTCATGAGTTGACCTTTCAGGTGCACTTCCTGTACCATTTTAAATGAGTAATTAACTGCTGATTTGTCCATCACCATTCCTGTGAGTCTGGAGGGTTAGGATATGCCTTATTGTGAGAGTAGTCATAAATATCTCTCTCCAGTTTCTTGATCTTCCTATTATGGTATCAATATTAGAGAAAACACGCAGGTAGTTATCTTTATATTGATCATATAAAAGATCTGTGGTGATAACATTGTCCAAGATGTTATCACGACTGATCAGTTTGTCAATAAGTTTTGTTTTATATCTTAGAAGTACCTGCATCTTTTCACATCCCTATTTGTCAAACAAAGCTAGCAGTTCTTTATGAAGAGCTAAGTTTTTAAATTAACCCCAACACTTTGTTAGTTTTAATTGATTCGATGAGGTAAGCATTTTCAAGTTGAAATAATTATTCCCACCTATCATCAACATTGGAGCCTATGTCATATTTTGCAGGAATTTTTGGTTTGTTTTAATGAAAACACTCACACAAACAAAAAATAATCACCCATAACACCATCATAAACTGTTAACTTAATACAAACACACAAAGCTACGTACATCTTCAAATAATGAGGTTTAACCCTCCTAACAGGAACAATTGTTCCAGAAAGACAGCTGCAAACCCAGGTCTTAATTAACCCAAAATTGACATTATCTACGCTAAGATGCATGTTATTTCCTGTGCTTTTAATTATACTAATTGATATCCTTTTTTATTCCACTCCCCGATGTAAAAAAAAAAATACTTGCCTGCTTACAGAAAACATTATTTAGCCTTGAACAAGTCAGTGTTCTCACTTTTTATTGGCCTATTATCAGCTTGTCTCCAACGGAAACGTAAGAGGAAAAAATTTAGTTATACGCTACAGGCTTCTAAAGATAAGCTGAAATTTTTTCATTATATACAGTGATCTCTAATCTAGGCATTCACCTATGCAAAAATAAGAGAAGCATTTCAGCTCTACATGTATTTAATTAATTGCCCTTTGAATATGGCTATAAAAATTGAAATTGAATGCTGCTAGATTTTTCTGCTACACTCATAGAAGACATTTGTATTATAATCTTTATTTTTTGTGCTTTCTTCTACTCATTTTATTTTTTGCAGGATTTTCATTTGACCAACACACAGATTATATGGTTAAAACATAAGTGTAATGCTATAATGAATGAAGATAACAAGTAAAGTAAATATATTATCGGATCTATATTAGAACAATGAAGTTTGAAAACATCGAATGTTCTAATATCGAACCCAAAACAGTGAACGCTGAAAATAGTGAAGCTGCAAAACACCAAATTTTTTCCTAGGGAAAGAATTTGGTTGGCCATTTCTGTTGCTTCGCCATTTTCAGCACTGTGGTGGAAAGTTAAGGGTCGGGTTCAGGTAAATGTGTGATTGTGCGGATGTTAGGGTTAGGGCATGGGTTAGGTGAGTTAGGGCATGGGTCAAGTGAGTGTGCAATAGTGAGAGACATCAGGGTTTGGGGGGGTAGGTGAGTTAGGGTTAGGGAGTGGGTAAGGTGAGTATGTGATAGTTACAGACCATAGGGTAAGGGAGCGGGTAAGGTGAGTGTGCAATAGATAGGGACCTTAGGGTTAGGGTTTGGGTTATGGTAAGTGGATAGATAGTAGTGTATGTAAGGTATAGTGTAGGGTTAGAAGTAGGGTTTTGTGAAGTGTATATGTATGGATTATTTATTTTGGTGTGCTTGTGTTGTGTGTATGTTTTCTTGGAGCAGCAATTTTTTTCCCTGGGGAAAAAAATTGCTGTTCTAAGCCTTCGATGGTTTTGCAGTTTGAGGTTAGAAGTTTGAACATATGGTGTTCGAACGTCTGTGGTTTTGCCGAAGTGATATAGACCCTATATTAACTACTAATATTAATGGTATACCTATGCGTAAATCTGTAAAACCAAATATTAAAATTCCTTAAAGGTAGACCTGAACCCTCATTTAGAAGAACCTCAGTTACTAAAATAGATAGAATGCATAATATATAACATTGGTATTAGTTACAATTAAGTAGATTTCTTTTTTTTCTTAATAAGTTATATAAGGTAAATAAAAGAAAAATGCTTCTAGTTGCAATAAAGATGTAACCATCCATGTATGGAGACTGGTGAGGCTGTAGCCCTTTCATTATT